>NC_059341.1:9962500-10262500 GCF_018350155.1 Leopardus geoffroyi | reverse complement strand
TGTCGTGCTGTGCTGGCGACCCAGGTCCCACTCCTACCCCCTAAGACGTGGTGGACATCATGCCTGATCCAGGGGCAGGGCCAGGGGCAGGCAGCCATGCTACTGGGTGGTTTTAGCAACGGTGGCTTCTAATTCTAGTGCTGTCACTGTTGGCTAGGGGAGGTCAGAGGAGTTAATTTAATCTCCCGGTGCCCCAGTGTCCTCTGTATAACAAGGTGAACGCTGTCAATACAGCACCTGACACATTTCTAGAAGGGACGACAAAGAATACCATAAAGCCATCTACAAACACAGGCGGTTCACTCATCCATGTGAACAGGTGACAGGAATCAAAGAGATGCAAGAAATCCACCAAAAATCCCAAAACCTCATTAGGTTAAACACCCTTACTTATCAAACCAAGGCTGTAAGCAAGGAATGAGATGGACTTGTTAAGCCTTCATCGCCTCTCCCTCCTTCTTTGTTCCTTGGGAAAAAAATTACGAGTGCTCAGCTCCCTGTTGGTTCTCGGCCAGAGGGGAGTGGGAAGCAGATGTCCAGAGAACCTCAAAGTGGGAAGCCAAGCCCCGAACGGGCCAGATGAGTCTATGTAAGGTACAGATGGCTCTTGGACAATGCGAGGTTGGCGCGCTAACCCCCTGTGTGGTCAAAAATCTGTATATAACTTTGGACTCCCCCAAAACTTAACTACTAATAGCCTACTGTTGACCAGAAGCCTCACCCATAGCATCAACAGACAGTCCATTAACATATATTTTGTATGTTCTCTGCATTATGTTATATTCTTACAATCCAGCAAGCTGGAGGAAAAAAAAGGGCCATTGAGAAGATCACAAGGAAGAGAAACTACATGTTACAGTTTTGCTTTTCTAAAAGATAAATCCACCTGTAAGTGGACCCACGCAGTTCAAATCTGTGTTGTTCAAGGGTCAAGTGTAACTCTAACACTACTAACAGATAACTGAAGCAAGTCAAGTCCTAGCTGTCTGCCTGGCTACCCACTTGGATAAACAGGCAGACAGAGAGAGAGATGTACAGAGAGATGTTTTTCCTTAAGCAGGACATTACCGTAGACAACGCACGGGAGGAAGACTGGTCCTACGAGACTGCAAAGGACTCTGAGAACCACTGAGTCCAACCATTTCGTTTTTGCAGATGAAGACAGGAAGGGCTTTCAAGAGTTCTTAATGACAGGTGGGGAAGGGGATGACAGGACAAATATGTGTTTTGACTACTGGTGGGAAGAAATGACAGTCAGTAACAATACAAAACGTGAAAGAGAACATCTGTCGTGGTGTCCCTTTTCTGCAATCTCCCACAGGCACTGTTTATTCTTTATCTTTTCATCTTGGAGACTTTGGGTAGGGAGAGCCGTAACGATATGGTCCTGAGGTACTGCTTTATTACCAAAACAACTTTAATAGCTTATGTCACAATACTAATGAGACTTCCTGAGCACCTGTGTACGGTCACAGTCTATGGCTCAAATGAGCGAAGGACACATGAAACTCCTTTCCCTCCTTGCCTCCCAGTGGCCGTGGCCAGCCTGCCTCCCTTGCGCTCACCAACCTAGATGTGGCCCAGGCGGGGTTTCCAAGACTCCCTCTGATCCTCGTGTCCCTTCCCCCAGCTCAGCCATTCTCCGCGTCTTGGTGGGTGGGTAAGGACCTTGGGGCTCCTGGGAGAACTCTCTCCATACCCACCCTCGTCACATACTTTTTCATGGCCTGGAGCCTGAGACTGAAGAACTGGACAGCCCACCTCTACTGGACACAGTCCCCTGAGCTGTGCCCACCCCACATGTGACGGATTCACGGTCTGTCCGGCACAACAGTAATATTTTCAGGTGATGAATTCTCATGGGGACTGCATACTCCGTGGGCAAAATCTGGACTATTTTCCAACTTTAAAAAAAAACAACAACATTTCTCCTGGTGTTGTAAGCTCGAGCCCAATGTTGGGTGTAGAGATTACTTAAAAATAAAATCTTTGAAAAAAGTTTTCCCCTTTCATTTGATTGTCACAAGTCCTTTCCTATGCAATTCCATCCAGACCTTTAATCCAATTCATGGATTTTTCCTACAATCTTCTTTTGAAAGCTTATCAACCTCTAATAGAACTGAGATCTAATAAGTGAACTTAATATTCCCAATGTAGTCCTGGGATATCAGAGAGAAATGAGTACCTCTGAAATCCGACTCTTGTTTCTTTCTGCCACTGTGCTATCCTACTGTGGCCTCATACGTTACCAATGAGACCACAGTGCTGCTCAATGACACGGGGCAATTGTGCACCCCTGGCTGGGCCCCTGGGCTACGTAGGTTGCACGTATGCTTTCCTAAGCCCTCACAACAGTCCTGGTAACGAGGGAATGCAGTTGAGCCTCTGCACGGCATTCCACGGAAACCTCATTATCAAAAACTGGTGTAACTGCTCCCTGTTTTAACCCCATGCTACCTGGGCTGCTCAGCTCAGTCACTTTCAACATTTCACCACTAAGGACCCCTCATGAATTTTCTCCCACAGATTTCCTTGTATCGAGCGGGCCCTATTTTAAAAGTCACTGGTTTTTGGGGTGCCTGGTGGCTCAGTTGAGCATCTGACTCTCGATCTTGGCTCACGTCATGATCTCACGGTTTGTGGGTTCAAGCCCCACCTTGGGCTCCATGCTGATGACGATGGCACAGAGCCTGCTAGGGATTCTGTCTCTCCTTCTCTCTGCCCCTCCCCAACTTGTGCACGTGTTCTCTCTCTCTCTCAAAATAAATAAAAGTAACTAGCTTTTTATTACAGTTAAAATCAAAGCCATAGGTCAATAACTGCCAATCAAAGCTCCTGACCTGACTGGCTGCCAGCCTAAAGCAAAAGAAGCCTTGCTGAGGTGGCATGTAAAATGTTACGGTGGGTGAAACAGATTACTTCCAGTGGCCTTTTGCGAAATATTAAAATATGCCTTCCCAGACCCCTTGCGATTGGCCTCCAGACTGGGAACCACTGGGCTTGGAGTTTCTTTCATCCTCTGGCTTTCTTTCTTTCTTTTTCATTTTGAGAGAGGCAGACAGAGAGTGAGCAGGGGAGGAACACAGAGAGGGAGACAGAATCCCAAACAGGCTCCACACTGCCAGCACACAGCCCAACGTAAGGTTTGAACTCATGAACCATGAGATCATGACCGAAATTAAGAGTCGGATGCTTCACCGACTGAGCCAGCCAGGCGGCCCTCATCCTCCAACTTTCTGTCTCAGGCCCAAAGCAATGAGCAGCCCAGCACCCCTGCCATGCCTGCCTGAATCCCATGTGGGCCTGATTCTGCAGCTTGAGCGCTTCTCCTCCACACTGGCTTAGCTCCAGTTGGTGGCTACAGCCCTGGGGAGCTGCCCTCTAGGCACCTCATGGCACTCTCCATCATAGTCCCTTACAAGGTCATCTCAAAAAAAAAAAGTTCTGGGGCATCTGGGTGACTCAGTCGGTTAAGCACCTGACTCTGGATCTCAGCTCAGGTCTTGATCTCAGGGTCGTGAGTTCAAGCTCCGTGTTGGGCTTTGCTCTGGGCATGAAGCCTACTTAAAAAAAAAAAAAAAAAGTCCTCACTTTTTGTTTAGCTTTCATTTCGGCAGGACGAAGTGTTCTGCTAAAACAGCACCGACAGCAGGGCAATAGTTGCTTTGGGGAAGTCCTGGAAGGCCAAACATTTCAGCCCAGGCCCAGTCCCGCAAATGCAAATCTGAAGAATGCACGCCAAATGTCCCGATTTACACACGCCACAGCACACACATTTTATATGTTGGGTTGCGACCCCAGAAGAGTTCACACCTACAGAATCTGTCAAGTAGAAACAATGTCTTCTAAGCACATTTCTTCAGGGGCTCAGAAAGCTTTACATACATTATCTCATTCGGCGCCTACTCTTCCGTTAAGAAGGTGGAAGGCAGGGATTATCACCATTAAATGGTGGTTCTCAAGTACCCTCGCACATGCACTATGAATTAGCCATGATCCCGATTCAAAGCAAAAACCAACCAACAGACAAACAAACATGAGAATTACACAGTTCACGAAACCTAATATAAGAAAGGTGACTGCAAAGTAGTTAAGAATACGTTGGCAGGCCAAATAAAAGGGGGGGGGGGCGGGATTTTAAGCTGTATCTTCCTGGTTTTATTTGGCTGAATTAATACTCACATATGGATGTGTGTGAATATATGCCCATCTTCAGTATATAGAGACATACATACGGGTCTGTGTAGAGGATACAAATTCTATCTCACACACACACACACACACACACACACACACACACACACACAGGAGTGCACAACACAGCAAATCCACATTCACCCTCTATTTTGGAGCCCTTGGAAGACGTGTGGGCAAAGGTGCCATTTTTGGGAACAAAGGTGGACTCCTTGGGAAACACTTTATGAAAGTAGCTCATCTGGGCATGAAATATCCAAGAGCTAGTTATTAAACCTTAACCAAGTACAGGCATGGTGGCTGGCTTTGTTTTTGGGTGATTCAGTTATAAACAGCACGGTTGCTACTGTATTCCCTGGTACGCAGAACGGTTCCTGGCAAACAATAAAAATTCAGTAAATACTGGGGCACCTGGGTGGCTCAGTCGGTTAAGTGTCCGACTTCAGCTCAGGTCATGATCTTGCGGTTCATGAATCTGAGCCCCGCATCGGGCTCTGTGCTGACAGCTCGGAGCCTGGAGCCTGCCTCGGATTCTCTGTCTCCCTCTCTCTCTGCCCCTCCTCACTCATACTCTGTCTCTCTCTCTCTCGAAAATAAATAAAAACATTGAAGATAAAAAAAATTTCAGTAGATATTTGATGAACGAGTGTATGAATGCTCTGTTCTACATGATAACATGCTTTTGAAGACTTAACTCTGCTTATGTAGACATTCTGGCGGTGCCTTCCTGTTCTAAATAAATGGCATCTGAGACAAAACTTTATCTAGCCTGGTCTAGTTAGGCTTGGATTCAAATGAGATGGTTTGGTGGGGGGCACGATTTTCATGACATGATGAGATGGGGTTGGAGGGGTTTTACGACAGAAATAATGACGATGATGGTAATGATAAAATAATCATCATGGCTCTGAGCACAAAGGCATTAAATACATATTAATAATTAGAAGAGGTGGTTCAAAGAAAATGAGTACCTCAAAATGCATTACAATGGGCAAATTGAATTTGGTCCCAGTGAGAGCCAAGCTGTTCTGCTGGAAGAATATTAAACCCCAGCATTCTGCTCTTAAAGGACACAGGGGGACAATTCTATGGAGAATTGTGTGGAAGGCCGCCTGGCAGGAAGGAGAGTGCCTGCCCGCGTAGGTAAATGATCCCTTCCAGGGAAGCCAAGAAGGGGCTCATTCACTTCATGTGGGTGAACACACCCGTCCCAAGAGGCAGTTTTATTTACAGCTTCTTCCTACTGGATCAGCCTCATTTGTTTTTATATCTCCAATCTACGTGGAGCCCTCGCTCACACTCCAAGTGTTCTTATAAAACACCTTTCGGTAAGCCACGCTGAAATGGAATGCTCTAAACAAATGTTCTCTTAGGGCAGTAACACCTTAATATAAACTGCATTTAATAAAACTGGTAGTGATTCTAAAAAGAGAGGAAGGAGGAAGGCATAGGCAGAGAAAATGTCTGGAAGAAATTTGCAATTAATATTTTACAAGACATTTAGATTCTGATTCCTCCTTGCTGTTAAAATTTAAGAGCTTTTCCAAAACTGTATTCCTCTCTGTTATTACATCCTTAATTAAATTAATTTATACAGTGAATGCTCTAATGATACTGCTGTAGGTTTTCAATCAGAAAGCCTTACTGCGAGAGACAATATGTTTTAAGACCTTGAGAAAAGAATAACGTAACGTAAGGCCCAGTGCTGTCACTGGCATGGGGGATATTTGGTCCTGGACATGTGATTATTGAAAAGATCGTGGTAGTTTTTCTGTGTTTCGATTAAGGTCTTCACTTTATTTTTTAATTAAGCTAAATTAGGTCAGTGAACACAAAATGAATCTCTCAAGTTGCCTCTACAAGGATTTTTCTCTCTGGGCAATACAATGGCAGACGATGACATTTCTATTGACTAATTCTCCCAGTTAGGTTGTGCCGTCCTAAACAAAAGAAGCTATGTGTTAGCCCGACGTGCCAAACTTGTCAAGGCAGAGGCAACCAAAATCTGTCCGGAAACACCAATGGCTCAGCTGTAGAAAAAGTCAGGCTAACAGTTCTGCAGGAAACACACAGGTTCCCCAAGAAGCTCTGCCTGTGCAGACACACGGAAGGTCTTCTCTTCAGGTGATGGAAGTCTTACTCACTAGGCATCTCAAGGGCTGGCAGACAGGCATGCAGGCATGAACTGCCACAGCTTAGTGCCTGCAGCTTACTGCATACAGTAGGCACTCAATAGTTAGTAGTGTTTTGTCAATCTAATGAGATGTCAGGAATAAATAAGGCAGCGTGCCAGAGATGTGATCTGTTGCCTAAGCGTCAAGCCTCCATTTCTAGAGGAGAGCTGGTCACCACGCCAGGGAAATGCCATCCAGAGGCTCAGTCTTTGCTTCTCCCTGTGCTGAGCTGTTGAATTTGCTCCCTATTCCCAATACTGTATTTCTAGGTTTATGACGAGCATTTCTTCCTTAGTCATATGGCGTGAAAAACGTGTCCTCAGTGACTCTGCACTGTTGAGTAAGACCCTGCTCCTTCACCTCATCACCCATCCTCTATGGAAAGGGTCTCTATGACCCGTACACGGCACGAAGAAAGGGTGCCTTCCAATAGAAATCTAAGAGCAAACACATTCAACTCAATAACAGATGGTCCCATCAGCACTTTGTCCTCTGCCATACTGAGTTCTTTGTTTCTCTCAAGACCCAAAGATGGTCCCTAAATATCAATCAAGTTTGGTTGCATGATAAAAGTTCCCTATGATACATAACATCAACTGCAGAAGAAAATGAAGCAGGGGGGTGGGGGGGGGGGGCGCGGAAACCTCAGCGCTATTTGATCTTGTTTTCAATTGAAAGTTTTGGATACTTTAGAAAAAAAAAAAAAAAAAAGGCATCAAGTGCCTTTTTAATGGACTTTATCCGCAGGAAAAATGATTACAACCAGAAAAGCTTTAAAGTGTCAGCTGGTGATGCATTTTTCTCTATCCCTTTTATTTTTATTCAGAAAGAAATTGAAGGCATATGGCAAAGTGCATCATTAATTTCTTATTAATTTCATAATATGAAGGCAACCAGTTAAAATAGTAGTGCTACAACTTTAAATTACCGAACTCACTTGGTATTTAATGAGAGATTTAGCACAGCAGGGTTTCTGTTAAATTAAGTTGTGCCTTCACATCACAGTGGGAAAACAGGTGTATATTGGTTTAGAATTATGGAAATGTTGACTAATTCCAAGGCTTGTAATCAAACAGCAAGGCACCCTGTAATATTTTTTCCCCTAAAATAAGCATTAATCTTTCATGTCTGGTCCCCCTGCCTCCTGTCCACCAAAAGCTCACAGCTGAAAGGAAACCACTTTCATGTTCTTCCTATAGCTGTTCAGGGTGATGTTTATCAGATAAAGATATACATAAATGCAAGATGTGAAACCCTGTTCCCAGTTACCTAATGTGAAGTGTCAAATGTAGCTACAGTGTGTGCACCGTGAAGGCTATCAGCCTACAAATCAGACCTGTCTTCTCAAAATTTCCATTTAACCCGCCCGAAGTCATTGGGCAAATGAAACTGAACTGGATGAAAGAAAACCAAAACAATCCCCAAACCATCTTTTCCAACTCCAGAGTTCTTGCCCTTAATAACATGTCTCCAACATCACCATTTCCGACTTTTGCATGTAGAATTTTTAAGAAGAGAAAAACAGATAGATGCACCAACAAAAAAAAAAAAAAAATTTTTTTTTTAATACGGAAGATGCTACTTGTTTGCTAAGAAAGGGTCAGAATAAGATGTCCCCAACAGAGGCAGACTTAGTCCCTCGTATGTTTTTCAACATGGCTCACTCATCATATTGACTCTGGGTTTCTTGAGAGTGTCTTCACCTATAAGGATGGCACACAGGTAGCTGTGCAAGTTTTAGTGGAGCAGATGAATTCAAATTACCCAAGCTTTGCATTAGTTTAAAATAGAATGCGATTTGGCATCAATATACCCTAAATGCTAAATAAATTCATCATCTCAAGTATTTTTTTTAAACATACCTAGAACGGATTTTGTGTACGGATTACTGTAAAGTATTTCTTTTCAAAAGCGGGAATACAAAGTAGCCTTTGGGTTTGATCAGGAGACTGAGAAATTTAAACAAGAATATCCTACAGTTGGCCGAACCAGTCAATATTTGCCTTGGTTGCTTCATTTGAAAATGTGACCAAACACTGTAACCTCCTAGAATTTCCATTGGAAAAAATATTTCCATTTATAAGCAAAATAAATACTTAAATAATAAAATTATTTCAAATAATACTTAGGGGTGCCTGGGTGGCTCAGTTGGTTGAGTGTCTGACTTCAAGCTCAGGTCATGATCTCACCGTTCACGGGCTTGACAGCTCAGAGCCTGGAGCCTGCTTTGGATTCCGTCTCCTTCATGCTATTTCCCTCTCTCTCAAAAATAAACATTTAAAAAGATTTTTTTTTTTTAAATAATACTTAAAAGTCATGGAGCAAAGCACTGAGATGTACTAAAAGCTGCCTTACTAAATAAAACCACTCAAAGGGTTTGAGGAAGAAGTCGTGAAATGGGGACAGAGAATTCTGGTATCACATGCTTGCTTTTTTGAATCTTCCACGATTTGATTTGCTCTAAGGGAAAGGGAGAAGCCACAGTGGTGTGACAGAAGACCAGGGTTCATAATTCAGTACTTTCGGGTGACTAATGTTTTGAAAACTTTTTCTTGAGTATCTTGCCGTGACAAATCCCATGAAATTTTCAATGGATCTAAGGTAGCTAAGCAAATGCGTGTGTGTGAGCTTGTGTGTTCGTGTGTGTCCACAGAGACAACAAAACGACAGCTAGAATTATGCCCTGGAAACATCGGGGACACTGGGTTATCTTTCTTTTCTTTTGATCAAACCAGAGTTCAATAAAATCATTATTGTTCTGCTCACCACACCTTCTTCATTATAACCAACGCACATTGTCACGACATTGAATGAACTCATCACTGACATTTGGGTCAGTGGGGAAAACACCAAACAGCCCAGGAACTTTATACCAGCATGCAATCAATAACACTGCCATGAAACCCCAGAAATAATGTATTCTGATGAAGCAGCTATACACAACATCAGTTCGTTTCTTGTCCATTGTACCAATCGTCCAATATGACCAGGAAGGAAATGGCAAAAAATTGTTAAGCTTTGTATTTTTCGTTCTCTATCAACACGAAGTCACAAATTAGGCATTAAAACATTGACTTTGTTGTTAACCGCCACTGACTGTTGAGAAACCATGAGGAGGTTTAATATTATGGCCATCCAGGGTACATTTTGCCCTTTCAAAGGAAAATCTAAGACTAAATTTCAAAAGGGGTTCCTGGTGAGTAAAAGCTTTTCCTTTTCCATCTGCTTCTGTCGTGTGTATCGGGTTTTTTTTCTCCCCCCTTTTAAAATCTCAGCCCACCCAATACTCTTTGGCAGCCGCTGCTGCGCAGTGGGGTCACTCTGATTTTCTAACCAGGGGACATACTATTTGAGAACTCTTTCCATCAGCATTAATGCCAATGCTCCTTTATGGGTCGGCCAGCTGCTTTGGCTACTGCAGGGGAACAGAAGGGTTAGCACACACTCCTCAAAAGACCAAAGTCATTTTTTGCCACTAGAACCTTCAGTTGAAAGGACCATTTTCAAGCAATAAAGTGATTTTGGTACAAAAGTAAACCGACTCACCCCAGGTAAAGTTTTAATATTGTGCAGTGCATTCTGGGCCTCAAGTGCAGCTTTTCTTGTATAAAATGTTACGAAACAACAACCTACAGAGAGAAATGAAAAGGTTTTAGAAATTTCTGTGAGTGCTTTGCTTAGATATAATGGAGACTACGGCGAACAAATAATCTACTTAAAAGGATGCACAGTTTAAAAATAATCAAGTGCATGAGAACAGTAGTAACATCTAAAGCATTTACCAATGCCTCTCACCCAAACCACATTTATGAGCTTTACCCACGTTGGAGATCAATTCATAACTCTTTGCACCAACTACCTGGAACACAGCTCTTCAGGAATGAGGGCAGAAGTGGTGGGTGACGTGTTAATGGGGCGTGTGTAGCGAGTACAGACGGAGAAGTGTTTAATCACAGTGACCAAGGCAACTATAATTTCCTGAAGGGATATTCTAGAACATCACACTTTTGAAACGCTCTCTTAAACCCAATACTTTAGACCACTGGATTATAAGGTTCTTAAAAGCTAAAAGAGTGCTTTATTCCTTATCTACACCATGGTATCATAAGGCAAAGGTCCATATGAGAGATACTTAGTTTTTGTCGGCCAAAATGAAAGACCATTTTAACCAGTTTGGAAATTTAGTTACAGGACGGGTAGTCACATCTCCAAACATCTGTTTGGACACACTGTCCCATGTATTATTAGATACGGCTATAGCACATCAACGGGCAACCTTCTGATTCCTTATTTCCAAGAGCTGATGGGAGTCCAGGCTGAGTGCCCCCCCCCCCGCCCCCCACCCCGGAGAGGCCAGCAAAACCCCTCTTCCTAACCAACGTCCTCTACCAAAGAAAATGGTGTGGAAGCCTTAGACCATCACTTCTGTCCTCTGAAGGATGGCTGACCTCCAACCGGTAGCTAAAGATACTGGTTAAGGTAGCTGCTAAAATCGTATAAAGAAACCAGTTAACGATCTGTTCATTAGCATACAGTTTCTTAGCACAATTAGGCTCAGGAAAAGGGAGTGGACAAAATCTTTAAAAATTTAACGTGGATGGAACTGGAAGGTATTCTGCTGAGTGAAATAAGTCAGAGAAAGACAGATACCATATGTTCTCACTCACAGGTGGAGGGGGGAGGGAAGAGGAAAAAAAAAAAAAGTTACAGAGAGGGAGGGAGGCAAACCGTAAGAGACTCTTGGATACGGAGAATGGACTGAGGGTGGATGGGGGGTGGGGGAGAGAGGAAAGTGGGTGATGGGCATCGAGGAAGGCACTCATTGGGATGAGCACTGGGTGTTGTATGGAAACCAGTTTGTCAATAAATTATGTTAACAAAATAAAAATAAAAATAAAAATTGAAAGAAAAAAGATGCTGCCTCTGGGCTGTCTTTGTAAGCTGGACGGAGGAAAAAAAAGTGGGGAGACGCACTCATGAAGACTGTAAATATTTCAGCCTGACTGTACTGAAGGGTCCTGAAGCATGGAGCCACAGAGCTGGGGCGGGCTTTGAGAGGTCCTCGTACACCAAGCAGAGCAAGGAGCATGAAAGAAATGCGTAACTGAGGCATCGACCTCGGTTCTGTTTTGGGGACTGAAGGGAGTATGGCAAAGAGCTAGAAAACATGGCACAGCTGAGAACAGGGGGTTGGCATCATAAGCCAGCAGAAGTTCAGAATCATAAATTGGCATTCTGGTTTTTCAAAATAAAGCCTCATTCAAAATGGACAGAAGACATGAATAGACATTTTCGAAAGAAGACATCCAGATGGCTCACAGACACAGGAAAAGATGCTGAACATCACTCCTCATCAGGGAAACACAAATCAAAACCACAATGAGATACCACCTCACACCTGTCAGAAGGGGTACAATTAACAGCACAAGAAACAACAGGTGTCAGCAAGGATGCAGAGAAAGGGGCACTCTGTTGCACTGTTGGTGGAAATGCAGACTGGTGCAGCCCATCTGGAAAACAGTAAGGAGGTTCCTCGAAAAGTTAAAAATAGAACTACCCTATGATCTGGCAACTGCATGACTAGGTACTTACCCCAAAGATACAAAAATACAGATTTGAAGGGGCACATGCACCCTGATGTTTACAACAGCATTGTCAACAACAGCCAAGCTATATAGCAAGAGCCTAAATGGTAAATCGACTGATGAATGGATGAAGAAGATGTGGCATACAACGGAAAATTACTCAGCCATCAAAAAGAATGAGATCTTGCCATTTGCAACGACGTGGATGGAGCTAGAGTGTGTTAGGCTAAGCAAAACAAATCAGAGAAAGACAAACACCATATGATTTCACTCATGTGGAATTTAAGGAGCCAAACAGACGGATGTATGGGAGGAGGATAAAAGAGAGAGAGGAGGAAACAAACCATAAGAGACTCTTAACTACAGACCCTTTAAGAGAACAAACTGAGGGTTGATGGGGGGGGAGGTGGGTGGGGGATGGGCATTAAGGAGGGCACCTGTTGTGAGAGCACTGCATGTTGTATGTAAGGGATGAATCTCGGAATTCCGCTCCTGAAACCAATATTGCACTGTATGTTAGCTAGAATTTAAATACAAATTTGAAAAGAAAACTCACTCAAAAACGTAGGGGAAAATAAAGTGCAGTTCCATTCCTTCAGCCTTCCTAAATACATCTATGATGCTTCCTCCTCGTTCGGAAAAGAAATTTGGAAACTTGTTGCAGATTTGATTTTGTTTCAGTCTACTGAGATTAAATATACAAAACCTCACCTTCTAGAGAAAGCAGAAAACAATCATCGCTTCCTGGCACTCATACCACATGCATCCAAGGATTAGGAACTCCTAAAATGTAGGCATTCATTGGCACAATGGAAGAAAGTGAACATTATGCAGTTTCTTGAAAGAATCACAGACAGGGGCACCTGGGTGGCTCAGTCAGTTAAGTGTCCGACTTCGGCTCAGGTCATGATCTCACAGCTTGTGAGTTTGAGCCCCGTGTCGGGCTCTGTGCTGACAGCTCAGAGCCTGGAGCCTTTTCAGATACTGTGTCTTTCTCTCTCTCACTCTCTGCCCCTCCCCTGCTCACACTCTGTCCCTCTCTCTCAAAAATAAACAAACATTAAAAAAATTAAAAAAGGGGCGCCTGGGTGGCGCAGTCGGTTAATCGTCCGACTTCAGCCAGGTCACGATCTCGCGGTCCGTGAGTTCGAGCCCCGCGTCTGGCTCTGGGCTGATGGCTCAGAGCCTGGAGCCTGTTTCCGATTCTGTGTCTCCCTCTCTCTCTGCCCCTCCCCCGTTCATGCTCTGTCTCTCTCTGTCCCAAAAATAAATAAACGTTGAAAAAAAAAATTTAAAAAAAAAATTAAAAAAAATCACAGATGGACAGACTGACCATTTTTATTTTTAGCATGCTTTTCGCTTCAGCTATTCTGACTTCTCTGACCAGAGTTATGTGGCCTGATGGTAGATTTTTTGTTTTTTAACAAAACTTTTTCAAATTAATGAGTGGCTTTGGCTTCAGTGGCATAAAGTGAACCCAAGATGAGCTATAGGATGTGCTTAGGATCTAGGAGTAAACTTTTTTTTGTAATTTTTTTTCAATGTTTATTTTTCAGGGCAGGGGGGAAGGGGCAGAGAGAGAGAGACACAGAATCCGAAGCAGGCTCCAGGCTCTGAGCTGTCAGCACAGAGCCCGATGCGGGGTTCAAACTCATGAATGGTGAGACCATGAACTGAGTCGAAGTCAGATGCTTAACCGACTGAACCACCCAGGCGCCCTGGACCCAGGAGTAACTTTAAACAGGGAAGTCAAATCCCAGCTTCCAGCAACCCACTATAAACACCCTAAGAAGAAAAAAAAATACCAACTATGCTTCACTGGGCTTGCTAGAGTAAGAAAAGCACAGAGACATATAACCTCTGCTTTCTGAAAGCTCCTAACAGAACCTCGGTAACGCCTCCCCCTCTCTCTCTCTCCCTCTCCCCGTCTCACGGGCTTACAAGGTTGGCTGCCGGAGAAGGGGCAATGGGGGAGGCCCCTGACTTCAGCCTTGGTCACCAGAGCTTCAAAACAGAGGCAGAGTCTGATGCTCTCAAGCATCAGGTTTTGGGAGTGGGACACTTAGGAAAAAGACTGAGGGGTGGGGTGGAAAATGTGAGGCTGTGAGGCTCGCCACGAAAGAAGGCAATTCAGAAGCCGAGGGTCACAGGCCAGCGTGGCCAGGCTCAGAGCTGAGAACGGAGTTCATTCTGGCCCACGGGGACCGTGGAAGGGCAGGGGCCCCGAACACAGACAGCTGAAGACAGTAAGATGAAAGCAGCGAGAAGCACGATGATCCAAGTGAGTGAACCCCATGTGTGGGGACAACGGGAAGAGCTCAGACCAATGCGCGACGGTCTTGGGAATAAAGAAAGCTCTCCTGCCTTTAACCCTGCAACAGAATCCCTACGCCTTCTCACTGCCTGACATCCACCAGGAAGGTGCAGTTCATTTCCTGCCTAAGTATTAAAATGCTGCCCTTGGGGATGGAAACATCTAATCGCTCCCAGCTATTTACATGTTAGTATGAATTTGGTTAAAGCGCTTTCCTTTTGAACGACGTTCTTAGTGAGCACAAGGTGTGTGTGGGTGTGGGGGTCACTGTGTGTGTAGAAAGGGCAAGTCTGAAGCTGATGTCAGAGTGATGCGGCATCGGGAGGCAGAGGGGAAAGGAATGGGGAAAGGAGCCTCATGTCCAAAAGGGGAGATGGGAAGATACCCCAGATCTCAAACACTTTCCAGTCTCACCCAGGGCCCACTCCGCCTGTACAACTGCTACGGTGAAATCAGGGTCACCTCAACAGACCCCCTTCAAATTGTGCATAGCTCTCGCCTCCCTGACTCTATATCGTTTAGACAAGAGTTTTTAAAGATTACACCAAGATAAGCTATGCTTCTCGTTGTAACGCACAGAAGAATATCCTGGCTAACATGGTGATCTGCTTCCCGACCCCAACCCAACAGCGCAGGCCCCTCAGACTCCACTAACAGACTTGGCACCTTGGGAAAAGGTGTCCCATCTCCAGATGGGCACAGCCCCTTGCCATGGCCCAAGGCTTGGTGAGCGGGGTCCGGGCTGAATTTCTGCCTCTACCTGTGGTCTCAGCTGGGCACCCGCATGCAATGACCATTTTGCATAATCGTGGGGGCTCTGGGGGAAGACATTAGGATTGGGAATATCACCCCAAGATTCTACTTTTGGTTTCACACATTTGGGTTCCTGAGTGACTTAGACAGAAACATCTTACTTCCTCTGTACCTTAGTTAGTTTCATTACCTCTCAATCAGTGAATAAAAACCAAGTCTGCCTCAACTCCTTCTCAAAACAACATGGCTATATAGCCGAAGTGTTCCATTCACAACACATTTTTTTTTAAGTCAAAATTATTCTTTGCTTGCACTTCATTCAGCATGCATACTAATTCACTGAATAAAAACAGTGTTTGATTAAAGTTATCTTAAAATTTACGGTATGTGAAACTACAAATTTAAGTAGCCACCTTAGATACGGCAATGTGTGGTTATTCCCCTCAAGAGACACTAGTCTGTATTAATCCAGAGTAGAAACGTGCTTGAAAGACTCTCATTTCTGGGAGTACCCTCCTGGCTAACAACCATAGTCTTTTTTCCTCCATCCACCACTTGACATGCCCACTTGAAATCTCAGATGCATTGACCTGCACAGATTATTTCAACCAAGGAAGGGAGAGATATATTATTTGCCCTGATGTGGTCATTATCATGGT
This sequence comes from Leopardus geoffroyi, assembly GCF_018350155.1. Taxonomy (NCBI): domain Eukaryota; kingdom Metazoa; phylum Chordata; class Mammalia; order Carnivora; family Felidae; genus Leopardus; species Leopardus geoffroyi. The sequence continues at coordinate 10,246,821 of NC_059341.1, read as the reverse complement.
AAAAGGGCCGGGGGCTACTAAAGATCCCAGAAAATCCGTGAAGGTTCAACAGAGTTGGAATTTTCTTTCTTGCCTACCCTAACTGGATGTACAGCTGTTAAGGGAACCACCTGTCTCTTAGATTTCCCCATGCCAGCTGTAACTCAGGTCTGAAATTTACTGGATTCATTTTCAGGTCAGCTGCAGCACCAGATGGCTTAGCAATCCGATTCGGGGGATGGACCTCCCCCCGTTAGCCCGTTTCTTTTTCAAACACCCTTGTAAGGTGGGCAGTTAAACACCGACAACGGCCACAGATGCCCTTCAATAGTCAGCGGCTGTGGCAGGCACCAGGGCGGGCGACCCCTCAGGGGTCAGCATCACTCTGGAATGCCCCTCTCTCCCTGCCACCGGTGGCGCTACCAAAGACGGTTCTGTTCCATTTCAGAGATGGGAAGTGACCTGGCAGGTGCCTCTGGGGGATTAGCAGAGACTAACGCAGTTTGATGAGCCGGGTGCTTTGGCCACGTCTCCGCCCTCCGGTTTCTACTCAACGCCGTTGAGTTGTGCTGTTTCTCACGTTTCTTCCTTGTCCATTTCACACAGTCTCACACGCACGTGGACTGTACAACTCTCGCCACCTTTATCTACCCATTCAGGGGTCTCTGCCCGTAGCAGAAATTTTGAAAAGATAAACATGATGTTCTGCCCACAGGTTAATTTATGGTTGTCCCATGTTAACAGGCTTTTTTTTTTTTTTTTCTTTTTGACAATTCATTGTATCAGTTAAGAGCCCCCCGCCCCCCGAATAATAACCGACCTTCCATGGCTCTATTTATCAAAATCTCCCCATTGCTCCTCACCAGGGCTTTTTAAATTCACGGCTGCAATAGGTGCGGTGGTAAAACTTGGGAAGAGGTTCCAGAGCCAAACACCAGCGTGTCAGGCCCACACAGAGCCCAACACGTCCACCAGTGAGGACTCCTCTACTGATCGTGAAGAGATGCTGAGGAGTCTGTGCACATCTTGGGGAAGGGTAACGCAGTAAAGCTCACTGGCCACTCACATCTCCCAAGGAATTCGCTCTGCTGCTTCACTTTGGAACATCCAGGAAAGCTCCCACGAAGGCAACATAAGATTAGCTTTGATGGGCGAGAAGGTCTAGAAAGATCTTGGGGTGCCGAGTGCCGTCTATGAAGGCTGACCAGCGCAAACCTCACGGTGAGCCTCTGTGGGTGGTCCGTGAGCCCCAAGTGGACACTGGGCCCCGAAGGAGTGAGTCAGGGGAACTAGGGGCCTTTGGCCGCCCCGATTCCCACAAGTTGACAAGGCTAGCAATCTGATGGCATGTGTTCGACGTGTGAAGCAATGTGCAATCAGCATTATAATTGTGCAATATGATTAGGCATCTTGTCTCGGAAGGTGCGGGAGGCAATTCCCACAGAGGCTAAGTGCATATACTCCAGACAGAGTAGTTGCTGTCTGACTATAACTCTTCACAAATAGTTTCTGCTGTCACCCAGAGTTCCCTCAGGTATATTGCCAGCTTAATTGCAGAATAATTTGAGACACTGTGAGGAGTTTTTTGTTGTTTCCAAAGATAAAGCCCCAAGCAAGACAGGCCAATGGTATCTACACACACACACACACACACACACACACACGTAGTGTATTTAAAATCATAAAGACACTCAACTCTCCTGAAAGACTTTAATTTTAAATGATCAAGTAGATTTATCCTCAAAGAAACCATCTGGATTATCACAAATCTTTTCAAACCACAGCTGTTTCTCGTGAAAATCTTTACTTGGAAACTCTTGGTAATAATACTCACAGGGAAAAAAAAATGCATTGCTTATGCAGACATAACCACTTTATATCATGGCTTGCCCTGAGTGAAACGGCACTGTATTTATATTCTTCAGTGTGGAGGGCAGTATAGACACAGCCCTGGGGAATGATACCAAAAACCAGATTAAAAAAATTTTTTTTTAATTATTTACTTTTGAGAGAGAGAGAGAGAGAGTGGGGGAGGGGGACACAGAATCCGAAGCAGGCTCCAGGCTCTGAGCTGTCAGACAGAGCCCAATGTGGGGCTCGAACTCACAAACTGTGAGATCATGACCTGAGCTAAAGTTGGATGCTTAACCAACTGAGCCACTCAGGTGCCCCCAAAACCAGATTTTAAAACCAGTTCTGCCCTTAGGAAAATCGACAACATACTCACTAAAGAAATTTCCTCTGAGTTTTCTGAACCTTTCCACATGAGGGGGAATGACTAAGGGTTAATGCTGTAGAGATGCCATTTTAAAAAGGCAGCGTTGTCTTTTACTCTAAAGTATGGATGATAAGGCAGTTTTTACTATAGAACCCAGGCTTAAAGATGGGAGGTCGGTGACTTGAATGGTCTTCAATTATTGAAACAGTCACTTGTCAACCCTAGGGTTGAAGTCTCAGACCCCAGGCCCACAATTTACACTCACCATGGCACAGGGAGCCAGCCCTCTGAGAAGCCCCTCGTGACTCTCCCGGAGCCACCAATCTCCTGGACTGAGGAAAATGCTCCTTGAAAGGCACTCTCATAAATGGGAGAAAGGGCCTTTCTGGAATGTTCTAGTCCTAACTGTTGATTCTTTTTTTGATGCTATTCTTTAGTAACATCTTAATATGGAAAATTGTGGAACATTTTCTGAAATACATAACTCTTTCATATTAAGTTATTATTACTGAAGAGTAGCATCATGATGGAAGAAAGAAGGCAAGGAAAAAAGTAATTTCCCACAACTCTGGCTAAGCTGATAAAATAAAAGTATTTCATGTGTGGAGCTTAAGGTGTTGTGCACTGAACAACTGTCTCCCCACGTGAACTCCATCCGTGGGGTAAAGAGCAGGGGTTGTCCACACCTCCAAGGCCATTCAACATATCAAACTTATGAAATTTACCTTTCTAAATCTAAGCAAATAAACCCTTGAAGACAACTAGAGAATGATCACCTGATGACTGAACACTATACTTATTTCTGTTAAAAACAAAGTTAACAGTTCTGGCAGACAAATTTAGCTCAAGATATATTCGAATTCAGGACATCGACAAAGCCATCATGTTGTCAATTGAGAACTCTTTTAAAGGCTGCCTTTGAATTCTGAGGTGCCCACAGATCAAGGGACCGAAGGCCCTGGAAGGCTAAATTAGTGAACCCGCTATGTTTTTTTCCCCTTTCTGTGAATGAAGCTCTCTTTTGTACACACATTTGTAAGCAAAACAGGTGCCCGCTTTACACAAGTCCCCTCAATTGGGATCTTGGCTTCTGGTCAAGTCGGTAGCACACGATCCAGTTTAAGTCAAAAGAGGACATAGTCCCCATACTTGATTCCCTGGGTAATCTATTTTCTTCCTCAATTTTAGCTTCTATAGAGAGAATTTAATACTTTTTTTTTTTCAGAGTCCAAAGGTTGTTGATCTAAGTGGTACATTTTGTGCTCAAGTAAGTGTTCCACATGCGGGAGGTTTAGATTCTCAATCACTGGCCTCACCTTTGCCAAGACCCCCGACTTTCAGTTTCTACAAAGCAGTTAAAGGTTCAAAAAGCCCCATCAAAAATCCCCTGAATTAAAATTTTTAAAACTTAGCAATGACCTTAAGAAAAAAAAGAGAGAGAGAGAGAAGTAATTTTCCTGTGGCTGGAAGGTTGACATTTTGCATCTTGAGGAAAAAGACAATGACAGAATGTCATTCTTCCAACGGAAGCAGATGCGAACCAGTACCCTGGAGAGGCAGGCATGTAGCCCTTTCCTCAGCTGGAAGCCCACCCACCAAGAAACAAGTCCCCAGTCAAATGCAACATTGTGAACTCGTGGCCTCCAAGGTCCTAGCTGTTTGTTCCCTCTCAGGCCTCAAAACCTGGCTTGCTTTAGGGGAGCTCAAGATAGGACCAAACCATTAATCCTCTAATTTCACCAGCTACCTTGAAAACCCAGCCCCCTCGCTGAGCACGCTTACGTGCTCCTGTGTGCGAATTCCTTACGGCAGCTCTTCTGGACGTGGGTGTTGAACCAGGCTGGCTGCAAGGACAGAATAAAGACATGAAGTAAAGGAATAAAAAAAGCAGCAATATGGGGCGCCGGGGTGGCTCTGTCAGTTAAGCGTCTGACTTCGGCTCAGGTCATGATCTCACGGTCCGTGAGTTCGAGCCCCGCGTCGGGTTCTGCGCTGACAGCTCGGAGCCTGGAGCCCGCTTCGGATTCTGTGTCTCCCTCTCTGCCCCTCCCCCGCTGATGCTCGATCTCTGTGTCTCAGCAATGAATAAACGTTAAAGAAAAAAATTAAAAAAAAAAAAAAAAAAAGCAGCCATCAAAGCAAACATTAGGTAGCTATGGGAAAGACCTGCAAGAAAAGACAGGAGTTTTGTTTCGCACTCCCCTCCTTTTCTGCTTTAAACTCAAAACTAAGGGGGAAAAAAATCAGAGGACGTTAAGGGGGCACAGCTTTCTCTGGGCTTCGGTACCGTCTTCTCACGGAATTTTAACAACCAGTTAATGCTAGTAACTTGCCTCTCTGTCACCCCCAGAGATAGTTAACAGACTACCCACAACGGGCTAAGAGCAAAGGCATAACCATCTCAGTCACTGGGGACCGACCGCACTCTGCGGTGTCCACGCTGACCATCAGGGTGTGCCGTCAACCACCTGACGGGCTCTGCCTTCCTCTGAGACCCCCAGAACTGCCGCAACCCGCTTTCACCGAGCCAGAAATATCGTTTTAGAACCTAAACCTTCTGTCTGAAACTTCAGCCAGCCTCCCGAGACCAACTTTCCACCCCCATCTATCTAAGAGCGGGGACTTCCCTAGCTACCCAGCGCAAACGCCACATCCTGTAGCAATCAACTTTTAACGGAACCGTATCCAATCAGCCTCGCTTTACGGAGTTTGAGCGAACTGGTGTCCTGATGTAAAAAAAAAAAAAAAAAAAAAAAGGCTTACCATCTGGCCATTACCTAGGAAGCAGGGGGACACCGCCGCCATTCTGCTCTCGGGGAGGGGGAACCCCACCGCTTGGATCGCCAGGCGCAATCCCGAGGGAATCCCCTGGGAACCTCAGGGACAAAACGGGGACAAAGCATGGCCGGGTGCCTGGGGCAGGGATTCTGCGTTCCTTGGAGAAGTGAGAAGCGAGAATCGTGACTCACGTCCCCCGCAGGGTTACTGCTCTACAACAAACTTGAGCCGGCTGTTCAACCCGAGCACAGAGAACGTATGTCACCCACTCCGCACAACCCCGCCCCGCTGCCCTCAGACCCTGCACCTGACCCACCGCGACCACTTCCTGTTAACTGGCCACAAGATCTAGGCCACCCCCAGCCTCCTGCTGTCCTGGGGACCTCACCTGGAGGATCGTCTCCTGGTACCCCTAGGAGGACTCTCTAAATCTTCTGCCAAGAAAATGGAGGGTTTTGTGTTTTTTTTTTGACCTAGATTAAATCTACCGCATTTTTAAGCCTTTTGGGAAAACAACTGAGGAATGTGCACAGCTTTGTGTGCATTGCAACGCTTCCTCACCATTATTATGTAAATCCCAGCAAGAGCACAGCAGAGACAGAAAAGACATCAAGGGCAAAGTTTCTGGAATCGGCTCTCTCTCCCTGTCCCCGGGCCTCTGAAAAAAAAAACCCACTTGTGTTAGACCACTTCAAATGTGTAACAGCTGCAAAGGTATCTGAAGAATTTTAATGTCACCTTTCCTCCAGATAGGCCCATCACTGCATTTAGCCGTTTCGCGACCGCTCCCACGCTAGGCAAGGGAAGGCCAGATGCCTCGGTGCACGTGCTTGTCAACGAGCCATGGCGGACAGGGCGGAGCAAGCAAGCAGCCTCCTTTGTGGGAGAATGTCATTAGATCTTGGGGATGCAAGGTAAGAGGCAAACTGCAGATTTGGTTGCGTTTTCATTTTGAAAAGACAGATTCTGGACTTGGAAGGAGGACTGTAAGTGTTCTCTAAAGGTAAGAAAAAAATAACTTTAGGTTGAGTCTGATAAGCCAACTGGAAGGCCACATGGGAGCAGTCTCCCTAAAACCGGTGTGACTGGCCGGGCAGGCCTCTTCAGAGTTTTGAGGCAGCGATGGGTCCCCGTGGGGACGGCAGGAACTGTTCCTTCTCCCGGGACCCAACGAACAGAGATAACTTCACACGAGGAAGGCATCCCAGGGTTAAATGTGGTAGAAGGTAGTTCTAGCTTGAATCCAATTAAAAAGGATTTAGGTTCTAAAGTACTGAGAGACCTCATTAAAAGGAAGTTTCTAATATAAGTTTATTTCGTAGTATGCATTCTCTGGAGGACAGGATGGCATTGTAATTAGGAGCCTAGTGGCAATGAGAGTAAGTTAAAATCATGTCTGTTTTCCTAGGATTCTTGACTCAGCACACTGGGCTACACGATGCTTTGTGGCCAGACCAGCCTCCCAAGCGTCAGCCTCATGATCCTGCCTCAAGTGCGCTCACGGACACCTCGAGTATAGGCCCCTTGTCGTTAGCCTGAGTCAGATAAAGCGCGGCTCAGTTCAGCACTCGTCTGCAGCGTCGCTGTATTCTAACGTTTCACGGGCCTGTGCGAGGACTTGTCTCAATCTGAGGTAGAACCCAAGTGCTTTTTCTGGAATCGGAATGTGGAGAGTCGTATCTCCTGCCTTACTCTGGTCTTTATGGTCACACTGAAACGGAGAGGCATAAAACTGCGTGCCGGCTAAAGTGAAGATTTGAAATGATTTTAGTGCTTTTCCTGTGGTACAGGACTCTGAAGAGCCGATATTTATGGCCATGATGACTGTCTCTCTCACTCCCATGACAACTGAGTCATCCTTCATGTGCATGGAGATCAGGGAGGGAGATATTTTTACAAATTGCCTCGAACAGCGAAACTCAGAGGAGAAACGCGCTTTTGTGGCCAAGTATAAATTGATGTTCCAGGGATAAAAGGCAAGTATCCTTGGGCCCAGAGTTCTCACGGCAGAGAGAGACTATGTCAGTTTTCAAAGTGACACGGATATTTCTGTCCTTCATTCATAAAGCTTCCCAGGAAGGGACGCAGTCCCCCCTTAATAGATTTTTCAGACTGACTGGGTGTTTGACAAATGTCTTTAAACCTCTGCTTATTTATAAAATGGGATTAGTTAACAGCAGCTACACCACAGGGCTACTGTATTAAAAAGATAATTTATGAAAATGTGTAACACAGCTCTTGACATATACCTCAGAGTGCTTAGTAAGTGGTCGAGATTACGGTCCACCTTAAACTGGACATGTTCCTCCATAAAGCCCCAAGCCCAGAGAGACAGGGGAGGGACGAGACGGCATCAGCCCAACATTACGCCAGAGGAAACCGAGGTACCGGAAGGCAGTATCGATACACGTGTCACAATCTCACGCTGCTCCCTGCGGTGTCTGGGTAGAAGGGGGACGAGCGGGCGTCTTCGGTAAGCGATGACCATTCACCCTTTAATAGGGTTTGGAATTGATTTTGTTGTCTTGCTTTCTGAAGTAATTACTTGGAACTAGCCAAGTTCACCCATTTGCATGGCCTTTGAGTCTTCTGAACACCCATTTTCGGCCTCTACAGTGCCAATCAATTTTAATGGAATCATTTTGATGACTTACCTATTCAGGGTACGACAATATTTCTGCCAAGCCGAACACTTGATGGCACTTCCCCAGGAGGCAAAAATTCCCTAAAACAGTTTGTTATTTGAAATAAAACCTGTTGCATCTAATGGGCGCACCCGGGTTTCACTGTTCTCAAAGGAGTTTAACCACAGACTTATCGCTTCCCTTTATCTCAGCAACAACAGAGGAGGGAAAACAACAGAGACACTAGGCTGCATACAAGGAGGGGGCACTCTAAATGCCTAGGATCAGGGGAGGAAAGGAAGGAAGACGTCAGGAAGAGAATAGGGTACATGTGTCCAGAGCGTGTTTAGGCACCTCCGGAAAAGGGGATCCCAGGGGCTGGACGGCATTTTGAGAGTTACCATTACAACGAAAAGACACGAGAAGAAGATCACTGACCGCCTGATAAACTGTCTCTTATCACAGTTCAGGTGTGGCTGCATTATCATGCCACCGGAGGTCCCTCAAAGCTCTTGGAGGGCAGGGGGGACATGTCGTGAATTTCCTTGGTCCCCTTCACAAGGCATAGCACAGTGTCGGGCATCAGGTACTTTTTAAATACTTCTTGATGGATTGTCCTGGGGCCATCTTCCCATCTGCCTGCCCCACAGCAGCATGGCTTCCTTTTAGACTTTGTGTTACGAGCCCTTCCAATTGGGGCAACCTGAGATAAAAACTGTCCCTGCAACAGTCGGTTCGTTCTGGAGAAAGGACTCTGGTTTCGTTGACCAATGTCTGAGCTGAGATAGGTGTGGTCTACTGGTTGGGTCAGACAGATTTTGTTCTATCCATTTAGCAAGATACTGTCTACGGAGCACACAGGGCTCATGGAAAAAATTAGCGGCTTTTCTTCCTTCTACTGTAGGATGGCACTGGAGGGGTACAGGAAGCTTCCTCTACATCTAGGGTGACTGGAAGACCTATCCCAGTGGGGACAGTTTGGAAAGTGGAAGGGGGTAGTTTAGGGGTGATCCTGCAATAGCAGAGAAGAACGGGGGCCACCGCAGACAAAACTCTCCCCGCCGGCCCTCACTTTCCATCCTGGGGCCTGAATCCAAGGACAGACCGATTTGTGTCCAAGACCACCGTGCTTCGTTGTTCTAAATCTCAACCCATACATCTACTGGGCGCGGCCTTCCATTTTTCAGGAAACTAAGTAAGTATAACAGATTATGGATACAAGAAAAACATAATACAGTCCGTGTACTTGATGTATTTAATATTTAGCTGTGGAGTTAACTGCTCATTCTTTAGCAGGTGGAGAGAAGATTCATCTTCTTTGCCTACAGAATCTCTCCCTAGAAAACCTGAGGGAAACGTGAAATATTTCCCTGGTTTCAAGATTATAGCAAACTACATGCCACACACTGATCAGCAGCCTTTTGGTTTCACTCAAGAAGAACATGCCATCTATCAGCCTTCCCCACGCTGCACACACAGCGAAGTGGCGTTTGATCTAAAAACTTTCATTTTTCTCCATCACTGCCAATGACACTTAAATTCTTCTGCGAAATCTTTAGAGGAAAGAGAAGAGGAATATCCAGCAGCCTCCCATTCCATCCTGAGATGACTGGATGGAAATGGATTTCCAAGCGTGTAGTTCTTTTGGACCTAAGGGCCCTGCTTGTTTGGATTTTGCACACACTATTATTAAGATGGGGATCGGAGGCAGGGTGTGTTATAAAAGCCCCTGCAGCGAGCTAAAAGGCTCTGGGTACCGTAGATGAGTTACACGGCCAAGCCTCTGCCTTACACTACTGCTTCCTAATTGTGCAGAAAATAAATGATAATGATACTTCTTTGCAGTGAGATCTTCTCTCACCACGAAGGGTTGCACTGTTAGTTCTAAATGTGATTCAATCTCCAGGAGATGAAGCATTCAGGAACTCCCTGACAGTGGATATTACAGAGATCCTTTGGTTTGTCCTCGAGTGCTTTTTAGGTTAGCCTCTCCAGAGGAAGGGTTACCTTCTTGCGTTTGACGGTCTTGGGCTAACATTAAAGTTGGTCTGAATTCTCTGAGCCCACTCCGATCTGTTGAGAGGGACGTGGTCCACGCGACTGCTGGGTAACACAGAGAAAGTGGTCCGGGATTCTGGTGTGCCATGAGGGTAACAAACAGAATTCCTCACGTCTTGTGTCATTCTCCTGGCATGTTCAGAAGGCTGGGTGGAGAGCTTGCTGTCCTTCGTGTTTGGACTGAGGTCACTGATATATAATTCAACCACTCTTCGCCTAATACAGTTATGCTTTTAATTCCTATGGTAGTAAGTTTCTAAAGGATTCAATGTGATGACAGGAGGGAAAGCGAACACCTAAGATTTTGTTCCTAGTCAATCTTATACACTGGCCTAAGTGTTAAGAGCTGTCGTAAGCAGATATGTTCCAAGTATCTGACATAAACCATAAAATAACCGTATGTCAAGATGACTGCTAAACACGCTCAACTAAATGAAGCAATCAGCTAATTCAAAGAAAAATTCGGGTTTGGACAGATGTAATGGTGTTCCATGTTGGAGTCAGAGCATAACCTTGTCTACACAATGAGGCCTGGAGCCATACTCTGAGGCTAAAGAGAGTTAAACAAGGGTGCCAGGGTTTAGACTTTGTTCATCTGGTCTACCACCATTCCTTATCACATAGAATTTCCAGCCCAAGACTGAGAAAATGCACAAAATACCTTTTTACAATCTAATTATATCTTTTTTTTTTTAATTTTTTTTTCAACGTTTATTTATTTTTGGGACAGAGAGAGACAGAGCATGAACGGGGGAGGGGCAGAGAGAGAGAGGGAGACACAGAATCGGAAACAGGCTCCAGGCTCTGAGCCATCAGCCCAGAGCCCGACGCGGGGCTCGAACTCACGGACCGCGAGATCGTGACCTGGCTGAAGTCGGACGCTTAACCGACTGCACCACCCAGGCGCCCCAATCTAATTATATCTTAAAACAGTGTTTGTCAAACTTTCCTGAAGAAGATCATCACCTGGAGTGTGAATATTAAACCAGACTCCTGGAACCAACCCAGGGTCCTACCGGATACGGATGTCCAGGGAAAAGGCCTGGGAATCTGTATAACAGTGTTCCCAGTGATGCTTACCCTCTAAGAAGTCTGGGAAGCACTGCAGGAAAACACACCAGCTGCCGCCCCAAGCCCACCTCCCCTCCCCTCCCCCTCTCCCCCCACCAGAGCCAGGACTGTCCCAGAGCACATGGGCGGAAGCACATTTGCTAGCATCTTGCCATGTGACTCTGTGCGGTCTAAGAGAATGTGAGTGGAAGTGATACTTGCTGTTTCAGGGCCAAAGCTTTTAATAGATCAGATAGAACTCTTCCGTATTTTCCTTCCTTTTCTTCTAGATGGATCAGATAGGGGAAAGAAAAGGCCCTGGGGGGAGGCAGGCGGGGGGGGGGGGGAGGGGGGAGGCAGAGCGGGAAGAAGAGGGCTGGATGCCTACACCTGCATGCGGAGGAAAGGCGGTCCCACTACCAAGAATTCCCAGAGAGGATTGCTGCCATGAGCAAGAAAGAGACTCCTGCTGTGTCTGAAGCCCTCACACGTTTTTGTTTCTATCACAAGATCTTAGCGTACCCTGGTTAACTGCAACACATAGTAGTAAAAAAAAATATATATATATATATATATATATATATATGTATATATATATATATATGTATATATATATATATATAGAGAGAGAGAGAGAGAGAGAGAGGGAGGGAGGGGTGGGGAGGGAGGAGAAACAATGACAAACATGTCAGGACACTCCACCCTCACCTTCAGCACATCTGGCAACGTGGCTATGATACAAACACACCAGAAGGTCGAAGTGAGTATGTTTCAGAAAATCAGGAGGTGGAGGATGACTCTAGAGAAATCAGGTAGATGAAGTGTGTTATGCATTGAAATCAGCTTCATGGTTTTTTTTTTTTTTTTTTTTTGAACAGACCACTTGGTAAAATTGGCTACACTGCGAGGAGGAATGTAATACTGCTATTACATGTCTATGACACGTCTACTATTTCAGTCCTCAGTGATGAGCGATTCTTAATTTCATTTGTTTAAACGGTGACATTTGATCCACAATGAGAAGTTCTTCTTTGTCTTCTCCAGTAGCACTTTTGCAAAGCGCAAACCCAGTAATTCAGGCTCACCTACGACTCCCTAACCCTAACCCTTTAACCGATCAGCATTCTCAAGTGAGTGGGTGCCATGCCGGTGGGCGTGCCGTGACCTGGAGAGGTCTCAGGGGGTCTGGACCTGGCAAAGGAGAGGGGCATTACCCTGGGCCGTCTTTCTGGGGTGAGATATGAGCTAGCAAGTGGTGTCTTCCAGCCCTTTTAGTACCTAGGTAACGCTGTGGTTGTTTTAAATCCCTCTCAGGAATTCATGAAAAAATCAGCACGTGCCCAAACATAACAGATACACGAGATATCAAGGTGTATGCTATGAACATCTAGGTAACAGGCACGCCAAAAAATTTAATACATCCACCTCTTTTCTTTATCCTCCTTAGTTGGGATTTCATGTACACCTAAGCAACTGGGGGCGCCTGGGTGGCTCAGTTGGTTAAGCGTCTGACTTCAGCTCAAGTCATGATGTCACAATTCCTGGGCTGGAGCCCTGCATCGGTGGGCTCTGGGCTGATGGCTTAGAGCCTGGAGCCTGCTTCAGATTCTGTGTCCCTCTCTCTCTGCCCCTCCCCTGCTTGCACTCAGTCTCTCACTCTCTCTCTCAAAAATAAACATTAAAAAAAATTAAAAAAAAAAAACACCAATTGTACAGAAACACTAATAAGTCTTTGCTCTAAGAAGAGGCTTTGAGGCTTTTTGTGTTGTGATACAGGAACAAAGCAAAATGACTATTTTGAAAGGAGGTAAGGGTGAGGTTGAACATGAGACAGATAGCTATGCATAAACGTGACCCCTGAACAAGTTTATAGGCGGATTGGAAGTCTAACAGGCTAACTGGTTCTTGCAAACTATCTATAAAGCTCCTTTAGGGGCCCGGGAGAGTAAATCTCCTCCCTCAAACCCCTCACAGGAGCATTTCCTTAATGCTGGAAAGTTTAGGTGAACTGGAACACCGTTCATTCTCTCCAAATGCAACGAGAAATCTGGAAGGCCTGTCAAAATCTGTCGCTGGAAAATCTGCCCTCAAATATATTCTCCAGAATGCACCGCACCTCCCATGACCCAGTTTCGTGACATCCACGCTGGGGCATCTCTGGGTGCTGGCTGCTCCGGAAAGCTCCCAGGTGGGAAATTCAGGCCACACAATCAGGACACATCTAGGTTACCTGACGCCTGAAGACTCTGATTGGTTTGATCTCATTAGTCTTCATTATGCCCCCTGTTCTATGGTAAGCCTTCCTCAGTACTGCTGTAGGGGTGTAATGAATAGATGTCGTAGAGAGTTAAAAAAAAAAAAAAAAAAAAAAAAAAAATCTAAGTTTCCAGGCATCAGGGCTAACTTCTTGCCTGTCAGCAGCTTTTAAAATATTGATGGCTTTTTCCTCATAACAGACAAGCTGAGTGGAGTCTGGAGGGCCTGCTCTAAACTGTGACTAGAAATCACATGTAATTGATGACTCCATGTAATTAAATATATATTTCAAGAGAAGGCATGCTCAGAAAGGGGAGTGGGGGGCAGCATCCATCAATCCCCCCTCCTAGGCCCCATGTCTCCCATCCAGACTCTAAACAGTGCAGTAATGTATGGGCCTGCTCTGCTCGCAAGGCCGACACCTTCTGATACTTCTGGTTACCAGTAACAGCAAGCAGGGCCAGTGTTCGAGTCATGACGGAGGCACCATTTGGCTGCAAGGGATGGAAGTCTGTTTGGAAGGAGCCGTATGTTCAAGAGGGACAGAAGAGGCAAAGAGACAGCCGGCAACCGCATCAGGGAGGGTAAAAACTTACCGCAGCAAACAGAAAGCCTCTCGTATGTCTTAACCAAAGGGCTTCTCACTTGCCTCCAAAGAAAGAGGTTGGTGCCACAGATAACATTCTTGGGTTCTCATAAGACTGTCATTTCTTCCCTGATAATCTCTCATCTGTACAAAGTAATCACACTATTGTACATCAGACTCCTCTGTGGAGGAGAGACCCTGGTCCATAAGGTAACCTCGGTTGCCCAACAGATAGGCGAGTCTTGGTCCACAAGATGAGAACTGCCTCAGGATAGATTCCATTGTATTCTTCTCTCCTCTGAACAGAAAAACTTACATCCTACTTCCGATTCAAAGACAGGTCGGATAATCTAATCAATAGACCTTTATACAGAAGATTTTACTCCAAGTCTTGGATCTTCCTTGAAACCTCAGTAAGTTGTCTGTGGACTACTCCTAACGTCTTGGTAAACAGAAATAAATATCCCTCGAGACTTCACAGTTTATGGGGAAAAAACCTCCCAAAAACCTACGGTGCTTTTCCTTCAGATGGGCTTTGCAGAAGAGGCGAGATCTGAAGCAGACCAAACAAATGACCTCTCTCTCAGGTCTTCAATAGCTGGCTATGAAAGTAGAATGTTAAAGGGGAGATACTGGTCTAGCATCTTTTTTTTTCAGATTCCCATAACTTCAGGTATCTTTTGATTGCTTTCAGAACAAAAGAAACCTCTAAGCATTAGCATCCTTACTTCCAAGGGCCCTATCTAGGTCTAGAGGAGGGAATGAAAGTCTAGTCTAATCAAGTTTATCTAAAACAAAAGATCAAAGGTAGTAAAAGACACTGGCAACAGATTAAGTGTTCTGTCCGCCAGGCCTTGCCCTAAGCTTTCAGGCTCCTAGGAGGTCTGACCATCATAACCCACTTGTTCCCTCTAAGAAGATAACAAAACAGAATGACCCAATTCAGGAAAGGACTTGGTGGATGCATTCTTTTCTTTCTTTCTTTCTTTCTTTCTTTTTTTTTTTTTTTATCAGCTCCCGAATTCGGCTCCCATGTTTTAACTACAGCAGAGTAATTATTTTTGAGATCGTGTGCTGCCATACGGACTAAGCTGTAACACAGAGAGATACCAGGCTGATTACACAGTCATCTTTTGCACATTTCATCAGTCTTAGAACAGCAGATAAACAACTATTTCATGGGTACCAGCAGGTTCCAGATTAACCCCGCAGAGTTAAAAACTGTGGAACCAAATATCAGCTGATTCCAATTTAAAGCAATAAATCACCGGCAACGTTGACATAGTCAGACGGTGTCTGCTTACCAGGTGACAGTTACTGTACGTTTGAACCCAACTTCTTGTATTAAAAAGGAGGACCCTGCAACCGCCTCTAAGCTGCCACAACATATTTTTAAAAGGGTTCTTTTAAAATGTAAAAAAAATATCCCTAATGAAACTGTCAGCATCAAGAGAGATACAGAAGATCCCTCATAAACACGTGAATTAAAATCAGCAGTAAATACAGACCCGTATACGTGGCATGAAGGGACTGGAACGGATGTGGTCTACATCACCTAAGTATCAGGACACCTTTCGGGAAGGAAGATTTCGGAGGTGTCTCCCTCCTCCCCCTGCCACGGACTCTGCAGGTCAGACAGGAGGGAGAGTCTCTTCAGGGGACGGAGCCCGGCAGTCCGGAGGCCGGTCTGTGTCCCCGCCACCGGGCACTGTTTAACCGAAAGGGGCTCACGGAGAAATGGCCAGTAAATACCACTGCTGCGTTCCATGGAGGAACCCAGACACGGAGGATGATTTCTGTCTTCTTTTTCCCCAGTTGCAGTTGATAAGGAAGCCTGTGCTCCCCTGGCACCTGCTGATTCTATGGGATGCGAAAGCAGAGATGCCAACGGCGGTGACTGAGGCCAGAGGGCCTTTTTGATATATGTGACCAGGTAGGCGAGGACAAGTGTCACTCCGCCATGCAAGGGACGACTCTGGGTTTTGCGGTGTCGCCTAGGATAACAGCTAGAGCGTGGGCCCGAGTCCCACGTGGTGGTTTGAGCCCCAAATGTCCTAACACGGCCAAGTCACCGTCCTCCCTCAACCACAGATCCCTGTTCTGGGTCAAGTGAAGATGTGAACCCCACCCTGCCTCCTCTCAGGGCTGCGATGGGGAATAAAGGAGAGGACGATGTGGAAACGCCCTACGACCAGGAGTCTACACAGCTGGGGGTTATTACCAAACAGGCTACCAAAGCTCTCTCATTTCAGAGCTGAGTAGCTCTGGGCCAAATTACTCTCCATTTCTCCTCTTCCTTTACAAAGAGGCCAGCCCCGCTCGTGTGCTGCACTGGGGGACCCGGAGTGACTGGTCTAAATGACTCTAAATTACATATTCACGGCGTTATATGATAATACGGCCGCGGACCAATAAAAATAGCCCAATTATGAATTCAAGCTACGTCAATGTGTGAAGAGGAAAGTCATTTTCAAGGGGCTCATTTTTTCTTACGAGGTGCGGGTGTGCCACAGACACGGACAAAAGAGGTTTAAACGAAGGTTCTGTTCTGCCATGTTTAAGGAAGAGCATTAATACCTTGTGTGACTGCATCTGTGAATGAAGACATTCAGAAAGCCATTATGTTTTCAACATAGGTTAATAATAAGGCTATTTTTTCCACCCACTCTTTGGCACAGCTGTAATGTACTTGGCCTCGAGTGGGAGGCAACGTTGAACAAGGAATCAGAAGACAAATGATACACAGCAGAGCAGGGCCAGTTCATATAAAATATTGCCAGGTTGGAAATGGCTGTTTATTATCTTAGTAACTGTGGTTTCCCACCCCCCCCCTTTTCCTGGCAAGCACAGGGCTGTGGTGACGAGGTCTGCTGAGAGAGGGTATAATGGTACGTTAATTTTTGTCCTCATTCCAGTCAGATGCCAGTCAACACTTTGAACACAACGCATCTTCCGTCTTTTCTTTGGTGATGCTGCTTTCTGCGGAAGCACAGAGGGTGGTCTGGGTGAAGGCAGCAGGTGTACAACTGAGTGTGATCATCAGGGAAGAGTAAGAGATAAAAAGAAATGATTCTGGAGGCGCCCGGGTGGCCCAGTCGGTGAAGCATCCGACTTCGGCTCAGGTCATGATCTCACCGTTCTGGAGTTCAAGCCCTGCATCGGGCTCTGTGCTCACAGCTCGAAGGCTGGAGCCCGTTTCAGATTCTGCATCTCCCTCTCTCTCTGCCCCTCCCCTGATCACACTCGGTCTCTCTCTCTCTCTCTCTCTCTCTCTCTCTCTCTCAAAAACAAACGTTAAGAAAAATTTAAAAAAGAAATGATTCTGAAGCGTGGCTCTCAGACCTGGTGACCCAGCACAGACCGACCGCAGGGGCAGGGGCAGGGGCAGGGGCAGGGAACGCCAGATTTGACTCACTGCTTGGTTGGAACCGCCTACTTAACACACACTAAGTATCCTCTTGGTGTCTGGTGGGTTTCTGTTTTCTCCATGGCAGAAAAATGAGCCAAACAGCAGTTAACACTCTCGGAAAGCGCTTTGGGGATATTCTAGGAAAAGGACAGTGAAAGTGCCAAGTGTGACTTTACTCTGTGGTAACAGAATGAGAAAGAGTATCACACCTAGAGGTGTGATAGGAGGTGAGCTTAAGTTCAGAGTGGAACACTGACGATAAGTATCGTGTGTTTCTATAGCTTCCAAAAGGGCACTTCAAAAGCTCCTTCTCAACTATGGGAGGGAAGGACACTGTTGTCCCCCAACTACCCTAGGATGGGACTAGTGCCACAGTAGTCCACTGAAAATGGTAATTCAGACAGAGGCCACTGAGATCAAAGCTCACCTCCATTCCTTCCTGAGATTATGGCTTGTCCGGAATAGAACCACGAGTATTTTTATAACCAATGTGGCATTATAAAAAATGACAGTCTATTGTTTTCTGTAAAACAGACAGCAAATAAAAACGGAGTTGAACTCCCCCACGGCAAGTAATACCTACAGCTGTTTGGAACCATGTAAGTTTCTTCCAGATTCAGAAACTGACTCTGCATCTACTGAAACTTAACCGTTGTCTTAGAGTTCACTTTACGGATTCAGGTGGCTTCTCTTAATCCAGCCTCCTGTGCTTTTTTTCCCCCTACCCTTCTGTGATCAGTCTTTGGACCTGGAATGGTTCAGGGTACGCTGTGCAGAAAGCTTGATTCTAAAGGCCTGGAAGAATGAATGTCAAAGTGGACTTGAGTTACTAGGTAAACGCCAATTTTCCCACTTCAAAATTTGTGATTTTCTTTTTTTTCATTTAGAAATGAAAACAATAGAACAATCTTTACATTTTTTTTTATTTGAGAGAGAGCAAGAGAGCACAAGTGTGGGAGAGGGGCAGAGGGAGGGAGAGAGAAAAGAGAGAGAGAGAGAGAGAGAGAGAGAATGAATCTCAAGCAGGCTCCACAATCAGCACAGAGCCTGACACAAGGCTTGATCCCATGACCATGGGATCACGACCTAAGCAGAAATCAAGAGTTGGACGCTCAACTGACTGAGCCCCCCAGGTGCCCTGAAAAATCTTTACTTTAAAGCTCAAAGTTTAAAAAAATGTGAAAAGTTATAAAACAGGAAAAGCACCAAACAAGAGCCCTAAGATCATGAGTCTGGTCCCCAGGGGACCACATCCCTAGCTTTGTGACTGTTATTTAAACTGTAAATTGCCATCTGCTCATCCACAAAATGAGGATGAATCCACTCTCCAGCCTCCTTCCCAGGATTCCACGGAGAATTCATACCATATCAATCTTTGACGTAGAGCCCCATATAAGCACACGTGTTCCAGCTTTTCTTGGGAAAGCTACTCTATTAACGAAGTAATACAAACATGTGTCAAATGACACAGTGCCTTTAAAGATCAGACTTTAGGTTAAGTCAGCATTATTTTTTTTCTTGCAGCAAAAACTGTACTGGACCCTCAGAAGGTGTTCTCTCTTGTGCTAAAAATCCACTACTGGGAAGGTCTGATTCACCTTCTCGGTCCTTGCATGGTGCAAACAGGAGGCTGTGCTGAGTGACAGCACCAGTGGGCAGGGCATTAGCAGGAGCAGGGATCGCAACATTAATTCAATTAGACTTCCTGGTAGAAAACCTTTCTTAGTTAATGCAGTCCCTGGTGAAATTTTCTTCTGTAGTCTTTGAAACATAATTGCTGCACTTATCTTGTCATGGTGAAACTTTTGAGTTGTTCTCTCCCTTCACGTAAACCTGTGATTGCTTGCAGACCCTTCAGTTGTAAGATTTGGACACCGAAACTTAACTGCCTTATCCATCAGAACCATTTCCCTACCCAGGTACCAGGCACCCTGTCCCCGAAGGAGCGCTACAGGACTCTGGTCAGGACACGATCACTGCTGCCTGGGCGGCCAGTCTTGCTTCTGAGTCCAAAGTGGGGCCATGTCCGCCCCCCCAGGGAAAGGCTAGTAGGCCACTCCAGGGAACGGTCCTGGTGTGCTTACTGAGAGGCTCATTTGTGCTCGGGGCGGTGAACTACCACGCCTAATTCTCACCAAAAAAAGGCCTGGGGTGGGTGTTGGAAGCAATGTTAAAGAAACAGAACAGAACCGGGTCACGATCACATTACCTTTACATCGGGTTGAAATCCTGGGGATCGCCAGAGTGAAAAATGTGATGACTGGAATGCCCAACTGGATTCAGGCAGCGCCTTACCCTTCCTCAAACCGTCCCCGCCTCATCTGTCCAGGTCCTTCTCAAGTCTGGCTGCACATCTGAATCACCTGAATTTTTCTGGATGCTGCCTGGCCCCTTCTGCAGAGGAATTCAACCCCAACTCCTGAGGGGTAGGGTCCAGGCACTGGTATTTTTGTTGCTCACATTCTCTAGGTGATTCTAACATACAGACAGACTTACATCTCATCTGAATCTCGCACCATCATCGTGAAAAGCGCCCTGAGAATGTATACGACCTACTCCAGGCCACACACGAGAGCGTTCTAAGTCTGGATGAGAGCTCAAAGACCCTGACTCCTCCCAAGTCACACACTGACTTCTGTTATAACAGACTATCACAGGGGTGGTTGTGATGGCAGGGGGGGTGGTGGTCGATGGAACACCAGCTCCTCCAAAATCTAGTCCGTTGGTATTAGCAGCTGACACAGCTTCCCTCTGCCGGTCGGTCACGCAGTGGCAGGGCCAGGCAGGGCTGTGGGGGCACATTCTGCCTCCAGGCTACAAGCACGTGAGAAACCGCGTGCCGGTGATCAAGACAGCGGGTGCCCCCTAATGCTACCAGAATAAAGGGGGCAGCGTGGTTGGCACTTCTAAGGACCTGCATCGTGTGCTCTCACTTTCAATGTCACTGGGACAAAGAGGGGGGCCTCCCTCAGGGGGCAGGGGCGCAGTGGCCATGCGCTGGAGGAGCCCCATCCGAACCATGAAGCAGGCTCTCATAATCCTGCTCGGTGTGAGTGGTTTTGACGAGATCATAGCCCAAGGGGCCACACAGCTGTGCTCGTGGGACAGCTGGCTCCTTAAAATTGACGGATGGGCTTCCACGGAGGCACGTGAGGCCAGAGAGATGAGCAGATGATGTTCCTCTCTACTAACTGGCTCCTCTGGGCAAACAGCGGTAACTCATAGAACAGTGCTGCCTCTACACCTCCATGGGAAAATTCACTGGGCGGTCAAGTTTCTCAGGGAAAGCAAAAGAGACTGGGAATCTGCATGTGAGGGCAGGGGTGGGGGGGGGAGGGCAGCAGGATAAACCAGAGAAATAGCATTTGCACACACACACACACATCCCCTCCCTCCCTATTTATTTCAGATGTCCCTACATTCAGACTGTGGATAATCACTTTGCTTGGGAATCTAAACACTAATGAAATAACCACTTACTATTTTTTATTTACAAAAGAAGCCTGGTGATTTGGAAAAGATCTAAGCTTTGAAAATGAGGATGCTTGAGGGTATATATTGCTGGGGAGTCCGCACTTAATGAAAAGCAAGGATAGGCAGAGGATGTTAGCTTAGAAGCTCTTATTTCTTCCAGCTGTTCAGGGGCTGCAGATTTTGAGGTGGTGTCCCCATTTCGTGCCCCCCCCCCCGAAAGGGTCATTTTCCTGAGACTACTACGTTGGGAGCTGGTCCCATGGCAAGTCCTGGTCCAGAGGGGATTCCCCTACGATAGCATGAGAAACTGGCACACTTGTGAGAGTCTCCCTGTCTGGGGACACCCCCTGAGACTACAGACCCAGGGTTCTTGTGGTTCAGCCTCTTATCAACATGAAGACAGGTTGAGCTTAACTAAACCTTGCCCCTTCCCAAGCCACTGGTCTTGCCTCATTTCCTGTGCAAGTTAGAGGTACCTGGGCAGGATTTTTGAAGTAAGAAGACATTCACTCTAAAGCTGAACAGGGAGGAATACAATGAATGTTTGTGAGTGCCCACTATGTTACAGGCACCTCGAACTCAATACATCAGGCCCCACTTGTAGATGAGAAGCCAGATTCAGAGCAGGTAAGCAGCTCACCCAGTCCTCACACAGCCAGCAAGTGCTGGAACTGGACTTTAAACTCAGATTTACCTACTATCTTTCCATAAACATGACCAGGACTTTGATGACGTGATTTTTTTATCGTGGGAAAATATGTGTAACTTTACCACTGTAACCATTTTTTTTTTTTTTTAAACAATAGTCTTTTTTTCAACGTTTATTTATTTTTGGGACAGAGAGAGACAGAGCATGAACGGGGGAGGGGCAGAGAGAGAGGGAGACACAGAATCGGAAACAGGCTCCAGGCTCCGAGCCATCAGCCCAGAGCCCGACGCGGGGCTCGAACTCACGGACCGCGAGATCGTGACCTGGCTGAAGTCGGACGCTTAACCGACTGCGCCACCCAGGCGCCCCAACCATTTTTTTAAGTGTATTTATTTATTTTGAGAGAGAGAGGATGGGAATGTGAGCGGGGGAGGGGCAGACAGAGAGGAAGAGAGAGAATCCCAAGCAGGCCACATGCTGTCAGCACAGAGCCCGACTCAGGGGCTCCCTATCATGAGCCGTGAGATCATGACCTGAGCCGAGACCAAGAGTGAGATGCTCAACCAACTGAGCCACCCAGCCACCCCTACCACTGTAACCATTTTTAAATGTACTGTCCAGTGGCATTCAGTACATTCACAGTGCCGTGCAACCATCCACCCCCAGAAGTTCTTCATCTTCCCTAACCGAAACTCTGCGCCCATTAAACAACCCTTCCTCCTTCCCTCTCCCAGTGCTTGGCGCCCGCCATGTGGCTCTCCCGTTCTCAAAATCTGACTACTCTAGGTACCTCAAAGAAGTGGAATCATTCCAATGGATTTTAAAAGAGAGGCAGAAAATCCAAAGAGTCAGAATTCAGTTTTGTGCCTTCTCCTTTCCTGAATGCTCCCAGTATTTCAGACAGATTTTGGAAGACAAAAAAAGCTCTCCTTCCCACATCCGTGGACCAGTCCACTTTGTGGAATTTTTTTATTTTAAAGAACAATTCTATTGAGAGGACATCCCACTGAGAGTCACTGCTGTGATCAGAGGGCTATTTCCTGAACCAGGTACAGCACTGGGCTGAGGGAAGACAAAGAGAGCAACACAAAAATCCCCACCGTCAGAGACATTCTTTAAAGGGACAATGTCAATGCTCATCTTCAAACTGAGACCCAGGGAAGAAAGAGGAGCGACAGTAGCTCAGGGAGGAGTGGGACTGAAGCATCCTGTAGACAATCAAATCTCCCCGCTTACTTTTTAGCCTAGAATATTCTTTATCAATGGGCTAAAATCTCATCAATACCTTTTCAGGGTTGACTCCAAGTAAGTGTGTGTTGACTAGACATGAAAAGATCGCTTTACACTGGATACCTCATATATTTCTAAGAGCCTCCGAATGAGACATGAATCCCACCCTCAAACGATTTATAGATACCGAGTGGAGCTAAGAGCTGTGCATAAGTAAGTTAATACACAGTGGAAGGTGACAGTGAATGCAAGAGACACACGTAAGTCTTTAAAGGAGTAGGAGAAAGAGGTTATTTTGAACCCAGAGATTTTATACAACTTTGTTGGAAATGGTAGGTTCTGAAAAAAGGGCAGGCTATGGAGAGAAGGAGCCGGAGTCCAGGCATTCCGTCTTATAAAGAATCGATCTGGAGGAAATGAAGATAATGAGGGCAATTAGGAAAAACAGTGGGGGCTAGATTAGGGAAGATCTGAAAAACATGGCCAAGGACTCTGGGCCTTACTGACTAGGCAACAGGGTGCCACCAAATGCTCATGTACCCATATTGTGACTCCTCCGGATAAAAAGCACTGTGAGAAAAGAATCGGGATGAAGAAATCTAATCCCGAAGAACACACCTCTGCTTCTGGTCTAGACGGATAACCTTCCAGCCTGTTAACAGCTGACTGCTCTACAGAGTTTCCAGGCCACAGAGCAGGGAGCAGAAAGCCAGGCGGAATCTGGGCAGACATCCTGAGTTGAGAATTTGGATTTGAGAGTCTGGGGAGGATAGACACAACTCACAGAAAGAATACTGGAGGGGACAATGCGACACAGACAGAACCCCAGGGATCTGCAGAGGGTCCCCCCTCGGAGGATTCAGGAGCATGCCGATCAGTGCACGTGTATCAAGAAACTACCAAAGATGGTGTGTGTGGGGGCACCCAAAAGGATTAAAAACCAAGAATAGTGCCGTTCCCACCAGCCAGGCCAGAAAAAACTACTTCAAGGCACACTGGGTAGAGAACTCAGAAAGGCCTGACCTCAGAAGCAGGAAATCAGGAGCCCTAGGCTGGGTAGATCTGCCTAATACATCCCAAAAGCAAGATTCAAAACAATCAAATTGCTTCTAAGTATCCCAACTGCACTGCAGAACAGAGCTCAACATTTTTTAGAGGAAAACAAAAACATCCAGAACGTAGTAAGGTGAAATTCGTGTCTGGTATCTTGGCAATCCAAGATTTCTAGGCATGCGAAGGAGGAGGAAGACATGGTCCGCAGTGACAAAAAGCAACGAACTGAAACCGTGCAGAAGTGCTACAGATGTTAGAATTAGCAGACAAGGACATTAAAATGACTTTTATATCCCTGGATTTGTAGATTTCAAAAGCTAAATAGAAACTGGAAAATATCAAAAGGACCCAAAATGGACTTCTGGAGATTAAAAACTATAATGTCTGAGATAAATGAGACAGTGGATGGGATGAAAGGCTGATTAAACATTTAAGAAAAGATTAGCAAACTATGTTTCAAAATGAAATATAGAGAGAAGAATTAAGAAGAGGAAGAGGAGGATGAGCAGATTAGTGAGCCATAGGTGACTTCAAGTGGCCAAATATGTGAGTAACTGGAGTCCCTGAAAGAATAGAGAAAGGGGACAGGAAAAAAATGAACAAAGTAAGGACTGAAAAATTTCCAGTTACAGTGAATACTAGAAGCTCCCAGATCCAGGAAGCTCACCAAAGCCCAAGAAATATGAAGAAAACTAAATCAAGACACTTTATAGTGAAATTGCTTCAAAGCAGTAATAAAAAAAAGTCTCAGAAGCAAACTAAAGAAAAAAGAGTCATTAATGGAAAAACAAAGGTAAGGATGACCTCAAATTTCTTGTCAGGAACAATACAAGTGGGAAGACTGTGAATCTTTAGAAACTGAAAGACAAACTCACAGATACAGAGATCAGACTGTGGTTGCCAGAGTCAGGGGCTGGGGGATGGGGAAAATGGCTGAAGGTGGCCAAAGGTACAAACTGCCAGTTATAAGAGAAGTAAGATCTGGGGGCGTAACATTCAGCATGGTGACTAAAGTTAACAATACTGTACTGCGTATTCAAAAGCTGTTAAGAAAGGAGATCTTAAAAGTTTTCCTTACAAGAAAAAAAGTTTGTACCTATGTGAAGTGACGGAAGTTAACTAAAGTTTCTGTGGCGATCATTTTGCAATATAGACCTAAATCAAATCATCATGTTGTACACCTAAAACTAACAGCATGCTGTAGGTCAATTAATTCTCAAAAGAACTGGAAAGAATAAAAAATAAAACACTGACGGTAAAATACCTGTCAACCTAGAATTCTATACTCAGTGAAAATATGTTTCAAAAAAGAAAAAAGGCAAAATAAATGTGTTTAGACATACAAAAGGTGAAAGAATTTACCAAGAGATGAACTATCCAATAATATGTGTTGACTAAAGTCCTTCATCAAAAGGAAAATGATACCAGAAGGAAATAGGGGTTCACACAAAGGAATGGAAAGAACTAGAAATAATAACAACATGGGTAAATATATAAGAAATTTTTCTTATTTAAGTCTCTTTCTTTAAAAGAAGACCGACTACCTAAATAAAAATAACTATGTACTGAGGGGTTTATAATGTATGTCAAAGTTACATGTACGATAAAAATAGTATAAAGTCTGGGAGGTAAAAAATAAAAAAATGGAAGAAGTATGCTACTCTAAGATTCTCAAATTATATGTGAAGCTGTATACTATCCTTTGAGGGTAAATTGCAATAATGTAAAGATATATATTATAAACCACAACGCAACTCCTAAAATAACATAGAGTTTTATAGCTCATAAAGAAGACAAAATAATCTTAAGAGGAGGCAGAAAAAGATGAAAGAATAAAGGAGAAATAAAAAGCAAACCATGAAATGGTAGAATGACACCCAATTTTATCAACAATCAAAATTGATGTTCATTAAGCAAATACTTTAATTAAAAGGTAGAACTTGTTACAGATATTAAAAAAAAAAGTAATACCCAACTGTTGGCTATCCACAAGAAATTCACTTTGAATATAAAGATACAAATAGGTTAAAAGCAAAAGAATGAAAAAAGAAAAACCATTACAACATTCATTAAAAGTAAGTGGCTATATTGATATCTACCAAAGTTGATTTCAAAGCAAAGGAGAATACTAGAAATCAAGATTATTTCAAAATAATAAAGAGGTCAATTCATCAAGAAGACATAAAAATTCTAAACATCTATGCACTGAATAAGAGGACTTGCAAATACATAAAGCAAAAAATGATAGGACTGAAAGGATAAACAAAATATCCACAATAATATTTGGAGATTTCAATAGATTTTTATTATTTATTATTATTTTTTAAGGGTTAATATTTATTTTTTGAGAGAGAGTGAGACACACACACACACACACAGAGTGTGAGCAAGGAAAGGGCAGAGAAAGGGAGACACAGAATCCAAAGCAGGCTCCAGGCTGTAAGCTGTCAGGCCAGAGCCCAACCAGGGCTCGAACCCACGAACTTCAAGATCATGACCTGAGCAGAAGCTGGACGCTCAACAGACTCAGCCAGCCAGCACCCCTCAAAAGCTTTTTTAATTAATTGATAGAATGAAGATACAGAAAGTAAGGATACAGAAGATTTGCACAACAGTATCAACCAAACTGACATTTGTTAGAACATTCAGTCCAATAACAGTATGATATACATTTTCAATCACACATGCAACACTTACCAAGACAGGCCATATTACGGGGCATCAAATAATTCTCAAGAAATTTCTAAGTCTTCAAGCCCTTCAAGGTACGTTAGGTTCTCTGACCACAATGAAGCAATTATAAATCAGTAATAGGATAATCTCTGAAAAATTTTCAAACGTTACCAATCAAATGACATGCTTTGAATAACCACAGGTCAAAGAAGAAATAAAACAGGAAACTAGACGTTATTTAGAAGTGAATGAAAATGAAACCACAATGCATCAAAATTTGTGGGATGTAGGCAGAGCAGTTCTTAGGAAAGAAGTATTAAGTGTTCATTAGAATAGGTGAATGATTTCAAATTTATGACCTCAGCTTCCACCTGAAAAAAACCCCAGAAAAATTAGCAAATTAAACCCAAAGCAAACCAACAAAGAATAAAAATCTAAGTGGAAATCAATAAAATAGAGCAAACACAAAGAAAATCAAGAAAACCAAAGGCTAGTTCTTTGAACAGACAAAATTGAGACACATTTAGCCAGATGAAGCACAATATATCAATATCAGGAATGAGAGAGATGACATCACTATAGATTCTACAGATATTAAAGGGATAAAAGAACACTATATTCAGCTTTATGCCAATAAATTTCACTATTGTGATGAGACAAACATATTCACTGAAGGAGGTAAACTCAACAGGAAATAATCTGAAGAGACTTATAGGTACATACAAATACATATATATATACACACAATATATGTACATATACATGTATGTGTACATATATATGTTTATGTATATGTATATATACACATTTAGTACATATAGATCTATATACACTAAAGAAGTTAAATTTGTACTTAAAAACCTTTTCAAAAAGAAAACCTGAACCCCAGATGACTTTCGCATCAACTCTACCAAACATTTAAGAAGATAATAATACAACTCAACAGAAACTTTTCCAGGAAAATGAACAGGAGGGAATACTTCCCAACTCACTCACGAGACCAGAATTACATCAAACCAAAATCAGCCAAAGAAATTAGAAGGAAACTACTTAATGATATTCCTTCCTGAACACAGATGCAAAAATTCTGAATAAAATTTGAATCTCATAAGGGCTGCACATCACGGTAAAGTGGGGTTTATTTCCCAGCCATGCAAGGTGACTTTAACATCAAAAATCCATCCGTGCGGTTCACCAAATGTATGAACTAAAAAAGAAAGCCACAGGATCAGTTCAACAGACGCAGAAGAAGCATTTGACAAAGCCCAATATCCATTCCTGATAATAGTTTTCAGTGAAATAGGAACAGAAGGGAAATGTCCTCAACCTGATAAAGGGCATCTATAAAAAACCTACAGCTCATATCACCCTTAATGCTAAAAGACAGAATGATATTCTCCTAAGATCAAAAACACGATAATGACGTCCACTCTCACCACTTCTACTCAACTCTGTCCTGGAGATTTTAGCCAGGGCAAGCAGGCAAGGAGGAAACAAACAAACAAACAAGACACCTATATTGCAAAAGAAGTACAACGGATTTTTTGTGTGCGCATGTAACTGTGAGCTAGATTTTCTTTGACACGAAAGCAAAAGCATAATCAGTAAAGGAACAAATTAATAAGACTTCATCAAAACGAAAAAATTCTGCTTTTAAAAAGAAGCCATTGAGAGATTGGAAAGACAAGTCAGATTGGCAGTACGTATTTGTAAAACCTGGATCTGGTGAAGGCCTTGGATGGAGAGTTGGTCGGTAATTCTCAGAATTCCACAGTAAGGAAACCCAATTAAAAAGCTGGCAAAACATCTGAACAGACACTTCACCAAGAAGAAATACAAGTGTCAGATGAGCACATGAAGGGATGATTAATGTCTTTAGCCCAATGGAAGCTACAACACAGTGACATACACCCAACACAATCTATTCAAATGTTTAAAGTTAGAAATACTGATTATACCAAGTGTTGGCAAGGATATGGAAGGGCTGGGACCCCTTTACTGCAGGTGAGAATGTAAAACGGTACAACAGCTTAAGAAAACAGTTTGCTAGTTTCTGGAAAAGTTAGATACACACCCACTATAGGTAGGGTTCAGCCCTTCTACTCCTACATGTTTAGCCAAGATACACAGGAGCATACAAACACTTGTACATAAGTGTTCGCAGCAGCCGTACTTGTTAATAGTAAAAACCTGGAAACCACCCAAACGCCCCTTCACAGGAGAACTGACAAACGGCGGTTTGTCCATTCAACAAAACGCTACTCAGCACTTAGAAGAAATAAAGTACTGACAGACGTGAACTATTGCTACTGAATCTTGAAATAATTATGCTGAGTGAAAGACATCAGGCCAGGAAAAGGCACATGCGGTAGGACTGTAGTTCCATGAAATTCCAGGAAAGAGAAACTTACAAGCTACGGAAAGCATCACTGGCTGCCTGGGGCTGGGGGTGGGGGTAAGGAAGGGATTTCCACAGAAGAGGAAGTTGCTGGGGGCGGTGAACATGTTACTTTCCTTGTGGTGATGGCTTCAGAGGCCCACACACCTTAAAACGTAACCAAATTTTGCACTTGCAGTCGTGTCAATTTAGTGCCTGTTTATTACGCCTCCAAAAGGCTGTTGGCTGCACACAATACCCCAAGATGGCGGTACAGATGGCAGTGGGGGGAGGAATAGAACAAGAACACCACAGACTCAGGTTCCCAAGATACGGAGCCTGGCTGATAGGACGGGAGGTGACACCATCAACAGCAACAGGGACAAACAGCAGAACAGCAGGCAGGTTCAAGCTGCAGGCACGGCGCCTGCCGGCGGGACACTGCATTCCAAAGGAAAGTTTAAAACCTCGGGCTAGAAATCAGAGGCACGAGACAGCCTTGGGACGGGACGCTCCGTGTCCTTTTCTTCACTTCACACCCCTCCCTCATCCCTCCTGGGTGGATATGTTTTCTGCTGTGTTATAATCCGAGTCCAGGAGGGAAGAAAACCTCACTTTGGAAGCGTTCCATTTACCTACGTGTGACCCTCAGGGAATTTCTCGGCTCGCAACCAGAGGTAAAACCCACCAGGTCTTCATCTCACAGAGTTCCAGAAACGCACTCAGCCAAGCAGAGCTTTTACGGCCTCCTAAAAGGGCTGGAGGCGTTGGCGAAATGTGAATCAAGTGACGTACGGAAAGGCAAAGGGAGCGGGCGATGTGCATCCCAGGACCTGAGAAACGAGCAACGGGTGAGACCTATGAAGTCATTGCTCTGTTTGCTGCCCCACCCCCCGTGACATCAGTCCCTGCCAGAAGGGAATTGCTCCCGAGGACTGCAATGTGGCGCTCCGTGCCGGAGCCAAAGGAAACATCTGTAAGTCTGGCGGGGTTTCAGGTGAGCGAGCCGCTCAGAGGGCTCCCAGCCTGTGCCGGCAGGAGACTCCGGCTCCAGAGTGAACTGCTTTTCTCCTTCCTGATTTTATTTTAAATGTCAAAACTTTTCACACTACGGTGACACCCTAAAATGATTCTCTTACTTCTGTTGCTTCAGTTGAAACAATATTTTTTTCATGCTCCATAGAGTGTCCGCCAGCGGATTCAAAACCAGGGATGCAATGGGGCACTCTCTTCCAACGTGCCGTGAGAAAGAAAAAGGAGGGGAAAAAAAGCCAGGTGGAACAGCTGGGGAGAAAAAAGTATCCCTTTCTCTTGACCGTTCCACATTCACTCACTCAACTGATGTCTACGACAGGCATTTTTTTTTAATGTTTACTTTTGAGAGTGAGAGAGAGAGAGAGAGAGAGCGCGCATGCGTGAGGGGGAAGGGCAGAGGGAGAAGGAGACACAGATTCTGAAGCAGGCTCCAGGCTCTGAGCTCTCAGCACAGAGCTGGACGTGGGGCTCGAACCCAGGAACTGTAAGATCATGACCCCAGTTGAAGTTGGGATGCTTAAGCGAGTGAGCCACCCAGGCGCCCCTGTCCAGGACAGGTATTAAAGCCCTGTGTGAAGTTCTGCGAGGTTCCATCAGATGCACCAATTGACTAAAGTAACCCCCGACTGCCGGAAGCTTCCAGTTCAAGTAGACCAGTGCATACCCAACTGGAGCATGGCACAGAAAGCTATGTGCACGAAGGAGCTTTTATGGATGAAGTGGCACGTCACTAGAGAGGCCAGCATATAAACCATCAGAACTGGAAAGAAGAAAAAGAAGTAAGACCTCTAGGTAGAGGCAATGGATGGGACTCAAGGCACGGAGCCCGCCATCCAAGGAATGCTATCCGATACCGTTCAACAAACATTAGTAAGCACCTGTTGGTTGCCTGCTGCTGTGCCAAGCGGGAGGCACAGAGAGGCGTCAGAGGCAACTCTACTCCAGAGAACTATGCCTTTCGAAGTGAAATGGATCGTTTCGGCACCATAACCAATACCAAGAATGGAGACACACACACCCAGGGGCTACAGGAACCCCTGAGGCAGGTGGTTAGGAGCATGGGTTCTCAGGATGAACCTCTTAGGTCTGAATTCCTCACCTGCCCCTTCATTGGACGCATTTGTTTTCCTCGTCTCCATTTTCTCAGCTGTAGCATGGGCTCAAGAGAGAGTATTTGCTCAGGGGAATACTGTGAGGCTGCGCGCTACAGGAAGATACTGCGGTATTAAGCCCTTAGTACAGGACCTGGCACACAGCATGTCCTCTGCAGAGTATCAGCGGTGACTGCTGACCCTACCGAGAACCGATCCTGCTTCTGCAGAAAGGCCGGCGTGTTCCGACTGCCCGCGGGCTGACGCGTCGCTGGCGGAAAAAGGCCGCTGGCTCTCCTAACTTCTCTGAACTCGAGTCTTCTCACCTCGAGCCGACGGGGAATGGGAACAGCTCGCTACGCGCCCCCTTGCTCTGAGCGCGCTACACGGATGATCTCGGCGGAGCCGCATCGCAATCGTATCCGCTTTGCAGATGAAGAAACCGAGGCATGGAGCTGTCACGTCACTTGCTCTAGGTCACAAAGTGGACTGCAGGGGTGGGTCAGAAACTAGCACTTGACCACCAGAGCCCCGTTCTTCATCGTGGCGCCACGCTGCCTTTCCGGCGGTACCCCTGTTCAGTTCCAGCAGGTGTTTGATGGGAAGCTGGCGTTTCATTCGGTAGGAAAAGAAAGGGGAAACAAAGCTAAACGTGGCGTGGGCGTTAACCTGCGCCAGGGAAAGCACACACCTCAACATCACACCTCACGTTTGTACAGAGTTTTACAACTCATGCGACTCTTTCACTGGCTTCTTTTTTTCCCTCCCTTGTGACACTACATTCCTGAGGGCCACCAGGAGCCTAACAAATACAGCCTCGGGTGAGGGACACCTCAGCCCTGTGGTTTTGGGGGTGCTGACAGAGGTGACTTGTGGGGACAGTCACCCCTGGGGCCATGGTGAATGATTTCTGTTTCAGGACGGCGCACCCCTGGGCACCCTGTGGACATGGGCCACACCTCCTGTCTCTGCATCCCCAGGACACTGCACACTGCCTGGTACGCAAGGCTCTTAAGACACGTTCTAAGAAAGAATGAAGGCCTCTCTCCGCGTCCCAGGAGCACCTCTGTACAAATGGGTCAAGTTGGTATTGGACAGGACGGATGAAGAGTTCGCCTCATTCAATCTGCAGCTAATTCTAAGGGACCATTTCATGCCAGGCACTGAGCCAGGCACAGCGGCTCCAGGGATTAAAAAAAAGACACAGACTTCTCACAAGCAAATTTAAGCTAGTTGCATGAGAGATACTTATGAAAATAAGTACTGTGCATTCTCAAAGATTTTCAAAGTGTGCCTGGGGCTTTGATTTATACGAAGCAGTATTATGTGCCTATTTTTATTTGAATGAATGCCAGGAAAGTAAATGGGAGACTGAATTGTCTTTTGAACTCCACACACAATATTAAGGCTTAGATGTGAGGTCATATGGAACGCACATGGTCTAGCTAAGAGAAGTGGCAGCATTATCAAAATTACTCCGAAGGATGTGTTCGATTTTAAGACCAGATCAGCAATTTTCCCAGGCATTATCAGCCTTGCTCAAAATATCGCTTAATCTCCTGTCTCAGGTTCCTCTTTTACAAAATGGGGGTGGATCTGCCTGGGGCAGCGGGAGAAGTGGCTGGAGGGCAAGAGAGGATGCGATAGGGCTTAACGGTTTCCTCGCTTTGAAGTGTTCTAAAAATAAAGCGGTTTTGTCGCGAATGCGGAATGGTATATGTGTCAACACGGCATCTCGTGTTGCTAGGGCAGGCTGACCAATGATTTCACAAATCCTTATAGCTCGGCAGCTCACGCAGGCGGCGAGCAAGCCACAGAGAGGCAGGCAGGCCTTTCTCTGATCTTTTGAGCACTGTGGGCCTGGCGTCCTGGAGAGAGGAGGCGGGCCTCCCGACCACGCATCGGTCCAGGTTCAACAAGCTGACTCTGCCATTTGACGCGGACTCTTCCTGTTGCCCCCGAAGCTGTCACAGTTGTATGTGCCTTGGGGTTTAATCTGTAGCAAAAAAGCCTGACATGTCCCACTTAAGAACTGTTCTCCTAAGTACAGATTAGTCAACAATGAGGTCGCGAGGAAAACCCCAAAGACCTGATTTTTTAAAATGTGGCTTTAATTTATTCATTACCTTTTCGTAAGTCTTTCCTTCGGAGAGATTAGAGCCAAGCCCGAGCTCCTGGAGGCACTGCCTCGGTAGGGACGCGGGCTCAGTGGCCGGGCCCCCTCCGTTTCCTACCTCCAGGGTGGCGAACCACCCCTATTGGATTTGCAAAACAGCTAAGCCCCGCCACCATCTGGCAGCTGTACGGTGGCCTGTGTAAAATGAACTGGTGGTCACAATCCAGTTCCCATTAGACAGATGTCCACTTCACAAAGAGAGCACCACACTCAGCAGCGGGCTTGGCAGAGAGGAGAGAGGCCTGGGCATGGAAATGGCATTTCCTGGTTCCGCCGCACGGAAGCGAGCCAGGGGGATGATGGCAGGTAGGATATGGCGGGGGCTCTGGGAAGGCTGCTTGGTGCTCAGTGATCCATCTAACTCCTGAGAAAACACCTCAAAACACTTCTCACTCACCCTACTGAGAAGCGACCTTTTCCAAAACTAGGTTTTGCCTTATTGAGCCGCACGGTGGCTGCGGTCCCCGAGGACCATCACCAGGGTGTATGGACCTCACTCAGGGACTGATGGAGATCCCAACTGCTATGACACTCTGGCCAGCTTCCACCCCAGTCCTAGGGAGACCGTGCGGGGCAGGGCAGGCAGAGAAAGGGCCCTGGTCAACCGTTCCGGGGCTAATCATTAGCATTCTCGCCCCCCCCAAACGAACAGGTTATTGTTGAACCCTAAAGAGAAAGGGCAAAAATAGTGGTCCTTCATCTCAAAAAGTCCCATCTGCCTGGACAGCTAAGACAGCTCATGAACATCTTCCAGAGGACTTAAGAAACTAAAGCTCCACTTGGCTGTTTTGCCGTTGACGTTAACGGTTTAATCTGAAGAGTGAAACTAAGCAGATCTGTTCTCCCTCCACCCCAACCAGCCGAACGGAAGTGGGAGGCGTGAAGGAGAGACAGGTCTCTAGCATGGCAGGAGCGTACAAATTGGGCAATGCTGTTCTCTGATTTTTCTTAACATATGCGAACAGTTTGGTTCACATCCTCTTTGAGTAGCCAAAAATTCTTTACAAGATATTCACACGAACGTAAACAAACAAAAACCACTCAGCTAAACAAACACCCAACTCACCTGACTTGAAGGAGAATCTTTTTGTCTTTTTAATGTTTATTTTATTTGAGAGAGAGAGAGAGAGAGAGAGAGAGAGAGAGACAGTGGGAGTAGTGAAGGGGCAGAGAGACAGAGGGAGACATAGAATCCGAAACAGGCTCCAGGTTCTGAGCCGTCAGCAGAGTCCGATGTGGGCTCAAACTCACGAACCGCGAGATCATGACCTGAGCTGAAGTTGGACGCTTAACCAACTGAGCCACCCGGGAGCCCCAAAGGACAATCTTTAAGAAACAATCCAGGCAGCGAAAAATAAGAGCTTTACCACTCTACTGGGCTGCATTAACTCTGCACTAGGCTAGTGGCGATTACTACAATGTGTCTCAATATCAAACACAGTCCAATGTGCCGAGCAATGTGACGTAAGGCCTGCAGTCATTATCCAAAGTCCGTGGAAATTTGGGCCAAAGCAAGATAATCAGACACAATTGTTCTGAAAGCGCCTGTTGTCCTTGAGGCCAGGACATGAGGATCAAGAACTGGGAATAATTACTCTGGTTTGGAAATCTATAGGAGGCCCTCTACAGAGTTTCCAATATTTGTTTTGCCAACATTTATAATCTCTCCCCAGAGACCTCTGGTTTTTACTGAGGAGTCCACCCCCCCCCCTCCTTCTACCATGTCCTTCTCCTTCCCCATAAAATGCCGATTTAAATCAGGCATAGTATGTTCCAGCAGACCAGCTGAGAAAGAAGCACTGGGTTTCTTTGCACAAAAAATTAAAAAAACAAAAACACACGGCTTACAAAATCTAGACGCCGTGATTTTTTTTTCCATCCCCGTCTTCTTCTACTCGACCTACCGTACACTATTTGCTATCTTTTATTCATATCCCGCCATATGTCAGGCACTGTTTAAAGCCACTGATGTTCAATATTCTATGAATAATTTACTCCTCAGAGGTCTACTGTGTAGGCAATAACACACCCATTTGAAGAAATGGCGTTCAAAGAAATTAGCTTTGCATCACCACAAAGTTTAAAACCAACGTGTGTTGTATACGTGTGCAAACACAAGTTCACACACACGTCCTACGGAGGATAAGGCTGTTCATGTCTCTTCGGTATCACCTGGATGGTAGGGCCGTCAGGTAGGGCCAGGCATTGTTCTAAAGGGTGTTACACAGAAAGCGGGTACTGAGGGCCTGCCGGCGCATCACACGTGTCTGCGTGATGCTGCGGGATGGCACCAAACCGCAAACCCTTGCATTTTACGGAGAACCCTCCGAAAGGTTCATTTAGTGAACGCTTTAGCCTCTTCTCGTCCTCAACTCCCTACAGGGAGGAGAAAGAAGGAAGGAAACCAAAGATGAAGACGAAGGGGAAAGAGGACATACAGGGTGTGTAGCTGGAAGCCAAAACTCCTCCTGTCACGTGACCCTGGGTTCCGCTACCTCTCTCACTTCACCTTTACTATGTGAACAGCACAGGACCACACACGGGGCAACCTCAGGGTACTTTCCAAAAGAAACCATGCACCCCTGCACACAATGGACCCTGCTTAACCCCAAGCCGACTCTCCATTTCCAAAGAATGGATGGTCATCCTGTCTTTGACCTGTCCGATTCCTTCTCTCCTTTTGAGGCCAAGACCACGGTCCGTTCTTTGTATTTATACGTATATTCCTAGCACTAAGTATGATGCCTTGCACACAGTAGGCGCCAGTAAATGTTTATGGCCACACGACGGTACTCAGGTAAACATCTCATTAGCTTTCTGGGCCACCTCTTTATCGTTTTGGTTCTACATGAAAAAGGACCCAGGGCTTTCAAGGCTCCAAATCCCTGCTACAAAAGAGCCGGGCACGAAGCCTCAGGAGAGCGCCGGCCAGAGGTCCGCTCCTGGGGGCTGTGAGTTAGCGGGCTCGCCATGTCTGTAACTTTCATCATGTTCTAAGTTCACCACCTCTTCTGGGTCAAAGTTTGGCTCAAACTCTATACTTTGCTGCTGTGCCAACATTTTCAGTCTAAGCAGCGGAATCCAGGGGTTTAGCATTAATTGAAAGAGCTTATCTATATATAGCCTCACTCTGCACGTTAGCATCTTCACAACTTCAATCATATTCTTTTTTTTTCTTCTCCATTTTTTTTTTTTTTTTTTTTTTTTGAGAGCACAATCCGTCTTTTTATGTTTTGCTACAGGCTTCCTCCCTTTTCATTTTTGTGACTCAATGCTCTCAGGCCTTTTAAGTTAACCTCCTGGACCTTTCCATATGGGCTCACCTTTGCAGACCTCGGTGATTCATGCTGTTCTCCTTTGGAAGGCCTCCACCTCCTTGATGCATCTTCAATAACATTTCCTGATATCGGGCACAGTGGCCTATATAGGAGCGAAAAAGCTCTTTGTGCAAAGTGGTGGATTAACTGTTCCTTAACACTTGGTGTCTGCTCTGTTCATTTGTAACGTTTAGGTTTTGGGGGCCATTTTGACCATGAACTTGTCGAAGGCATGGTTTCTTGCACCCCTCACCCCCCCTATCGTGATGCCCCTCTACGTGTCTCTGATGCAGTTTCCATTAAACCATAGGAATTTATAAAGCAATTTTTTTTTTCCACCTAAAACTAAAAAGAAGTCAATAAGGGAACAACAATCGATGGGCCTAGCTGGCAAGAGACTCTGAACACTCCAGACGACACTAAAGGTTACTACGGAGAGGCAGGTCTTGAGCCAAATACGTATTCCGCTATGGGACTCGTCCTCCATAGACTTGAGGCCTTGACATACTCCAAAATATTTTATAATGATCAGAATGTGGGTCAATTAAAGAGTGCGATGAGTGGATGCTCCCTTTCGATCCTTCCTTTCTCTGATACCAACTCATGATCCTCCTAATGGAAGTAGAGAAATTACATTTCTTTGTTCTTCAAACTGATCACTGTCCAAAGTATATTTCTCCACCCAGGTTTCTCCAATCTGAATTAATGCCAGAACGTGGAAACTGGATTAGGGGCATCTTTCTCAGTAATTTACATAGAGAGTGAAAAAATATTGATCCTAATAGCTATTCCTGTGGCGTCTCAATTGCCATCCTCATTCTCCCAGACCCATTAGTTTTTACCATTATAACCTGGCCCTGTTCAGAGAACTAGCTCTTTTTTCCATCTATAGCAAAACCTGCTTCTGTGCTGCTACCTATGTGTCTGTCTACGTGACTCAGCGGGAAAGAGGCCTGGAGAAATCCACGTACCTCCCAATCCATCATGCCCCATATGCCTTTATTCTGTGCTCCCTTCCCCACCACACGTGTGCATCAAAGCAGACTGGAAAATAAACTCAAGACATTGGAAGGCCCTAATTCTTTAATACATATAATTGGTCTAGTTCACTGCAGATTCCTCTAGTGTGATACTTAACGTATCACCGAGGTACCTAATGTCTGATTTTCCACTGAATTTCACAGTAGGGGTCAGAACATTTCCAATTCTCTTGACCAGGTGTCCTGAAAGCCAGTGTACCATCATCTGTCATTTCTGTTACCAGAATATAAAAACCCGAATCAATCTGTTGCTAAATCATATTATTTTAGTCTAGCTTCTACTTTTTCCCATTTGGCCAATTCTCTTTTCATCCCTTTTTAGTTTCCAGTGGTTTTGAAGGTCATATGATTGTTGTGCATTTATTCATAGTGGCACATTCTGGCACGCTTATGTCTGAAGGGTCCCGTAAGAGGTTTGGGCTAGCTAGCCAATATTAGAAAAGAAAGCATGTGAATAGATGATCTCAGGATCAGTGAAGTTTGGACAAGGAACAAAGAACCCGAGACCTCATGCCTAAATCTTGTTAGCATCTGGGGCCATATGTCCAAGAAGAAAATTCAGTCTTTTAAGAATCCATGAACACAAGGGGCGCCTGGGTGGCGCAGCCGGTTAAGCGTCCGACTTCAGCCAGGTCACGATCTCGTGGTCCGTGAGTTCGAGCCCCGCGTCGGGCTCTGGGCTGATGGCTCAGAGCCTGGAGCCTGTTTCCGATTCTGTGTCTCCCTCTCTCTCTGCCCCTCCCCCATTCATGCTCTGTCTCTCTCTGTCCCAAAAATAAATAAACGTTGAAAAAAAAAAAAAAAAAAGAATCCATGAACACAAGAAAAAGGATAGTCATGGTGCTAAGACCATGGTTGGAATCATTAAAGACCAGAAACTTTCTCACAAGGTATGTAATGACTTTATTTGTATTTTTAACACTAGCATTCTAAACACTTCTAAATCTAACTCAACTAACGGTCAACGGTAAGTTTTCATTAGAAGCAAAGACTGAAGGAGGAGGAGAGAAAACCTTTCAACCTGACTGCCTGATCATCTGGGGTCCTTGGAGTGGAAGCAGTAAGGGAGGGCAGGTCGTGCTACGCCACGCCAATTCATAGGCCACGCACGTGTGTGTCAGAGCAACGGGCAGCTCTACCCTACAGGAAGCACTCTCCTTCTGCTTGGGAAACTGGACTTCTCATTTCCAAAGACCGGTTTCATAATGACCCTCAGTATCGTAAACCAGGGTGGTTCACTTGTGTAACTGATGGGAGAGCATTTCTAACACGGACAAATCTCGTTGGGGGCAAATGAAAAGGCAAATAAGACCTCTGGGCAGGCAAACTATAAATGTACTCAATGGGAAATGCAAATTGTGAGATCTAAATTTAGCTGTTTCAGTAAACCTGTAGACATGTGTGGGAGGGATCCCAACAGACCTAGGCCATGAGGCCCTGGGTTTACATTTCATGTAAATTTCCACCAAAAAAAAAAAAAAAAAAATCCATTCTCCTTTCATCCATATCCTGTTTTCTTTATTCCTTTGCTACGTTAATTCCAGAAAGGCAAATCTACCAGGGACAAGACGGCTGGGGACCAGCTGATGTCCCAGACAGAGGAGGAGAAAACAAAATGGTCAGAAGCAGCCTTAAGTAATTTATTTTCTTCTTTGATATTGGCTCTGTGTGTCCTCTGTGTTTCCCTCCTTCCTTTTCTTCCTCTTTTTCTCTCCAGAGATATAAGGATCAAAATATGCCCAGGACAGATATTATCTGCCAGGGGAGAAGCTACCCTTTGATAAAAGCAACAGAAATTCAGGGCTGGGCTAGACAGGCACAATCCAGTCTCAGCTCCGGAGTAGGGGGCATTTAACAGGATTCCTTCTCGCTGTAACTTAACAGAGGCTAATTTAACAATTCTCTGATTCATCTCAATCGCTGCTTGTGGATGCAGTCTGTATAAGTCAAAATAGTTTAAAACTCCACGAAAACCATGAATTGTTAAATCTTTAACATAGCCATATGATAAAACTACTGAACCCACCTCTCCCAGGGATGTGATAAGGATCCCCGCCTGCATGAATATAAAAATTCTGACTGCATTTTACATTTATCCTGCAGGACTCAGTCAGCCAAACAATGAAAAGATGTCACAGGAAGTTACACAGTGATTTCTGTTAACGTAAAATTAATTCAGGATGAGAGATCCTTCCTGTGGGCCACTGAGACAGCACTATCAAAACTGGGGCTGTCCCAGAAAATCTAGGGCAGCAACCCTGGATTCCAAGAGATTGAGGGCAGAAATCCTATCCCTACTTGTGTGCGTTGAAATGTAAAATTGGTTCATCTTCCTGCACTTTGAATTCTTTCTCAAGTATGGATTTCTTTTTTTTTTTTTTTTTTTTAAATTTTTTTTTTTTTTCAACGTTTATTTATTTTTGGGACAGAGAGAGACAGAGCATGAACGGGGGAGGGGCAGGGAGAGAGGGAGACACAGAATCGGAAACAGGCTCCAGGCTCTGAGCCATCAGCCCAGAGCCTGATGCGGGGCTCGAACTCACGGACCGCGAGATCGTGACCTGGCTGAAGTCGGACGCTTAACCGACTGCGCCACCCAGGCGCCCCACAAGTATGGATTTCAAGATGCCATCGCTTCAGTAAACCGGTTCCACGCCCATTTCTGTTACTTAAGGGAAGCTTCTGACAAGAGTCCTTTCAGGAAGAAAGGAAAGGCGTGAAACATGGAAACGATCCCACCCCAGTCCTCCAATGGGATTCCTTTAATAAAAAGGTCGAAGGTGTTCTCTGAGAACCTTTCACATTTTAAGGATTAT
Organism: Leopardus geoffroyi; assembly: GCF_018350155.1. Taxonomy (NCBI): domain Eukaryota; kingdom Metazoa; phylum Chordata; class Mammalia; order Carnivora; family Felidae; genus Leopardus; species Leopardus geoffroyi. Next base: position 10,206,932 of record NC_059341.1, on the reverse strand, counting down.
GGGTCAATAAGACAGCACCTCTCTTCGGACTCTTCAGGCAGCACGTGACGCCGCTCCGTCAGGGCTGAAGACACCGAGACGCACTCCCTGAACGAGCTGGTGATGATGAAATAGTGCTAAGTCTCTTGTAAGCCCCGGGGCCTGCTCTCCTCCCACCCTACCACGGGAGAATGTTCTGGATGCAGGGCTTCCTCTCGTCAAAGTCTGAAATGAGGAACATTAGGTACTGGTGCCTTGCACCCTTCTCCTAGGGATTAGGACCAACTTAGAGTTTATTAATGAATTCCTGCAGACTGAAGTAGGGGCTTTCAGAAGGGAAGGAGCGACTCCGAGTCAAAGAGCAGGAGGGGACGAGGGTCACATCAGCCATGGCGCGGGCCACCCCGACTGCGGCCGGACCATCAAGAAGATGAAAAGGCACCGGCACCACAGCACTCCAAGAACTGCTCTTTTGAAACGTTAATAACTCTTCCCAGAGGAGCCTTGAATTTACTTTTTGTTCCACCCAGAATGTTCTGGGCTCTAGAACTGGAGGAGCTACAGCTGCAGAGAAGCTCTACCACGACCTGACCTCGGAGCACATTTCAAGAAAAAAGGAAGTTTTGTTCTTCAGGCCTGTGGCACACAGAGAGAGTCTACGCAAGCCACTTCCCGTTTCTAGCTCTCTTTTGGCTGAGAAATCGCAGGGGTGGGGAGGGGGAGGGAGGGAGAGAGACAGGGAGGGAGAGGGAGAGAAATGTGATCACTGAGGCATTAGGTTCGGACCCAGGGCTTGGTCTGATCCTCTACTTTCAAACGTTCAATGATTTCTTTCTAGTTACTTAGCACAGACCCCTCAGTTTTCCTTCCTGTAAAATCAGAACAACAAGCATGTAACTTAACAAGATTAAATAGGAATATTTAACACCTGAGGTTAGAAAAATGTAACTCGCCTTCATTCTACAGTAGACTTTTTTAGGGTGCTATGGTCCTGGGTTATAATCTTGACAAGAACAGAAATATCAAGAGAGCAACGATCCAAGGAACCCAATTTACCAACATGGGGAGGCTCTGGGGGAGTCTGGGTTCCATGAACCCCACGCCCGCACCTGCCACGTCCTCCATGTACGTCCTTTTCAACCACCAACCTGAGGCCAGAGGCCACCCCTCTGCCTTGCCCGGCTTCCCTATCTTAGGTCTCAGAGAACATTCTGAGACACACCCAACACCCTTCCTGACCCTCTCCCAGAAACAGGTGATGCCACCTCCCTGCTCGCTCCCAGAAGCACAACCCTCAGCACCCTACTCTCAACAGCCGCACGATCCCAGTGTCAGGAGGAGCCGCCCTGCTCTCCAGCGATCTTGCCCTTCTTTCCCACCAGCTCTTCCAAAGCAGTCGTTTTAGACCTTTTCCGTTCTCCTTATGTCTTCTGCTCCGCCGGCCTCCTCAGGAACGGGCCGTCTCCAGAGAAGACGGAGGCCATCTGTGCTACTTCCCTCCATCAGACCGAAATCTGATCTGCTGTTACTTCCTTCTAACTGCCCTGCTGTCTCAGATGAGGGCCCCTTGTCCCCTGTTTCATTGTTCTTCGGCCACTCTGTCTCCTCAAAGACCCCGATTCCTGTCTTCCTTATGCTTTCAGTATGACCGCTGGCTTCAGCTCCTTATCGTTTGCTTAACACAAAAATGGCCAGACTCCTAGAAAGGGCGGCCTCACACGTAAATCTACACAGTCCGTGACTGCTACCCTTCTCAAATGCTGTCACGTCCTCCCAAGCACCCGAGCCAGTGGCTTTCCTTGGCCCACACACATCCTTCTTGACTCTTCTGTGATACCTCAGACTCAACACACGGTCCAACTTGGACTCCATATTCCTCCCCTTCCCCTTCTCTTCACTGTCGACTGCTTTTCCACTCCTCCCAGTGAGCCCAAAGTCCTCCTGTTCATCCCTGCCTCGATTTAGTTATCAAGTCCCCTTCTTTCCAACACTCTCAGGTCTGTGTCACTCGGGACCCCCTTGCCCATGGCCAGGGCCGGCAGCGTCTCTGTTCAGGCCCCACGTGCTTCAGCCGACACACTGCACCAGCCTCCCGGTCTCTGTTCCCTGTGCTGACAAAGCCTTCACTGACCCTCAACTATCTAGGCAATAAAATTCTAATATTTAAGCCTGAGAATTAAGGCCTTCTAAGAACTGGCCCTAGCTTCTATTTCCAGATGTCGTGACCTCCCCCCCTTCCATTTCATTTCATGGACTTCACGTTTCTTTCCATCTCTGGCAGGATTCACAGTTCCCAGGACCTGCCCTAGATTTCTCACCCCACACCTACGATCAGGCCAGTCCATCCACTTGCAATGTTCAACACTGTCTTTACTTATTGAAATCCAATTTTTCTTTTTCAGGATTTGGTGCAGTTGCCATGTCTCCCTATCTCCACAGCTGCCAATTATTCATCACCCGCCCCCCCCCCCCCCCCCCCCCGCCAACACTGAACTTCCAGAGTTTAGATAGGCTCCTCCCCTTCCTGCCCTTATCCCATGGTCTTCAATAGTTCCGTTACCTGTGCACTGGCCTCGCTGTCCCTATTAGATTTCAAGTTCTTGGGGACAGTGATGATAATAGCAATTATAACAGTAACCATCAGCACACAAGCTCCTACTATCTCCCAGCTCTGGGCAAACAAAGCATGTAACTTCATCTGGGTGACCCTACTGGACAGTCTCCACCCTCAGATGAGATTAAGAAACATGCACAAGGCCGACACCCAAGAAGTGGTCGAGCCAGAAATTGAATTTTGGCTTGTCTGACTTCAAAACCGATGCTCTTAACTACTGGGGGGTATTTCTCAGCACCCACAGACCTGACCGGTAACTACTGAATAAAACATCTTCTCCATGAGTCCTAGTAGGTAGGACAGCCAGCTTCCGCAGCTTGCGGACTTTGCCTAGTCAACACATATGCTAATAGGGAGAAGGCACGAACAGCTTAGGCTCTGATTTTTAAAGGGTGATTAAAACAAAACAAAACAAAACAAAACAAAACAAAAAACCCAAAAAACAAAAACAAAGTTTTTATGCCTTGAGACTTAAATAGAACATCAGGTGCAAAGCGAGAGAAAAACCTAATTCACCTGGATTACGGAATAACCGGATTTTGTCTCTGTCCTTGGAACTATCAATGTCATTGAGGCAATGAATCATGGCCACTCCAAAAGCCCTACTTAGACTATTTAGACTGTGTTCAGACAGAGCTCCAAAATTCTGATTTCTGAGGATGTGACAGCAGCCCGGGAACACACGACGACTATACTCTGCTGACAGGACCAATGTAAATGTGAGGTCCTACTGTACGTGTGCACAGGAAAATACCATAGGGCGCACACAGGCATCGGTGGAAAAGTGGTGGTGGTTGCTCTCCATATGGAAGCGGCTAAGGGCTGTAATCCTCGGAGGGGAATGTCATTATACAGCTCAAATCCCATCACTACAAATACTGTTAAAACAGAGGTATCTCTATAACAAAAATCCTTTCAAGCTTCGGCTGACAGTCCACATACTTCAAGCAATATTTGATGTGAGCCTTGGAGTTCACAGTAATGGGAAATGACCTATATTTCCAAAGGTAAGATTTGAATGATTTCATCTGTAACTATAAAAAAAAAAAATTTTTTTTTTTTTTTTTACATTTATTTATTTTTGAGAGACAGAGAGAGACAGAGCATGAGCAGGGGAGGGGCAGAGAGAGAGGGAGACAAAGAGTCAGAAGCAGGCTCCAGGCTCCGAGCTGGCAGCACAGAGCCTGACACAGGACTCGAACCCACGAACCGTGAGATCATGACCTGAGCCGAAGTCGGACGCTTAACTGACTGAGCCACCCAGGCGCCCCTTCATCTGTAACTTCTATCCCATGATAGAATGGGAATGATGTACAATCTAAACCCATGAGCATCGAAACTAAATAAACACAAAGGCAGGAACCAAATCAACCTTGCTCGTAAAGGTCAGAATTCCCTCCTTTCATTTGGGGAGCATTTAGGTAAAGGAGAAGGCCCCCCGGCCCACACCCTGAAATGGAGCAGAACAAGGTTGGTTTGAGGCCTCATCTGAATGAAGTGAACACACGGAGGTCAAGTACATGAAGACGGACTGTGCCCAAATTCCTACTCTGCTACTTACTAGCTGGGTCAAATGAGTTTTGCTTCTTAACTTTTTTTTTTTTTTACAGAGCCTCGATGTTCTCATCTGTAAAACGTGACCAACAGCGCCTACTTTCAGGATTTTGGCAGCAAGGAAATGAAAGAACTCCTAAAACAGGGCCTGGTGCATAGCGTATGTGCTTAAAAAAGTTTGCTCCTTCATCGCGTCTCCTCCTCCCTCCAAGACTCTGGGCTTATGCAAACTATTTAAAGGAAGTTAGTTGCAAGACATAGTGAATGAAGTTAACAAAATGTGTAGTCTCAAATGTAGCCTCTTCAAGACAGTGCTCAGAGGAACACTGAGGAAAAGAGAAAACGGTAGAAAAACTAGACCATGCACACTTTCTTGATGGAAAGAAGGTCTTTTTGGCTAAGGCAAGACACGTGTGAAAGCTAAAATGCAAGTAATCAGACAATAGTAAATGAGGTTTGATCACTATGTCAAAGGTCATTCTGAAAAATGCTGAGAAACTGAAATCTGGAGGCACATTTTCCTGGACAGGGATGAACTCATGGTTACTGTTCTAAAACACTAGTTTACTGCCCCGGCCTAGTTTTCTGCGGGTGCCGTTCTAGATGGTGGGATGGCCCTTCTGGTGACCCTCTGCTCCGGTCTGGTGCACTGAAGTTTCTTTCCTCAGTAGGATACTATAGAAATTAATTATGAAAACAAATTCTAGTCTTCTACATTTGGGACACATGTGGGTAAATAATTTGCAAATATGACCCACAAACATCTCAACATTGCCCGTCTGTGATGTCTTAACTCCTATCGAATTTCAGATATTTGATATTTTTTCTAATAATGGGACAACCAAATTTGTGGTGAGAAAATTCCCCCTAAGTTATTTTGAAAACACCCTTGGTGTTACATGGTTTGAGACAGAGAACAGGAGTCTTAGGAACTTAATCTGAAGGCACGTCTGCTCGGCTTTATAAAACGAGTATTGGCCTTAACATTCTTTCAAAGGTTTCTGAACGTGCTATCAGACCTCAGCAACTACAGAGAACAAGAGATGGCCCAGCATTTCTCAAAGTCACAGAGCATCAGTCTTAATGATTATTTAGTCCTGTCCCTTCACCTTCACAGTAAGAAAGAGACTCAGAAAAGCGTGTGCTAACATTCACGGGTTCAACTAAAGTATACATACGAGCCACACAATGAGTTTGCAGGACCTCTCATGAGAGGCGACACAGAAACAAAATAATAGGGCAGACAGAAATTCCAAGGTGCAGAGAAAAAGAAAGAGCAAAATCTACTGAAAGACAGAGGGTCCCTAGTTTGACAGCCCAAGAAATCAAGAACAGAAAAAGAACAAAAATACTAAAGCCAGGTTAAAACATTGACAAAGACCAAAAGGGAGCAGCGGAGAAGGTATTTTAAATTTAGTTTGCATGGAGCTTACAGGGGAGGACTCCAAAACACAGAAGCTTCAACCACCCGGTAAAGAGGTTTCTCGTCTCTATTTTAACAACCGACACCCCCCGCCCCCCATCACCCTCGTCTTAAAATGGAGGCAGTAAAAAGCACCAGGTTGTACACTTGAATCCTACCACTGGTAAGGGCGTAAACCACAACCGTTTTTAAGGTGTGCTAACTATTTCAGGCCGCTAGGGTGCTTCTTCCCGCCCGAAAAGGCACATTTCACTCAATGATCCCCGTTTAAACCCCAAGAATTGATGTCCCTCTTAAAAGTGTACCCTTTATTCCTGACCCCAGTGGTATTACAGCAACTGTTCCGAAGGCATTTCAGGGTCCCCACAGGCTACGGAAAAGTAAAATGCCATCGTAATTGCACGGGCAATAACAGGAAGGCAGGGGTAGAAAGAGTTCGCAAGGCTGAGAAACACGGTTCCTTAGAGAGGCAGCTACTCCACCCCAGAGGAGCCTGCGCTGCCTAGAAAGTGACCTCGGGAGAGCAATCACGCGCCTGCACAGAGGCGCGGCCGGCCGCGGGCTCCCGCCGCTCCTCCCTCCCGCCGCTCCTCCCTCCCGCGTCCCGGGCAGGCTCGTCCACCTGTCCGGCGGGCGGGCGGGGAGGAGCCCGCCTGGCCGGAGCACCCGGGCGGCGGCGGCGGCTTGCTCCCCCTTGCGATCCTCCCTCCCGCGGGCGCAGGGCAGCCCCGCCAGCCCCGCGCCCCCGGTGCCCCTGACCGTGCACCCTGCCCCCCACCGCGCGCCCTGCCCCCTCCCCACCGCGTGCGTTCCCCACGGTCTGTACCTTTACTCTGGGGAGGGTTCTGACTCCGGTCCCGGAGGACGTTGATCTGGTAGACGGCTCCGTAAGGCTCAAAAAGTTCTTTCAGCTCCTTTTCCGACCAGGACCGGGGGATTTGTCCGACAAACATCTTAATGGCATCTGGGTCTGGTTGGTCTGAGTGATCCAAAGCGCCGTTCATCTTGTTGGCTGTGCCGTTACTGTCAAAAAGGGAACCGGGAGCCAGAGTTAGGGCTGCACGGTGAGGGACAGGAAGAAAAAAAATTGGGGGTGGGGGTGGGGGCGGGGAGGCGGAAGGAGGAGGAAGAGGAGCACGGGGCAAAGTGCCTAATGAGTCGGAGAAATTTGATGAACTAAAACAAAGCACAGGCACCATTAGGTTGCTCCGCGGCGGCAGCGGCTGCGGGCTCTCACTGCAGGCTGCTGTTCAGCATCGCCGCCCGAGCACAGGGCAGCGCCCCGCCGGCTGTCACCCGGGGCGTGGACATCTTGAAGCCCGGCTCGGGAGGCAGCTGCAAGTTAAGTGCAGGTCTCGCTCTGCAAGGCTGCCACCAACGCATCCGCAGCGTTATCAGCCCCACACTGGCTCTCGTGTGCAAAGAAGGGCAGGGCTGGATTTCTGCTGGATTCTCCCCCTCCGTCCCCCCCCCACCCCCCCCCCCCGCCCTCCCTCCGGCCCCGCCTTTTGGAGGTTTTTGGAAGAGAGGAGAGAGGTGGTAATAATAAAGTCACATGAAAAGAAAATGAAACACTTGGCAGCCCATCAGATGACTAATGCAAGATGCTGGTGATGAATTTGCAGAGTGCGCGAGGCATCCATGTGTGCATCAAATTAGTACGTTGTTGCTGCTCAGAATGGAAAGTGCTCCAGCAATGCGGCTGGGCGCAGCTGATTGGCTGCCCACACTGGAGAAAAGGGCCGGGGCGGGGAGGGGGCTCCCATTTAAAAAGCACATTGTTTATGGGATCCAGGCACAAAGGGTTTAATTCAGAGAGGCAAAGGCGATCTCAGAAATGCCTGCTTTGTGCTGGGGGGGGGGTGGGGGGGGAATGCAGCCCCAGAAAGTTGAGTTCCCACTAAAGGACACTGAATATTTCAAATCTTTCACACTCCATAAATTGCTCTCTGTATATCTGACTTCCAGATGTTGCACTTGAGTTCTAAACAATCACACGTTTGGGAGAGAAAAGAGGAAAGTCTGCCTTTTCTTCTCCTAGCTTCAGTAAATATTTGGGGCTGATACAAAGAGCAAGACCATAAGCTTTTACATATCAATCTTCTTTAATGCTGTTTTCCAAAACCCTCATTTGGAAGAAAGAATGCTTGTTTAGAATTCTGCAATTCTAGTCAACATCATGTAATACGATGATGAAGGCATTCATTTTGTATCTGGATCCCTATTTGAGCTGCAGTAAATAATAAAGCAAAATCCCCTACCTCCTTCATCTACCACCCTCCTCCTTGCAGGCTAAACCCACCTACTCTGCCAAGTGACAAGGCTGAATGCTCTAAGCAGCCTTCATTTGCAGTACTGTGCCCTTGGTTTAGCATCTCATCCTGTGAAAATAAAACGCGCCCAAACAAGTGCACAGCCACCGGACAAAGTACCTGCAGAGCCATGTCCGTGAGGGTCCGCCAGCCCCCAGCCCAGGAGGCATAAAGGTCAAACGGGGGCCACAGGGGCGAAAACCTCAGTGCAAATGGCAGGTGTCATTTCAGGGTGGCTTGGGGGTAATAATTTAGAAGGCAGTCGAGGATCTCAAGCAGGGTTTCTTATTAGGTTAAAGCAAACAATCCAAGACCACCAGTGTACCTTAAATCTGCTGTGGACCTAGGCTAGTCCGGAGCCCTGGATAAAAAAGACCCCCCCACCCCTGATGGCTAAAAAACAAACAAAAAGGCTGTGGAAAGCGCGAATCCTGAATTTAATTTAATCCCGAGAGGAAAATGATGGCAAAGACTCTTCAACTAGGGTCCTGCCTTCAATTTCTACTTCTTCTTATTCCCTCTACTTTACCACTTATTATTTTTTTTAATCCTTGAGACAAACAACCAGACTAACTTGAAGCACTTTTCAGAGCTTTCTCTAATCAACCTTATTGTTACAAAAAAATGTTCTGCTGAATAAAATATTGAGCGCAAAATCTTCTTTCAACAATTTACGTGCAATGTAATGGTCGTTTATATTAGAGCTTGATCGTTTATCTTGTTCCTGGGCACCTGTACTTTACAAATCACCCTTTGAGAATTCAGTGGGCACCGTAACCCCAGGGGGAGGGAGGTGGATTGGCTCACTGGAGGTGGCGAGGCCCCAGAATATGGTGCAGAACAGAATATGGTGCTCACAGCTCGTTGAGAGACGAGAGTGTGGTAAGATGTAGTGCTGGGACAGGAAGGGCTGTGGTTACCGCTGCTGACAATCAGCTAGGATGAAAAGAGGAAGGCATTGCCACAGGTCTCAGCTAACAGGGAACGGAAGTTCCCAAAATGGGGCTGCTGCATCCTGTCTGTAAAGAGCACGGTGAATGCAATGGAGGAGTTCGGTGCGGGGATATTAGTCCAAATGTCTGGAGTTAGGCTAGAGCAAGCATTCCGTAAGTGCCCCCCCAATGAGGGGCCATTTTCATTTCCTCCAAAAATACTCACGGAGGCACATAAAGGGAGGGGAGCGGACAAGAGGGCCTGTACCTTACGCCTTTGCTCTTTATATCGGTAAGTGCGTATTTATAACCTTTCTCCTATCAGCGGTGCTGCAGGGATGCCTTCAGAGCTCTGATCATCCTGAGGCGGCGGGCTGTCAGGGCTCAGGGCACGGGCTCTGAATCCTCGCACCAGTACTTCCTAACTGGGCCACTCTGGGCCTTCAACTCTTCATCTGTAAAATGGGAGCACCAGAGCCATCTGTAAAATGGGAGCACCTCACAGAGCCAGGTGTTCATTACAGAACACGGGCCACAGTAAGTGTCTCAGAAGTGTTAGCTTTTTCTGCCTTTAAGTCTCTTCTTCTTTGCGCTTGTGATACACTAGAGTGAGTGACCATTACGAGCCTTCTTTTCCATTCCATTTTTTTTTTAGCAGAGACTCAAACACAATTCCTACCCTAAATAATAAGAACGTATCTTTTAGTGAGGATTTACATGCCAGGTATGGTGTCAGGGTCTTTGCTTTCATTATTAGTGATCTCTCTAACAATCCCATCAGAAAGTAGTATTTTCTAGATGCAAATATTGAAGAAGTTCCTTTCCTAAGATCACTGGCTCACATACTGTGAGAGGAGAATTCAAACCTAGGCCCAGTGGACTCCAAAGCACAAAATATTTCTAATCTATCATGTGGCCAAACACTGTGTCAGGTCTCCCATGGGCTGAGAGTGAATGGCTCAGGGTAAATCTCAGAGAAGACAAGGCCAGGAGCAAATCCCATTAGGTCCCTGGAATCATACTGCCGAATAAAAGGCAACACACACACACACACACACACACGCGCGCGCGCACACACACACACACCTTTCAACCATCTGTGAAAAGGAGGGGGCCAAGGGCAGAACTTGACAGTCCATTAAGACTATGTTAAAAGCCGCATTTTCTCAATAATAACTTAATGTCTCCATCTCCACACCCCCTTCCTCTCTATCACCACAGGGTCACTTCCATGAACGCGTCTCAGACACATCTACACATCATTTCTCAACTACTTGCCATTTTGCAAACAACTGTTCCAAAGATCACCATCAAATGCTAAGAGCATGAAAAGCATGGAAGTCAATCTAATAATGACTAGTTATCCTACGAACCGCTGTAAGAACAGAGCTTCTCAATCAAAAGCTTGTGTGCAGGACAGGTGGTCCTAGCCCCACAGACCCCATGTTGCTGGATTCCACACCTGGATCCTAATGGTACTACCATAGATTGGTTAACTTGGCTCGAACGCACGCAAGCTCCTCCTCCTTTTCTTTATCTGGACTTTAAAAAAAATGTTTATTTATTTTGAGAGAGAGAGAGAGGGAGAGAGCATGAGTAGGAGAGGGACAGAGTGAGAGGAAGACACAGAATCCGAAGCAGGCTCCAGGCTCTGAGCTGTCAGCACAGAGCCTGATGTGGGGCTCGAACTCACAGACGGTGAGATCATGACCTGAGCTGAAGTCAGATGCTCAACCGACTGAGCCCTCCCAGGCCCCCCTTTAGCTCTTCCTCCTTTGGACTCCCAGCTTTCTTTTGGCTGATGCTCATTCTTAGAAGTCAGAGACTCACTGACTTCTTTTGTCCTCATGAGGCTGAACATGTTGACACCTCTGAGGAAGCCAGAAATTATGTGTCCAACAGTTAAACCTTCGGGGGTACTTGCCAGAGGCCACGGAGAGCCTGGGCACTCTTCACATAGGGGTAATTACGGGAGCAGATAACACAAACCTCAGGAAGATCTTCTATTTACTAGAATCTGACTTCGGGCTTAGGAAATCAGACTAGCTCACTTCTGTGTATTCCCTAGACATCCTCAGCACCCAGGACAATGCAGGAATTAACTGCAAATTCAAATGTTTATCGAGAGCTTACTCTCGGCCAGAAAACTTTGCCAGGTACGTGACATAAAATACTGCAACAGCCCCGCAAAGCTGACATTTTCATCCCCATTTTGCAAATGACGCAACTCCAAGTCATGAAGATAGAGTGGCTTTTCCGATGCCCCACCCCAGAGAAGAGGTCTGTGCAGAGCCTGGACACAGACGTAAAGACCACCTGTGGTTGCTTAGTATTCCATAAACAGGGTTGCCCTAGGGTGAGGCTTCCTGTGGACTCCGTGGCCACTTCCAGGCCCTCGACAGAACCACACGCATCTCTGTTGGCACCTCACCTACAAACTACAAGACGCTGAATGCCAATTCTGCTTTTGCTCTTGGCGAGGAGCCAAATGTAAGGCTCCTCTAGGACAGATGCCATATGGAATCGGACCACAAGTTAGAGAGCACCAAGCCAGCGGGCATTGGTGGTATCAGTCTCAGAGCCAAGATGAAAATATAATGATGTTTGGGGGGAAAAAATGAGAGTACTTGCTTTTTGCTTTTAGCACAGGCACTGACCTACTTCCCTACTCTATTTTTGCGTAAAGAAAACTAGATCAACAGAGGATATGCAAAATCTTCTGAGGTTCCTCTAAGCAGTAAAACATTACAAAAATTATAATAATTCATTCGACATATTATTGTCATTAACTCCAAGACAATAAGCTTTTATATGGTCCAGTGAATTGCAAGTTTCCTCTTAGAGAGTGGTGACAAAAGAATTGATAGACCTATTCTTTCATCTTGTTGCTTGGAAAGCAACTTTCTGCACTCTATCTCCTTTAATCTATAGGAAAGGAAGAATAACAAACTTACAAAATGGGTATAAGAAGCGATAAGGAGCTCTAAGCAATTGTATCAGTGCTGAAAAAAGAGAAGACATAAAATGCCCCCTTCAGGATATAGATCAACCCCAAAACAACACAAAAGGGATGCCTTGTCTTGGACAAATTTTGTGTAAAGACAGCTAATTTCCCTGAGGGTTTATCAGCAATCTTACTATTCCTATCCTTTTTATCCATCTTATTTTGGTTTTTTTGGTCTTTTTTTTTTTTTTTTAAATGTCTTGTGTCCACACTGCCCAACTCTGGACAGTGGTGGAAATGCTCTGTAACTGCACAATCCAATATGGTAGCCAATAGTTACAAGTGGCTACACCTGAAATTATCGCAGCTGACAAACAATTTTTAACTTTATCTGTAATTAAATACCTCTAACTGCAAATACACTTAAAAAAACCAAGTAGAGTTGAGATTACTAAAATATTATCTCCTCAGGAGGTTTTGGGAAAACCAGAATAAGGAGCCAGGAAAATGACACCAATGCCGGGGGCACCTGATAGCAAGTCTGTGGGCTGGTGGGCCGGATGGTCCTGGGTTCTCGTCCTGGCTCAGCGTTAATGTAACTGTGGGATCCCAATAAACCATGTACCCAGCCCGTGCCTCAGTTTCCTCAGTTGAAAAACAAAGAGAAATAGTTCTCATCTGGCTCTTCGTTTCTGTAAGTCTGCGACTGTGGGTTGGGCCCGGATGATGATGTATGGAGAAGACAATTTAGGTAATACGACCAGCTGCCTAAAGCCTGGGGGTGATTCCCCATCTGTGTCTGATGCAGTCCCCTGGGGCTCACAGGTGACTAAGGCACAGGCTGGGGAGCTGACAAGGTGTCACCGACACTGTGCACAGCAGCCTGCAGGCTCAGACGGGGCTGCTACCAGAGCATCATCTCTCTTAATTTGCTCCAATTTTTCCTAATATCCCAACTGTGGTCCCATCATTTCAGTCAGCTGACAGGCTGCTCTTTCAAAGGGCTCAGGAATCGTGGTGTGTGTGTGTGTGTGTGTGTGTGTGTGTGTGTGTGTGTGTTTATCACTTGTACTTAAGTAATAGCACATGAAGAAAAGGCTTTTTGGTGATCACAGGAAATTGTCCAAGACTGAGCTGCATAAGGCAAAGGCAGAAGGAAGCTGGCCACGAGCCTGGTGCCTTCCGGTGGGCATGGGCTACAGGATGGGCATGGAAGTCAGTACTACTAACGATCTTCTACATTGTCCATGCCGTTGTTGCTTAGTAATTTTAAAACGGAATTCTCTCCTCCATTGACTGGCAATGTGGCAGCCAGAGTCCAGCAGCAACAGTTTCCTACACTGCATTGTGTTCGACCCAGTGGAGATGTGGACGCGGCCACGTTCAGAAGGCACAATCCTCTATTCTAAACCTTCCCAGCCTCTCACTTTGGGGAAAGGAATCAGCGGTCCTCAAGTTCTGCCAATTTCATGTCCTTCTGCAAATGCACCGTTTCAGGGTTACCATGAAGAAAACCTCCATCTTCTACAGTTGCCTTTCAAAGGAGCACCTTTGCCATTGGACTGACACAGCTACTTTTTTTTTTTTTAACGTTTATTTATATTTGAGAGAGAGAGCACAAGAGAGGGAGGGAGGGGTAAAGAGAGAGAGGGAGACACAGAATCTGAAGCAGGTTCCAGGCTCTGAGCTGTCTGCACAGAGCCCAATGTGGGGTTTGAACCCATGAACCGTGAGATCACGACCTGAGCCGGAGTTGGATGCTTAACTGACTGAGCCACTCTGGTGCCCTGCAGCTATATCTTAATTGCATCGGGGTTCCGAGTTGCTGAATGGTTTTGGTAAACTTCGCAAAACTCTGGGTATCTGTTGTCTCACTAATAGGATGAAACCAATGACATTCTTGTATTTACCTGGAAGGTACTGTTACCGTTTGCCACCAAAACTTTGTGTGCCCAGGCCACACCAAGTACAGGATGGGACCCCAAATCTCTCAAGTGAGACATCTGGAGGTTGGTTGGTGAACTCGCAGCATATTAACTGGAGCAAACAATACCCTAAGTGGCTGAAGAGGACAAAGCCTTTCTCTAAACGGTCCAATTGTAAAGTAAATTAGTTTGTGTTCCTCTAGAACAAAGTTCAAGTTCCCTGTGAGTACATATACATGTATTATGTTTATCCCTGTGCTTTGACAAGGTGAAAAAATACATACTTTATTAAGAACATGTAGCACATCAATTTCATTCACAGATGACCCCTGTGATAGGCATCCTCCCTCTGGATTGCTGGAATTAAGGCTGGATTATATTTGGACGGAGGTCTCAAAGTGATCCGTTTGTTTACCAGGGTGAAATGTAAGCCTGACTCGTAGGAAATGATTCCTGCAGGAAAGGCCACACGACACAGGCATCTGGACTCACCGAGTAAAAGGGAAACCTTATTATCTTCTCTCAACTTGACTGCTAGTAAAAAGCAGATAGCTGGAAAACCCCCACAAAGAAGTAAATTTGGAGGCATCCAGGGGGTACCTGGAGTCTGAACATACAATAACCCTTGCTGGGAAGGCAGTGAGGCATCGGCTCTGGATGGCCCCTGCCCAGGAACTCACTTCATTCAGTGATTTATCAGAAATAGTTCAGTGGACTTCAGACAGGAGCAGAAGACATTTGCATAGGGAGAGGTTTTTTAGATGAACTTTTAGAAATGGCAACAGGGGAATAATAGTCACATATAAGATTTATATCGGGCTTCACATTTTCAAAGTCCTCCAGGAGTTCACATTAATTAATTGCCCGCCCCCCCCCCCCAAGGCTGAGGTCAGGATTACTGCTCCCACTTTGTAGATGAGAAAACAGACGGGGGGCACCCTGGCTCGGTGGTGCAGAATGCACCTGTCTGCTTGGGCAAGCAACTGGACGTGGTCCTTCTAGATGATGGGAAAACACTGGTTTGGTGCCATCGAGTAAATGAAATGGGAATCATCATGAAGTGAAGACCAATGTGGGGGAACCCCCCACACTGAACGCTAATTTTCACCTAGAGTGTCCCCCATATTCACCTGCCGGCAGCAAACGACGTAAATAAGGGGCACCCTGTCTGGTGCCCTGTCCCTCGGTCCTATCCCCCACGCCTCTTGAGACCAGTAACTCCTGCTTCCGCCACTGGTGACAACATTTTTCCAGGAGTTACCTGTGCAGCAAGAGGGAGCTACCAGGGCGGACTGACAACACTGGCCACTCGCTTGAAAACACACCCGTGGTGAAAGCGGACGGCTGTCCTCGGCAGGCTGACGTCAAACCCACCTCAAGTTTACTCTCCCACAAAAATCTGTTTCTCTCCTGCAAATTACACAGTTACGGAAGGCTTGCTTTATGTCAGGCACCGTGCTAGGTTTGAAGGAGAGAGTTGAAAAATAGGTCGCTTATGCCCCGGAGCCGCTCCGGGCCAATGAAAAGAGAGTGCACGACGTGAGATCAAAATACAGAGCGCCAATGCCCAGAAGAGAGCCGTCCGTACATGAGGGGCTGCGGTACGCCCGCAACAAGTGATTGATCTGGCCGTGGGGACCGCCACGCGGCATTCCAAACGACGCTTCATCCCTGTGGTCAAAGCTTTAAAGGGGATATAAACAAAATCAGAGGGGAAGGAAGAGGAGGCGCGCGTACCGTTTCACGGAGTCAGCGATGAGATTCAGAGACAGAAGGCTAGAAAAGGAGACTAACACTTGGCAGAGCGCAGGCCCGGTGCCCCTGCCTCCCACGGAGCTTGCATTTTGACACCGGGGACTGAGCCACGCCGAGGGACCCAAGGCTGGGACGGCCACCACTGCACCACGCCCTCAGGCTGGATGGCACAGCCCTGTCCACCACCTGCACTCACTCGCAGTGCCGTGGGGTGGGGGGCCCTGCGTTTACTCTCTTTGCCGGCACTCTGCACTAAGTCCCGCGAGGCTCCCTGCCACTCCCAGCCACGTGTGGGGGGATCCCTTCCCTCCTGGGTCCACTCAACCCCCCAGTCCGCTCTCCCACGGCCGCGGCCAACGGAAAGCTCTCGGCACCGCCTCGACCTCAGCACATCTAACAAGAATCCTTTCCTGTCGGCTTTGCCTCCAGTCTGGTTTCATGTTCGACTTCCCTGTTTTTCTCACCGGCTCCGACGGCCTCCCACCCCGCCCCAAATCTGGGATCAGGAAGAACGTCTTCCACAGACCAGCAGGCTGATCGCCTGCCGGCCCAGACCTTCCCCCCTTCTCTCACAGCTGAACCTACAGAAACGATAATTAACTGAGCCCCCAGGCAGGTGCACAGTGAGACTGTGGAGTCCTCGATGACAGCGATGTCTTGCTCCATCATTAATTCAATGGGTATTTATAAAGTGGCCCCACGATCCAGGCACTATTCAAGGTGCTGGAGAGACAGCGGTGAATACAAGGAGGTAAAACTGCCTTTTATGGAGCTTATTTCTACAAGGGGGCATCAAATGGCAAAATAAGCAAGTCTTCCAAGAGATTAGAGATCATCTCAATGGAGAAAAACAAAGCAGAGGATGGAGATAGGGAGTGTGGGGGAAGGGGTACAATTCTGAATAAACATTCAGGGAGGGTTTCATTTGCAAGGTGAGTATGGCACCTACACAGTGCCCGTGTATCCTCAATTTAATGTAGAAGAAGAAAAGTGAAGTCACGCGCTATGCAAAGCGGAACCATGATTATAAAGAAGCAGGCAATTCCACCTGACAGTCCTCTATTGAATCTAAGGGTCGATACGCCATTTACCAATGAGTTAATGACTCATGCCTATTTTTCTCTAACTGCCCCAGCAAAGCCACTGTCCTGATTCTGGCTATTCTGGTGATAAAACCATTGCAAAATCCATTCAGGGGGGTCTCCTACTTTGGATGAAAGGACAAAGATGTCACTGACCTTTGTCCTTGGCCTTGTACTTAGAACTCTATCTACCCTTCCGTTAAATATTGATTATCTGTCCATCCATTATTCATTTTATCATTTATCAATGGCAAAATTGAATCTCAGGCTGGTCTCTCCTCAACCTGCATTTGGCCTATCTTCCTCGGTCATAAATGACGAGTAATCAAGATGTGCAAGTTAAAATGAATGCCAGACTGAGGGGTGCAGCCAGCAGTGTGAGGCTTTATATAAATGCACCAGACATCAGCGATGCCACTGTTTCCTTCCACTGATCTGGAAAATCTAAAGCTGACAGCATATATAGGATCTAATTACGTCATATTAATGACAGTTGAGATCACCAAACAGCATCCATTTGTGAAGGAAGACATGTATTTCTGTAGAGTAACAGTTTATTTGATTCAGATGTATTTTTTTTAAAATAATGCCTTCAAACTCCTACGTTCGTGCAATGCCAGCAAGAGAATCAAGACAGAAAGGACCTCAGAGCGGTCAAAATGTACGTCACAAAGTTCCTGCCCTGATGTTTACGCCCTTTAAGTCCTTTGGGGGAGCTTCTCAATCCATTCCTCAAAGATTTCTTATACTTTCTGTTGGTTTTTCACAGCCTTGATCATCTGCCTTTCAAACCCACAGGAGACTGAAGTAGCAAATGAGAGGGTTTGCAGTAGGTGGCCCGTGGGGTGACAGCCGACAGACAGGCGATTCTGATGGGGCATAGCGGTGGAAAGCCTGCTCTGAGCTGGGGCTGAATTCTATTCTCCAGGAGTTCCCAAGGACAGCAGCACAGCAGAATAATTAATTTGTATAATGGTGATCTTGTCTCGTCGAAAGGGTCAAAATTATGCTCAATAACTATGTTTAAGGAGGCAGGGAAATATGTAATTCACTCTTAAGAAGGATTCCTTCAAAATGAGACAATAAAGAGCCTGTGCCTTACGGGATACGCTTTCAACTCTCCTGCAAACTTGGCTAATAAGGCTGACTCATCCCCCAGGGGCTCCAGGTATCTGAGACATTACTCTCTCACTCTAACACACCGTGAGCATCAACATTCAAGATTTGGGGACCGTCTAATTTGCTGTCATTGGATGCAGCGACCAGTTCTGCCAAGACGGTTCGGCTTTTGGGGGTTAATTTTCCTCAGTCATCTGCTCTATTTTTACCGGCTTGCTATTATGGTTCTTGTTGCGTTGGGGCTGGGACAAGTGAGGGAAGTGGGTGGGAGTCTGAGGGGAGAGAGGAATTGCTCCCTTTGGGGATTTTGTTTTTCTAAAGTAAATTATGTTTGTTCACTGACTAAGAAGTAAACGTTAATTCTTTCTCTTTACGACATCACAAAAGATGAGGTTTGTGGTTTGAAAATTGGAAATAAAAGGCCCATAACAGGTGCCTATGATACCGTTCAAGGCACTAATCACGAATTTTCTAGAATCTTCCTGTCCCAGCATAAAAAAAGGCAACAAGAGGCCCTACGGAGATTGCATGGGATTCCTAGATAGCAATCCACAACGTTCGCCTCTCTGATGGTCTGCTTGAAGACATTGGTAAAAGTAATGGAAAAACAGGGCCAAGTCTGTATCACTACTCAGTGAAGACTTCCGGAATTGTATGCATGGCAGCTCAATGGGTATGCTTCCCTATGAGACAAAATACCAGTGGCCATGCTACAAAACCATGTATCAAGGGGCAAAGTCCAAAGGCATGCCGCTTGGCTAGTTTTTGAATCCTGACATCACATCTGAAGAGATCGATACCAAATACCACACTTTGATTCAGAAATCTACAACACCCCCTTCTCTCCCTCAGCATGTCATAAATTCCATTTAGCCTCTTCAATCACCAATTAAAATAGGTTTTGACATTTAATTTGCTTATTTCTTTAAAAACACACCATCAGATCTAACCCTCTAAACAAATAAGAATGAAAATAGGATTATGTGCTAAATTATAATAGCTGTTATTCTAAGAGGCTGAATATCATTATATCAAAATTCCCCATAGCTGATTTTTTTTTAAAGCCATTTCTTCATTTTTTGACACTACATCTGGCACAATGAATACAGATGATCATTTGTTTATGTATCTGTCTAACTGCCTCTCCCAAACACAGCCAGATGGAGTCTTTCAGAATCAAATTAATTTCAGATTAATTCACTCTGGACTCACTCCAGTCTCATGACTCTTTGCTTTGAGGCATCAACCAAATTGATGTGAAGTCATGAACTTAAAAGAGCACAGGTTCCTTGAGATCAAGGGGGAGAAAGTAGTACAAGGCAGTGGTTGCCCCCATGCCTGGAAAGAAATCCATCCTAAGTCCTGACCAACATCTCGCTGGGTCAGAATCATCCAGGAAGAATTTCCTTTTGGATCCAAACAGGATCATGGCTAATTTCACATCCAATATTCGCAACGCCTTGAGATGATTCCAGTAGAAATGAGCGACCTAATTACTAACATCAGGACCCACAATGTTAGGGTACACTTGCCATATACGGGGTGTCAGGTAGGACACTCGTGAAGCCAGAGAGGTAATTCTAAACACCCAAAGTGCACATTCCCCCTCTCTAGCTGTAGCCACTGAAGCTACTATCAACAAATGTAACCAGGCTTTGCATGCTGTCAATCTCCATGGATGCCTTTATTACTGTACTTGTTTCAATTGCAATTTGGGTTTCCATGGAGACCCAACAGTCAGCTCTAGAAAATTATAAGATAAATGTCAGGTGGCGATAACAGTGTTAATGAAGCTTCAGTGACAAGAAGCTCTGGGCTTCAAATAATAAGCTTATTTCCATTAGCATATGTATAACCTGTCAAAAAATCTGGAAGAGAGTATTAAAAATTAAATATCTACCTATGTATATTTAAGAGGAGAGGGGAGAGACCCCCCTGGAGTGGCTTAAATTTGGTGGGTCAATCTGAATGAGAGAAAAAAAAAAGTAATTGCTGGTTTCTTGGGAAAATTAGGTACCAGTCATGGGTCCCAAGGTGGCTTTAGCTGTCATGAAGAAATGCCTTACTTCGCCCAGTAATGGATGGAACTTTTTTCTTCGAAGGTGGTGAATCTCTTTTGTTTCTGGAAGCGAAGAGCTCAGCTCGCTAAGTCTGACCACGGCAGATTGGGAGCTTCGGAGAAATAAATGCTACAAGCAGCCTCATGGTCGCAGGATTGAGCCTGCCGCCTCCCCCTCTCTCCAGGTTGTTGGATGACTATAATTAGATTGCTAGAATCCAGAATCCAAAACCACCCTTGGGTAGTCTACAGCCAAATACGGGCCACTGAAAATTCTCCCAGGAAGGCTCGGTCAGGTCAAAAAAAAAAATTGACAACTGCGGACTGAAGTAAGTCTGATGCATTTTGAACATACAGGTTCAGACTGTGCAAGTGTGAACGGCAGCTCCGTTCAAGGACACATTTTACAAAAAGGAACCAAAGGAAAAATAACTTTCCTTTTGTTTGGAAAAGAGGATTCAGACATGGAACACGTTTTTTTTTATATTCTCGTCAGGAACACCCTTCAAGACCCGGAAGTGTTAAAAGGGTGATCATTCTGCAAATCAGAGACAAAAAGACAACCTGTACGTGGTAACTGCTCACGATTCAGGACTCTCTGACCTTGCCACAGCATCCACTAGGACTTCTTTCATTGCACCACATGTTTTCCTTCATTTAGTTAACAACTGTGTATGGAGTGCCAGGCACCGCCGTATGTCACAACACAATGATGAGTAGGACACAGTCACTGCCCTTACGTTTCTCATGGTTTCAGGGCAGCCGAACAGCCAAAGTTTTGAACAAAGTATTACAATATACAGATATCTATTCTGCCCTTGTTTGGTCCTTGTTGAAGTAACTCCGTGACTGGGGCAAAGCAACTCTATTTGCACTAGTCTACCCTGGGAACAGTTCAACCCCTCCTCTATCCACTGTATCTCTGTCTGGACTGCTCTAACAAAAATGCCATAAACTGGGTGGCTTATAGACAACGGGTATCTATCGTTCACAGTTCTGGAAGCTTTAAGTCTAGGATCCATGCACTGGCAGGTTCGGGGGCTGATGAGAGCCCACTTGCTGGTTCATAGATAGTTGTCTTTTTGCTGGGTTCTCATGTGGTGAAAGGGGTGAAAGCATTATCTTTTATAAGGGCACTAACCGCATTAGGAGGGTTCCACCCTCATGACCTAATCATCTCCCAAAGGCCCCCATATGTCTCTTGATACCATCACCCTGGGCATTAGGTCTCAACATTTGAATTTTGGGGAGACACAAACATTCAGTCCAAAGGACACCATTACTACTCTGGACTCCCTTCCTTCCACTCCACTTTCCAGGAGGAAGATGAACGGGGTCAAACCCAAGGTTCAGGATGTGACCTGTAACCGGCTGTGGTGTTATGGCAGAAACTTGTGGTGCAGCTTTTGAAGAAGTTACAATTTACTGTTTCCCCATCAAGGATTTTCTTTTCCTCTTTAGAAGGCCCCCTGGTAACTCCATATGGCTGGTATACCGTGTAGGAGGGCTGTCTCCAGGCTCCGAGAGGCGGGGACCTCTCCTAGCTTTGCAAGATCTAGCATGACAGAGTGAGGTCCAGGGGGAATGGGCAGAGAATGAATGGCTCAGGCTAGATGCTCTGGTTATGAGGAGAAAGCCCTTACTACTTTTCCTAGCAGCCTGTCCCTACAATCTTTCCTCCCTGACCGAAACAGCCTTGGACTTCCTTTTCACGGAAGCCTTAGCTCACAAAACATAAAGATCTTTTGGCTCTCTTGTGGCTAAGCTGGATCTCCAGACACAGGGGTCCCATGCCATGGCCTGTGGCCACACACAGTGTCCCCTGTGCATATATGATGGTACATGCGTAGGAGTAGAGATGCTAATACAAGACTCCAGGGTTCAAAATCCTCTCCGTGTCCCTCGACCGTAAGGAATGATCTCCAAGCAAAACAAACCATACAAAACAAACCAAAAACTATCAATAACAACAATAAAAGCCTAGAGCATCAGCATCATCACATGCTCTCAGGCTCCCTCATTTCCCTTCCTGTTAACCCACCCACGGAAAAGGTATGAAAGGAAAAGTAACTCAAGAGCACATAAAACCCAAGATGCTAGCAAAAGGATTCTTTAATAGGGCCACTTCTGAATCTGGAGAATACAACGGGGAAGTCATAACGTTTAAATTTAATAACTCAACGTGAACTACGGGGCTTGAGACTGAAAACTTTTCAGTTGCGGATCAAGGAACATAATACGATGGTACTAAAAACTGGATGAGGAAGCATCTGTGGTCATGGAAACAAAAAGACTGTCCACAGCATGCCTTTGACCAATCAGTTAAATATCCTCAACCGCTTAGAAGCTTACTTTGGACTAGCACCCCTAATTTCCTTTTGTTCCTGTTAGAACCTTTCACAGTTTCCTATCAATCTTAAAAGGCTTTGGAGAGTCCAATCTTGAGACTAGGAAGTCACCTGCAATGATTATTGTTGGTATTTAAAAATCACTGAAATAATTACTGTTATCTTTAATAACAACACCACAAAGCATATTACAATAGTTCTTCAATATTAAAATGATAGCTCTAAACTGGGGCAACCAAAATTACGATCATAATTTTCCGGAACTGACAATATTTGCTAAATAGACTCCTTGAAGAGACGAAGGGTACACGCGTGGGAAATAAATAGGAGATTATAATTTAGCGGCAGAACTTTAACAGTGAGTTCAAAAGTGAAAGCAGGAAACAAATTGCTGCCTAGGTTTTTTTTTGTTTTTTTTTTTTTTGCTTTCTTCTCATTGTTGCTTAACGTTGAGAGGCTTGACTACATTCAGGCGGCCCAGCTTAAAATGACATGCAGGCAGGGGACAGGTGCCCACCGTGACCAGCAGAGCCCCACCCTCTGCTTTGAAAGGTATCACAAACAGCTGCCCAATTTTGTGTGTTAGTTTTTATAGACAATGTGACAAGGACAATCAACTCAAAAAACTGAAGAGGTATCAAGCCATTAAAAACTACCATGAAAGAGGTCTTTCCAAGATAACATGGAATAGATCGTAAATTGCTCCGGGACTTGGGGTGACAGGGTTCGTGCTTATACGAAAATGGGACACACTTATTACAGAAATAGTACTGCAGTCAGTAACTATGCCAAAAAAAAAAAAAAAAAAAAGCATGAGGATTTTGAGCCATGGAAAGCATATGATACCTATGGTCTTGCCTTTGGCTCTGGACTTACTTTGAAAACCATGAGCTGTTTGCTTTCCTAGAAGACTGATGGAAGGAAAGCGAAACTACCTGGAGAGATTCGTGTCTTCTGTTACCGAAAACAACAAGCAAAGAGAAACACGATGGACTCTGAAAGCTGAAAACTCATCGGGGACAGGATGACACAGGAATTTTAAAAACCACCACCCAAAACGCTATGAGAATGATTTTAATTCCCCTCCCAAGGTCATATGGCACCAATTCTGGAAACCACACTTCCCCTGGGAAATAGAACTGTGTGAGGGCTCCTGTGTCCACAGTATCAGGAACACAGTTCACAGCGCCAAGTCGCTGGGATGACTCATTCTGGCAATGAGCTGACTCCACAGAGTACACCTGAAGGCGTGAACACCTGAAGACAGAGCGCTTTCCTATCGGGGGAGAATCCAAGATGGTGAGGTCACTTCCTAATCACGTACCGATAACTACACATGTGCTTTGAGATCAGTTTGTTTTTGAGGCCTCCATGCAGAGGTGTCTCTAGAAACGTAAGACATCAGGATCTCCGCGGACAGCTTAGCAACCTTGCACCTCAGCACACAGGGACTGTGAGCGTAAAGCACGGGAAGATCTAGAAAGAACAGAACACTAGATGTGTCCTGAAGCTATGCTCAGGAAGAGCAAACCCTGCATGTTTACTTCAGACACTGCTTCTGGAAATCCCGCCCCCTTTGGCCACGAGGCTTACAGTCACAGGTACAGCATTTACGACAAGGATGTGTTCTTTGGGAATTTTCATCTACAGGACATCGAACCTAAAGATCGGTGGCTTCAGCTGTGTGGAGAAAGTCAAAACACATCAGGTGACGAAGGCAGGGGATCTCCTTAATATGGACATTAATAATTTAGGTGTGCGAAGGAGGCGTTGGGCGTAAATCAGTCGAAGGTTCCCTGGTAAATGGGTTACTTGTGATAAATGGGTTCTAACTAGGAGGCAGTTCACCTGTGAGCCTGGAATGCTATTTGCTCAGGCAATTTGTAATTCACTAACTGGACATCATTGACAGGCTCCAAGCGTAGTTTTTTGGTTTGTTTTTGGGACGACAATCGACAACGAGGGCAACTCACTTGGCCGACCGGAGGGAGATACTGTCCTTTTTTCTTTTTTTTTTTCTCCTTAATTAACAACAACATTCAAGACCCTGACAGAGAATAATGGTGAAATAAATTATGGAACCACTTATGTATGAAACCATACATTATTAAAACTACTCTAAATGGGTCCTTAATCTAAATAAAGATGGTCATTTTAGGAAGCCAAGCATCTTAAGAATTAGAAAGGACACAATGTTATTCTGACCCAAAATATAAAAGGCGTGTCACTTTGCCAGTCGGCCAAAGTATCAGCTGTCCTTGACTTTTATTATGATTCATGTAGGTCTCTAGCACTCCATGAGTCTCAGCTTCATTTAGTCACAGCCCTGTATTTCTGTTGGCTAAAGACAGGAGAAAGAAGCAATCAGGCAAAATTTCACTTCCACTATTTACACTTTGCGTATCCCAACCAGTCAGCAAAAGCAAGTCCATCCTTTCTATATGGTGCCAACGAGCCTGCGGACAACCTCTGGCAAAGCATCAGTGATGCACGATGAGGCATCCCAGCGTACGATTCTCTTTGTTGCTAAAAATACCGACTTTAGGATGGTTAGAATACCTTTCGCTCCACTCTAGAACCCCTTTCGTGTAAATTCTATTTTAACCTAACATATGTATACTATCTCTGACACCATTAGGCCTATGGCCATTCTGATGTGTGGCTCTCCACGGGGGAGAACCTTCTTTGCGTGACCTCTGCCCCTGCTGAGAGGGAGGAAGTCTCACCACGTGGGGAGCCCAGGGAACGACTCTGCTCGGCCACTTTACATACTTGTGGTCAGGTGTTTGTAAAAACGAATTTTCAAGGGACACAGTAGCTTGTGATCTGCAGTCTACACCATGGAGACAGATATGATGAGAGCAGTTTCCTCTCAATAAAAGCAGTCAACGGTGATTACATACACTCCTGTAAATACAGTCCACATTCAACGCAAGAGAAATTCACTTGCCTCACATCTATTGCCACGTGATTATGAAACACTGAGCTCAATCGTTTTAACAGGCTTACCCTACTTAACAAAGACATCCTGGTTTGTATGCATGGGGGCCACGCTCAAAAAGGCTTATGGGGACAAGCTTTGCACAAGCATTTTATTTTTTAATGACTGTAGAAGCTCTTGGGGCTCATCATATTAAAAGAAACAAAAAGGGAGGGAAGTAGCATTGGTTTTTAATTACTTCTACCTCTGAAGCTAACATCTTAAAATAAGGATTCTTTCAACACTCAGAAACCAACCCAAGTGCAGACTTTTTGACTGGGCCGGCCGTCAGTGTTCTGCTCGTACCCACTGCTGCAGGCATGAGAAGATTTCTCACTGACGGGACAAGGCAGAAACTAATAAAAAGTTGAAATTCCTCTCTCCAAGGAATCCTCCTTTGCGAAAAACAAAACCCTGAAAATCTCAAGTGGTTTCTCTTCAACCCATTGCTTCCTGTTCATTTCTATGTCATCACCCCCTAAGCAGAGGGCCTGTTACATACAAGGCATGGATGGATGGATGGATGGATGAGACAAATAGTCTGTCTCTTCAGGTCCTGATCTAAAATCCTAATGACTCCTTGTGACTTTCATTAAGGCACCATTTGATCTGAATCCAAATTTGTACAACTCTAATTTTGGCCCCGTCCTTTTCTTTTCAATAAACATCCATTCTGATCCAGTTCTGTGTCTTCAATGTGCTATGGCTTTGGGTTGGCTGCTAAAGTGCCTTAGGTTTCTCACCTAAGATAGACGTTGGAGATCAGGCAAAGATAAAGCTACGTGGATGAGCACACTTAGGGACGTGGCTGTGGCTTGTAAATGGAAAATGAGCTATTTAATGACACGGACAGTCAAAGGGCCTCTGGATTCAGAAGCAAAGAACCCGGAAAAGACCTCTCAGATTGTAGGAAAGATTCCATTTGTAGGAACGTGAATGGCACCATTTCACACATGGAGCACTTAGGCACGTGGTCCCCAGGGACTGATAGCATGTGGTTCGGTGACTCGACAATATACTTGTCCAATGTGTTTTGTGTGTAAGTTTCTTCAGCCAGCTAAGGAAAAAGAGCAGACACCAAGGCCACACAAGGGGCAGGAGGCACTGAGGCAAAGAGGGAAAACAAAGTTTCTTCTTTGCGTTGTAAGAAAAACGTTTCCTCCCTTTATTATGAAAGTTTGACTGTTTAAATTGTCACCTTGTACACCTTAAACTCACACAACGTTATGAGCCAAGGATATGTCAATAAAGCCAGAAGAAAAATCCAAAAGAGTCTGATCATTCACACCCGAAACATAGCTGTGTTTATTATTTATCCATTTAATTTTTTTTTTTTTTTTTTTTTTTTACAACATGTGCAGAGACCCAGACATGTTTGTCATGTTAAAGGAAGATCCCTTAGTGAAAAGCTTCATCAATTACACATGGAGCCCTTTTGGAAAAATTCATATGAATGCATGTAAAATACCAAGATGCCATTGGCTGAATCATTCATTCACTCATTCATTCGATATTTACTGAGTGTCTACGCAATACTACGGACTCTTTCTCGAGGTGTGATGAATGGGAAAGAGGGAGGGTGCTGATGCTAGCCAGGCCCCAGCTGACGTCCCAGCGGCGCAGCTACCCTGCTACCTAATCCTGGGGCAGTTACTCTGAGTCCCAACACCTTTAGCCAGAGAATGAGTATGAGGACACCTGTCTCTGTGCTGTGGTCAGGATTAAATGAGACACGGCACCTGGAAAGAGTACAGGTGCTCTCAGAACATTCTTTAATTTTTTTAGTGAAGTAGTAACTGGAAATCCAAACAAGTGCATGCATCAGTAAGGAGTAATCGTTTCTCATGCAGGGTAAGCAGCAGTAGATACAAGCCACATTGCATTTTTTTTTTTTAATTTTTTTTTCAACGTTTATTTATTTTTGGGACAGAGAGAGACAGAGCATGAACGGGGGAGGGGCAGAGAGAGAGGGAGACACAGAATCAGAAACAGGCTCCAGGCTCTGAGCCATCAGCCCAGAGCCCGACGCGGGGCTCGAACTCACAGACCGTGAGATCGTGACCTGGCTGAAGTCGGACGCTTAACCGACTGCGCCACCCAGGCGCCCCAAGCCACACTGCATTTTTAAAAAATTTTTTAAATTCAGTTTTGAGAGAGGGAATGAGCAAGGGGCAGAGAGAGGGAGAGAGAAGTGGGGCTCATGCTCACCAGATGTGGGGCTCGAACTCATGAACCGTGAGCTCATGACCTAAGCTGAAGTCAGATGCTTAACTGGCTGAGCCACCCAGGTGCCCCTAATAGCCATGTGAAAAAAATTTTTTTTGTTAATCTTTACTTACTTTTGAAAAAGAGAGGGAGAGACAGAGCGTGAGCAGGGGAAGGGCAGAGAGAGAGGGGAGACACAGAATCCGAAGCGGGCTCCAGGCTCCTAGCTGTCAGCACAGAGCCCGACGCGGGGCTCGAACTCATGGACCGTGAGATCACGACCCGAGCCAAAGTTGGATGTTTAACTGACTGAGCCACCCAGGCACCCCTAAAAGCCACATTTTAAATGGAAGCCGCATCCTCAAACAGAATCCCAAGCACCCAAGATGCTCAATGAAACTTAGCTAGCATTGAAGATGATGCCAAAGGAGGAAGAAAAAAGCCCCTTCTTCTCTGCTAGAGAGGCCAGGCTGGATTGTTCGAACCCTGCTCGGTTGCAAGGCTGTGCCACACGCGGCTTGAAGGGAGTTCACGGCCATGCTCTCTCTGGGCAGTGCCCAGGCATCTCCCCGCAGCTCACTTCCTCTCTGTGCTTCCTGCCTCAGCATCACCACCTTTCCTCAGCAGCTGATGTGAGAGTATAGATTTCCCAGAGCAATTCCACCCTTTAATATCTCCACCCACCAAACGGTTCTGGGCGAGCAACCTTACCTGATTCTCATATTAAACGTAATCACTCACCAGGCAATCACGCTTTCGAACGTGGGAGCCCCACATACAACCTGCTATTATTTGCTTGGTCAGCACAAACCGCCATCTCAGAGCGGCTTAGGAATCCTGATGCCCCTGGAAACCCATCTGAAGCGCAGCCAGCTCTGACAGGGATACATAAAAGTATCTCTGCCACACAGATGCCTGAGACTCATTTGTAGACCAATTACGAGACTGGAGCGGCAGCACTGTTTTACATTTGTTCGGTTTTGTATTTTTAGCCCCGGCTTTTTCCTTTCGTGGATTATGGTAAATACAACATTTGCTTCCAGAATGTGGGACTTGCTAGGATCATAAAGGAAAGTGCCTAACAAGCAGATTACCTCTGGCTCTTGCATTATAGGGATGCAGGCAGTTACACTAAGTGGCTTCCTTTAGCCATATTCCAATTCTGTTGAGCCGCCTTGCTTGGAAACACAGAGATAAACAAGGGAGCCTCAGTGCATCGTGCGTTCTCAACTCCTGCCCCACCCCCAGTTGGCACATCCCTGGGGGGGGCTTCACTCTGGAGGAGGAGGGAGAAGGGTCTTTAAAACAAAAAAAAGTCTAATTTTCTGTAAATTTGTTCCTCAAGTTTTTTTCTTCCTTTACCACTGTGTAATCTGCCTTCTCAACATCAAGCTAACAAAGGAGTCTGGAGAACCAAGTAAAAGCAGCATTCTAATTCTCCTGGAAACTACATACTTACCCACTTCATAGAGCCAAACATTAAACATTTCCTATGTTGGGCTGTGTTTTGTCCTGAGCGGATGACATTCCTTGGGGCTCCAACTCCCAGGGCTACAGCTATTAATACCACATCAAACTACAATTTGTGGACTTTGCCTAATTGCCCAACTCCACAAATCACTGTGAGCAGAAGAGACACATTTTCTTCTTCTCCTCTTCCTCCCAAGCCTGCTGCTTTTCTGACCTTGCCATAAATTAGCGAGGTACTGAGTTGTAAATGCAGAGCCGCGGATGTCTTTCAGAGGCAATTACACTGAAACTTTGTTCCGACATTATGAAATGTGGCATTTTCACTAGATAATGTCCATATTAAATGCACCAACCAGAGGCGTAGACAGCGAGTCTGAAAATGAAAAGGAGATGGGCCACGTGGCCAAGCGTTAACTGTGGAAATGCAGCAAGGGGCTCTCGGGCCACGTGGTGATGCCACTGAATCCACTGAATATATTCAAGAGTGGTCACCTGCAAGTCTGTGCATTTTATTGAACAGTTCCCCTCCTCTTTTCTTTCTTTCTGGTTTTTTTTTTTTTTTTTTTTTGAAGAATAAGATAAAGACATTTCACCACTCTGAAAATTAAAAAAAAGTCAGGAGGTAGCCTTTGAAGAGAAATATTTTTTAATAAAAGATGACAATAAAAGCAAAGAGGCTTCCTACTGTAAAGAGGGGCTCCAAAGAGCACTGCTGTGGTTGATGCAGGGTTCTGGCTAAGACTGCTGCCTTGGTAAGGATTTTGGAATGGGGAATAAACAGCATAACATATTGCGGGGCATATTAAACTGTGTGTGGGGCTGAGGCCACCGACACGAGGCAGGCAAGAGATGGGGCCAGGAGGGGGACAACGTGATACGCGTATTAGAAAACATCCAACTAATTCACCTGGGGTGAAGACCGCTCCAAACACAGGTATTCTAAATGCTGACAAAGGTAGGTGGATAATAACAGCAAGAAATATCTGGTGTGAGGGCGCGTTAGCCGGGCCAAGGTGTGGCCTCAAGCGAATGGAAAACCAAGCACAGAAATCTTAAGCTGTGTTGGCAGAGTTCCCAGGACCTGGAAAAAGGTGCACTCCAGCATTTCAAGAGGTGGAAGATTTTCAAATATAGAGGAATCATGATTTTTCCTCTTATTTGAGAGAGAGAGAGAAAGGGGAGAAGAGTGTGGGGGGGCGGGGAAGGGATAGAGACAGATAGTGACGAGAGACAGACAGAATCCCAAGCAGGCTCCATGCTCAGCACGGAGCCCGACGTGGGGCTCGACCCCAGGACCCTGGAATCATGACCAGAGCCGAAATCAGAGTCGGAGGCTCAGCCAACTGAGCCACCCATGTGCCCTAGTATCATGATTATTAAACAAGAACAAAATACTTGATTGAACTGGGTGTCAGGATCAAGAGACAGAAACAGAAAGAAGATCCTCAGGAATTGGTGGGCCAAGGACACCACTGGCATCTCAAATATCTAAGTGATGTGGAATCCAAGAGTGACAGCTGGAGCACTCCACAGAGAACAGGAAAAAGGGAAGGAAGGAGGAGCGCAGAAGTTCTCATGGCAGAGGAAGGCACACCTTGGCTTTGTTGTAACTCCTTCCTAACCGACCTGACTTTAAATCTCTCTTGCCCGTTCATTCTATGCATGGTTGCTGAGTTCTTTTTGCTGAGCATGTATTTCTAAGTCTCTGTTACCACCTTCTCTTCAGCACGGCTGATATACCTTTAAAATTTTTTGTTAATGTTTTATTTTTGAGAGAGCGAGTCAAGAAGGGGGAGAGAGAGAGAGAGAGAGAGAGACAGACAGACAGACACAGAATCCAAAGCAGGCTCCAGGCTGTCAGCACAGAGCCCGACACGGGGCTCGAACCCACGAACCGCAAGATCATGACCCGAGCTGAAGTCGGACGCTTAACAGACTGAGCCACCCAGGTGCCCCAGGACAGCCTATGTACTCTTAATCTTGAAATTCAAATGACTCACCCTTGGATCCAAGTGGTAATACCAGTTCTTTCCCTATTTCCCCTCCAAGAATCCTCAGGCACAAGCTTTTATATCCTGTTGTCTGCCTTTGCACATTTCTTCATTCATTTCCGTACTCTAGAATTAGCTTCCTACTCCATCAAGAAGCAAATTACCATTCAAGATATAGAGAGTGATTAATTCTTCTTCAAACTAACCATACAGTTCTTGTCTACATAAGCCATCTGATGGGTAATCACATTGTACGTAATCGCGTATATTTTCATCTTATAACCTAATCATAGTTGCCTAATCATCGTATTATTTAACAAATGGGACTGTGTGGTATAGTGGCAAGATCCCATGCTACAACAAAGACCTTGGCTGGAGTTAAAACTCTGCTTATAAACAGGGCCACAGAGCACAGATAAATCTGGGGTACGGTCTTTCATTAATAAAATGTCGATGTAAAAACGTGATACATCACTGCTGCTTTAAGGATCCAAGGGGATACTGTGTGTGAAAGAACTTTTCCAACTATGACAATATTATACAGCTGACCTCTGAACAACACAGGTTGGAACTAAAGGGGTCCACTTATACACAGATTTTTCCCCCTATAAATACAATACAGTCCTGTCAATGCATTTTCTCTTCCTCATGATTTTTCCTAGTAACATTTTCTTTTCTCTAGCTTAATTTATTGTAATGATATAGAAAACAATACACAGAGCATACGAAGTATGTGTTAATTGACCGTGTTATTGGCCAGGCTTCCCGTCAACAGTAGGCTATTGGTAAAGTTTCTGGGGAAGTCAAAAGTTTACGTGCCTTTCTGACTGCATGGGGGCCGGTGCTGCAAACCCGCAGACTGTTCGAGGGCAAACCGTATACTCCTCCCTGGGTTTTCACTTTTTCCCCATCTAGACTCTCAATGTCTTGAGGGCAGGAACCAGGTCTAACAGTCCTTGGGATTCTCGACTTCATCTATCAAGGCACATCAGGATCTAAATAAATGCATCAGGAATTGAATAAATAGGCAACGATGCGCTATTTTGCACTACAAAGTCTACAGCAAAAGGCCCTAGGAACCAAGGCCTGTTGCTTTTGTATCCCCTACGCTCCAGGGTTGCCTGGTCTACACCACACTAACTCATCTTCCACTTGGCTCTCATGGGGAATCTTTTGACAATGCAAACCTGCCTCTTGTTCCAGTTCCTTTTGATCACCTTCAAACTCGTCAGAATGATCAAAACCTTTTAGGATCTGGTTTGCGGCTAATTCCATAGTCTCTCCATTACCGCTTTGCACACCCCTCAAAGTATGCTCCAGATCGACTGGGTCCGGTAGATGGAACTCCTCTTCCGCTGCCCTACAGTGTGAGGCTGCCTCAGCTCCATTCATTTGGTCAAATCCTATTTGACCCTGAAGCACTCTTCAGGGAAGTCTTCTCTCTCACTCCAGTCCCGACTCCAGAAAAGGTTAGGGAGCTCTATACTTAGTACCCCAGCACCGGATCTAGGACTTTGGCTTCCTGACAAACGGGGCATGCCTTCAAATATTCATCCCCAGAGCTCAGCACAATGCCTGGCAAAGGGCAAGGGCTTAAATTTGAATAAATGACCCTATGGATGAATTTTTTTTATATTAAGTTAGCAACTCTATTTTTTTAAAAAAATGTTTTTAACATTTATTTATTTTTGAGAGACAGAGCATGAGTGGGGGTGGGACAGAGAGAGAGGGAGACACAGAATCTGGAGCAGGCTCCAGGCTCCAAGCTGTCAGCACAAAGCCCGTTGCGGGGCTCAAACTCACGAACCGCAAGATCATGACCTGAGCCAAAGTCAGTCACTTAACCGACTAAGCCACCCAGGTGCCCTGCTACTCACTCTATTTTTAATGCAAATAAGCGATGGACATTATTTCAGAAAATTACAATTTAACAAATGTGAAGATATTACATCTCAAAGCACTAAATTTATGTGATAAACAGAATTCAGTATTCTGTAATTTTTTCAACGTATCAAAACATTTTTTTTTACGATCAAAAATATGTTCTTATAAAATGAAAGGAGCCTTGTCAAAGCACACGCAAGCAGCGAAGAGAGTTGCCTGAGGCTAAAAGGTAGACCAGGGAAGAATGGAAGATGATTCTGTGTCCACAGTATTTCACAGAAAAGCATGCTACACAGACGGAACAGGCCATTTAAACATCAAGGGATGAAGTGTGAAGTATAATTCCTGTTCTTTTGGGTACCTATGCACGGGGAAGCATAAAAACCTACCAACCAGATTTAAGGCAAGTTCAGTTACTGTTCAGTATTTCTGATTAGCTGATTTAGCAGTAAGGCTGTCGTCTAAGACAGAATGTCGAGTTCACCATCCCCTAAAAACTGGAAGAGTCCATTTTTACCTCTACTTGAAGTGAAATTCCAAGAAACTGTCCCCGGCTTAAACTCCTAGGAAATAACGCAGATGGGAAAGTGAAGGTGGCTTAGTCTAGAGGTGTAACAGTGGTGACGGAGGGAGAGTATCAAGCAGGGAAGGCAGTAAGGAGGATTTATTGAGGCTGGTGTCTGTGCCTTGAGGGAGTATTTGTTGGTAAGACATAACTGAATGATGAGGCCTAATTTAGGATGCTGGGTATGGAAAGGGCCAGGCGTACAGAATAGGTATTTGTAGAACTAGGATTTATAGGATAAGGCAAGTAACTAGATGTGGGGGTGGGGGGGAGAGAAAAGGAAAGAGGTAAAGATTTGATAGGTTTTATAACCTGGAAGACTCCAGAGGATTCCTCTTAGCTTTCTGACAATCATGGTACCCCAAAGGAGGGACCAGAATAATAACAGAGAAACGTATGTATTAATCGCACTGAAATGGTGCAAGAATTGTTGATAGTAACTTCTTCCCTGTAGGTTTCACGTTTTCATAAAAATTACATAATCTGCGTGCAAGTTTCATCTCAAAAAGTAACTGAAATATTTATAAGGAAACAGTAATGTGGCCCCTTTTAGCACATAATGCTATTAATATTCATGTCGGGTTTTTTAGTTATTTAAAAACATTCCTCAAAAAAGTAGATCAATGGTTCAAAAAACATCCTGAATTTTTCTCATTCTTTTAAAGCTGTTTTAAACTATATTTTTGCAAAGATAAGCCTTCCTCAAATGTAATTTTTATAATTTAAAAATTTACAGTTACAGCTAAAGTGTGAAGATTCATAAAACATAATAAAAGGATTTACAGATACTGGCAAGCTACAAAATTCTAGTAATCTTTCTCCCCATTGTTTAAAATTGTACCGATTTCAATACAAACGCAGCATTTGTTCATTTTGGTTTCTCTACAAGAAATAGTCTCAGAAGCATTGCTGCTTCTGTGGATATTCTCGAGATGGGGTGGTTGCGAAATTCTCAACGTGATGATGGTAATTCATTTTCATGACTTAAGTAATTGAGCCTATCTTTAGAGTTATTAATTATAATTACATTATGCTGTATTTCCAAAGGAAAATAGAATAAATAGAATATAATCACTCCAACCATACTGTAAAAAAACAGTAATTACATATTAACTCCCATCAGTTTCGTTACATACCACTGCACTTAATTCCTTCAATACGCTCAAGGCTCAAGTTAACATGATACGCATGGACTTTCCCTCTTTTCCAACCAAGGTCCCATCTTAAATCATACATTGTTCAGGAGGGAGAGAATGTGGCTCTGTTGAACACGCTCAAGAGATGGTTTCCTAATGAACAGCTGCCATTCATTTTAGCATCCTAGCTTCCTAAAGGAGAATAAGGCTTGACATACATTCAACCAAAGCGGTTCATCATACCGGCCCAGATCTTTCTACCATAGAAATCCGGCAGCACATATTCAGGCTAATCTCTTCTGTTAGATGATAAATTCTTTGAGGGTTAGCTTCATTTTGGTAACCACCATGGCATTCTGTACCATCCTGCACATTCTATGCTCTTAGAACTTGTGTCTGTGGAGGGAATAAAGTTTCTAAAGGAAACGACGCAGGACAAGCATGTAAGAGCTGTGTTGCCTTGAAAAGCATGGGACACTCACGAGTTCCCTGTGAGTCAGCTGAAAGCTGGGCCTGGGTGGTCAAGAGCTGTTGAATGGAGCACCAAGTGTCATCCAGCATGGCCCAGCCCCCTCTGGGGCCTTAGGCCTTAGCCTCAGGGCAAAGGTAATTCTATTCTGCATCTCAGTTCTTTTTTTTTTTTTTAGAAACACTCTAATATTTAAAAGGTACACAGCTCCAAACAGCAACAGCTAGTGGGAAGTGAAAATCCCATGATTCCTACTGTCAATATTTCCATGCTTCTTTTATGGGAACTGCCATACAATTTGCTTCAGTACAGCTTTGCAGTGAGCTAGCTTTGTTCAAATTATCGTTAGCAGCCAAAATGGAGCATATGTACTGGTTGGTGGATCCACTAGTAAATAATGCATTTGTAAATTCCTATCATCCTTCGGGTATATATTACAATGAGACACATTTGAATTTTCCCAGATGACAAATACATCAAAGAAAATGGATAATTCTATTACAAAAAACTCACCTGCTTGTTGGAATACATGTAGAAATAGTTGTTGAAAAAGGTCGTTTTTTTGTAGAACTTAATTTGCCTTACTTTTCTGGGGGAAAGGTGAATAAATAAATATATACTGGGTGCTTCTACCTACCAATAAATAGTGGCAAGGATAATCAGAGCTAATATTAATTGAGAGCTTATTTTATGCCAGGCCTTTGGGTAAGTGTTTAACATCTATTAACTTACTTAATGTATCCTACAGAGCTACTAGGCAGGTAATATTTTGAGGCCGTCTTATACTTGAGAAATACGAACCTAAGAATGAAGTCTAACGGTCACAGAGTGAAGTGAGAGAGCCACGATGTGAACACAGAACTGTCTGACCCTAAAAACAATGCACAGCATCGTACTTACGCACAACTCTGTACTGATCTGATGTGGCCTCTACCCTTTGGGATTTATCAGCATCCAACTCCTGAAGAAGGCACCTTACGTTCAGAGTCCTTAAGTCACAGAAAGGCAATCCCCGGAGACCTACCGAGGCACATCACGTAGGACATTTCTAACTCACTCTAATCTACCGACTTCTTTAAAATTCCCAAGAGAGGATGTTATGGTATCCTCGGCAGCACAAACCTGTAGCAATCTCTAATACCTCAAATGATCAAAAAAAGCTCCTATATCATAACTTTTATTTGAATTGATGTATTCTGGAATCACGTATTTTCCAAACGTGCCTTCGTTCTCCTTGGATTTTTCTTATGTCTGTATAATATGTGTGTACATGTGCGTAACACACACACACATATTCATTCAAACTAGGGAGCATCTAGAGAACCAAAATGCTGATTTTATCTGAATATACCCTTACATAATTAGGTGACTGACCCTTACTTTACGGCTGGATAACACGAAGGCAGCGGAATGATATGCTGTCTGAAGCAGAGGTGGCCTCAGTTTCAAAAAATTCCAAATAACCTACAGTGTAATATGGAACATTTTAAATGCTAGTCAATATATTATCCACTAACTTTTATTAAAAAACTCATCCAGTAGGATGGACTCAGCATGGGGAAAAATCCAGAGAAAAGGGAGAAGAGCTAACGTCCCAAATTGCGATGGTTACTTAAGTTAGTACCACTCACAATTAACCATGTACTTGACTGTGGTTTCTTTGTTACGGTATTTAACTATTTGACTACTATTAACTTTCATACACGCTGTTCTCCCAAGGAGACTGTAAAGTTCCTGGAGCCTAGGAACCATGTTATACTCTCTATTAGCTCAAGTGCTTGGCACAGTGCCTTTCTCTGAGCAACAGAATAAACATCGGTTAACTGGCTGATTGGTTCGAAATGTCAACTCCAGGTTTTCAGGCATCTCTCTGAACCTTACCATCCAAAGCCGAGTCACATTTCTAAACAAGTGCAGAGCCACACATTCAGGCTCCACATCTGCTTCTGGGCATTTCTCTATTCCCAGCATCTAGCGAAGTGCCTGGTACACGCGAGACTGTCATAAATATTTACTCAACGGATGCAACTGTTCTCAAAGGGCCAAAAATCACCTAGAAGCTTGGAAGTCCAAGATCACAGGCCTCACCCCCGAGAGTCTGATTCTGGTGGTCTAGGGAGAGATCCTATTTTCTGCACCAATGTCCCCAGGGATGCTGATATTTACAGAACTCATACCAGTACCAACGTTATCCATCTGCTACCAGGATTCTGAGAAAGGCGTTTGGTCAGAGCAGCCTACGCTATGTGGTCGAGATGCGCGGGAGAAATGCTGGCCGATTTCATAAAGGGAAGACCAATGAGCAAGGTTGTAAGTGCAGAGCAGCTGAGAGGACCCCTGCTCTGCGATCCTGTTTTGTTATCTCTTGAGAAAGAAGAAAAAAATGTGGACATTTAGAATATTTCTTAGAAAGGCAAGGGTCCTCTTTTAGCTTAAGTCACAGGCACTGACACAATCATTTTCCTTTTCAGAAAGTTTGCTCACTAAATAATGAACTATAGCAGGGACAAGATGGAAGAAATGTGTCTTTCAAAGACGCAAGTTCAATTTTTTTTGACGAACCAAAAGAGACACAATATACAAGCTGTGTACTTGGTCCGGGCTCCCGACCTCTGCAATTTCATGTCATGCACCAGAAATAAACAAAAAAACAAAGAAAAAAACCAAGTTGGGGAAGGGAGAAATTGCTAAAAAGCGGCGTGCAGGTTAATATATACATATTAACGCATATGGATAAAATGCATATGAATGATTTTTAAACTGGCATGGAAATAGGGATGGTGCTGGGGGCCGGGGGTGGGGGGTGGAACTAGGCAGTATTTTAGGCTAAGACGGCATAAAATGTCACAGTACATTGTAGCAGAACTGGGCGGTGCAGGTCATGTGACTTCTTGGGAGAAAATGTGCATCAGAGCCCGGACCAGGGACCCTGTCTTAGTCTTGGGATCACTCAACTCAAAGCATCAGTCAGTACGGATGCTTGCATTTTACGAACTCTGGAAAGCTGCAGAAATTGCATTTCAGGATCATATGAGAACCTCATGTGATCTGGGTTTTAACCACTCAAGCCAGAGTGCACTCACATTCAGTTTTTTTCAAAGGAAAGGGTTTCAATTCCCATCTGTGGACACACGTCCCTTAGGTTTTCCAGTTCTGCCCATTTCCTCCAACCAGGAGGGGCTCTCTGCGCACGGTGGAGGGTGTAGGCAAGGCAAGTTACCCAAGTATTCCCAATTCTCTCCTCTTGCCCTACTTTTCAGATCCCCCCACCAATGGAAGCTACAATTATTACAAAAAGCTTTCGTTGCAAAGGTCTGTGATTCAGAAGGCACGCTCATCAAGGTGCCGGGATCGTGGTGATGTGGAGACACACAGCCGCTGCCCTCACAGAACAAGCCTAGTGTGGAGGGCCGGCTCACCCATAGGTAAGGACGAGAAAGAGGAGTACAGAAAGGAAAGGCCCATGATGCCTCGGGAGACCCTAACAAGGATGCCCAAACAAACCCAAGTCCCACGCCTTCGGTCGGGTTGAGAACTGGTTCTAAGGAAAGCCTTCCTATGGCTGTCGCAAATTCCCAAGAGGCACATTTTCTCAGGTGACACCTGACTACTGCCTCTGTCATCACTGGTGTTTTCGGAGCACCCGAGAGCAAGTCCGTCGTACCTTTTCACTATGAATAAGCAGAACCGTGGGGTCTAAACACCGCTCTTGGAACAGCAACGGGGAACAGCTCACGGGGAAGTGGGAGAGTGCAGTTCTCCTTGTAGTGGAATCCACTGTTTCCTGCCGCTCAAATATTTGGCTTTATTGCAACATGTCCTTCATTCAGGCAGGAGACGGGGAGGAGAGTAGTATTCACCTCTTTAAAGGAGTATAATGACATCCTTAGTAAGACACGTGCAAGTATCATTATGCCCATAACTCTACACCCTACAGAAAATAGCCAATGACATAAATATCTAACCAAAAAAACCAAAAAAACCCAAACCCCAAGAACCTACGCGTGTCAGAAGAGGCAACTGTGAAGCCATGACAAGCTTTGCTGCACAAGTGTTTCGTTCTTCAGTCTCTGCCTCGCACTTGCTAACCTGGGACAGGGGCATCTCTAAAGATTTCAAAATTCTTTGCAGGTTCAGTCCTGAGGAACGGCGACTTCTCTTCAGCGAGGCAGCTGTGTCTTTCCCAAGGAAGAGGCTGGGTCAGGGAAGGCTAGGAAGTCAGGCAAGACGTACACATGCTCCAGCATGGGCCTGAGGGTGCAGCACAGAGGCTACTCGGCCCTTTCCACGTTCAGATCTCCGCTACAAAGCAGAGACTGCTCCAAGGAGCATCACAACCAATTTGGATACTCCACTGGATCAAATACGGGGATACACATACGAGTGGGAGTGGCCTCATGGACATTATTCCCCTTTTGTTTTGAAGAAACAGGAGGTTGGCTCTTATGTCTAGAGGTGAGCATAATCTGCGTCTTCACGTGTATGTACAAGACTTCTTCACAATCATCATTATTGTGACCACCGTAAATTGCATAATAATCGCAGAAGCCTCTACACTGTAAAACGTGAAGAACCTTGTACTTTTATTGCCGTTCTGGGTACCAAAGCAGATGCTGTTGGATCAAAGAACCAGTATTTTGATGGAGATAAAGGTCAACATGTGAATAAAGGGGCCAGCATTTCATTGGTGGAGAATGAGTATTTGAATCAGGAGACCCATATCTGAATGGGGTACACCAAATGGCTCTAGCTTTCCAGATGCTACCTGTTTAAAGAATTCTGATGATCAAAGGTAAGAAATCTAGGTTCTTGACACCTGTCGACTCGGGGTTCCAAAACACTGCTATTATTACTGGCTGTTCTTTTCCTTAATGGCTCCTTACGCACTCAAGGATCTCCTTAGGAGAAATAAGATACAGCCATCTGCCTTCCTTCTTTGACTTTTGGGTCTCCTACCGAACGACAGAAAGCTCACGGGAATTCTAGGGTAGAGCGTACATGTAGCCTTGCTGTGTCCATCAAGCTACTTATAGTGTTCCACCTTCAAACGTAACAGCACTAATTAACGGCATCTTCGACAGTCACATGTGGGCCAACATTTCTGCCGTCCCTTGTAATAACACTGTGGCTTGTATAACCACCAGTACCAGAATCCTTAGGTTATTCAGGATCTTTATCTGGCTTGTTTTGAGACTGAGAAACTTTAGCTGGTGCCTGAACAGGGCAAATTTCACTGTACAAATGACCAGTGTTTTGGATGCATGATTAACAGAGGCCCCCGGGTCCACTTGGTGGCCCTGTTCTTCTGTGTTCTAGGACACCCTTTGGACATGGGATTAGTTAACACTCTGTCCATTTTTCTCCTAGGCAGGCATTTAGCATTGCTTTTCGTTTAAGTCTTTTGCCGCTGGAGTGATTTTGCTGCCGTCAGACTGTATTATGGATATTAGGTCTTGAATGAGCTGTAACTTTCTGCAATTGAAAATTTATAACACAAAGACAATTTCATTGGGCTCTGTCACTGTTTAACACACAGTCCCTTGAGTACTCAGGATCATGTGGGTTTCTACGACATTACCTCTACTGCCCACATTTGCTGAATTACAAAGTTGGTTTATTTTCATTCCTTGGCTATGCTCTCGAGGCATTTCAGCTTCGCTGTGATAAGAGTATGTCTGTATTTCCTCCTCCCCTTGAAATTCTACCCTCATGTAAACCAGGCTTTTGCCCGTGTAAAAGGATAACCTGCTTGTAAAAACTGGTGCGAATGGACAAGAAGGTAACGATAATTAAAACTGGCCTAGAAATTTATTTTAGATAAGAGATCTGTGGCCAAAAGCAAATCTTTTACAAGAACATGAATGATTTTTCTCTTCCTTGTAACAGACTACACGCTGGCGGACGTGTGAATGGCAGCGAAACTGTTAAAAACAAAGCAGGAAGGACTGACACGGGAGACGTGGATAAAGCAGGAAGATCTGAGGGTAACTCAACTGGGCCCACATTTACACACAGACATAAACTGTACGTTCTGTTAAAAGAAATGTATAATAATCACATCTTCCACTTTTAAAAAAAAAATTAGTTTTATCATTGTTGCAAGGTTTAAAACTCAATAGCCATCCAAATTATTACTCAAAATCTGTTATGAATTCTTCTGTGAATTGGCGTTAGAAAACTGGTTGCTGGCTTTTATGTCAAACCAGCTGCGAAACCAAAATCCTGGGCAACCCTTCAAATGATCTCTCTCTTTTGCCATGCAATCCTTTCTTTCCCTGAAGAAATCACCAAGACCAACTTACTACTGAGCTACAACCCGCTACAAAGTATATCATGTGGGGAACATTTTGTTCTCCCCATTCATTACAAGTCAGCAAGCATGACAGAGCTGAGAATGGGTCATCCTGGTTGACGGATCCATATGAGCAAAGTACGTAGACAATGCTGGGGAGGTAGCTGGAGTCTGAGGAACGGTGGCAGATTCGTTATCCACAAAAATCGTGGTGGTTATTTGTTATCTTTGGATTTCACAAACAGTTACAAAGACTGGTATCTAAGTCAGCTTTCAGATAACTTACCAGCAGCTAACTGGAGCCTTTCTCAGCTAGGAGGATGCATCTCAGAGCTTAAAATTTAACAACCCAAGTCCTGCAAAGACAGCAGGGCATTTTTTGCTAAGTGACCAAGCATACGAGGCCCATAATAAACCCCGCAGGGGTTCTCATGCCTCTTGGTACAGTGTATCCCTCCACGAAACCGAACCTATGAGAACTGGCTTCCTTTAGGACATACTTAAAGGTACTGTGATCTCTGAAACTGTCTTCTTGTCCTTAGGCTTCTACACATTCACTGCAATCCCAATCAAAATTGCACCGGCATTCTTCTCAAAGCTACAACAAACAATCCTAAAATTTGTATGGAACCATGAAAGACCCAAGAAGCCAAAGTCATGTTGAAAAAGAAAACCAAAGCGGGAGGCATCACGATCCAGGACTTTAGCCTCTAGTAAGGCATCATGACCCTAGCTCACTTACCGTCCTGCCAGGTTTTTGAAAAAGTCACATAGTCAAACTATCAAGCTGTTTTATTGTGAACTGTTGTCAGTGGAACTGAAATTTGATGCAAGTTACTTTGCTTTACAAAACTTTTTCATTAAAAACCGTAACTTAACACATAACAACAGCTGAGCCTGTCTTGGGACATTCAGTGAATATCTCTTTGTGAGTAAGTCAATGCACTAAACCACAGTCTTAGGGGTTTCTCATATTTCTAATGTCGGATCCCCTTTCTCCATGTTTCAACATCTAGTTGTGACTAAACCAGTAGTGAAAAGGTAGAGCAGAAAAGAGAAAGGAACTGACATTTAGCACACTACTGACACACTAGGTTTCATTAATACTTTTCACCCAACAATTACTTGTCTAGTATTGACAAATATAAATATATATGTACCAGCACCCATAAAAGTACGCAGGCATAAACAAATACACATATGCAAATGCACACATACAAGGCATACACATACAGATGTTAAAGAACAAGCTAGTGGCTCTTTGAGGAATAAAAAAAATACGCTGTACTCCCCAAAATAGTAATCTCGTTAGAAATATGAAAAAACATTCTTACTTCAGGACTCAGGGCCACTAATACAAATATATTACATATATATATATATATTACATGACTGCAGAGCAAGAATGGTCCATAGGGTCTGTACTAAACTGTAAAGTCAAACACTCAGATTACTACACGGCTGTAGGAAATATAAAATGTTAACCACTAACAACATGTACATCATAAAACTGGCCACAGATATGACTGTTTGTATTCTCTTACTGACACACTGCATTTCATGTCTCCACACTGACTGAGACACAACTCTGTGAGTGTAAATATTAGCTGCAACCAGAGCTAACCAGGGGAAAGGCAATTTTTTTTTTTAATTTTTTTTTTTTTATGTTTATTTATTTTTGAGACAGAGAGAGACAGAGCATGAACGGGGGAGGGGCAGAGAGAGAGGGAGACACAGAATCGGAAGCAGGCTCCAGGCTCTGAGCCATCAGCCCA
This sequence comes from Leopardus geoffroyi, assembly GCF_018350155.1. Taxonomy (NCBI): domain Eukaryota; kingdom Metazoa; phylum Chordata; class Mammalia; order Carnivora; family Felidae; genus Leopardus; species Leopardus geoffroyi. The sequence goes on along the minus strand of NC_059341.1, from coordinate 10,164,119 downwards.
GAGCCCGACGCAGGGCTCAAACTCACGGACCGCGAGATCGTGACCTGAGCTGAAGTCGGACGCTCAACTGACTGAGCCACCCAGGCGCCCCAAGGCAATTTTTTTATACACATCGTTCGTGTTTCGATGTTTTTTGTTTTTGTTTTTTTTTCTTCCAGAAAACAGTTGAAAAGCTGGTACCTGTATTCTGGGATAAGTACAAAGACACACATGGGTATGTGTATCTACTTGTACGTATAATGCTATCTTGCAAATTTCTGGAGCTACGTCAGACTCCTCTCTTACTCCTACTTTGCTTACTACTCGAATCTAGTCTGCAGGGGCTATATTGATATTCTCGTAAGTACACTAGTCCCTCGTTGGGATCTTGAAACCTATGAGCAGTCACACGTCGGTGAGCGCTTCACAGGTGCAGGGGATGATACGGGGTTCTGTAAGGGTTCAAGACTCCTCGCTTATTACAAAGGAATAATAACCGTTAATAATAATATTAATATTAATATAATTATATATAATATAATGCATATTATATGTATTACATATGTTATATATTAATATAATATAATTAATATAATAATAATATTAATATTATTATTGTACAGACTACAATAATAAAAAGGTGATAGAAATTAATACAGGACACAGAACTGGAAACTCAGGTATAGGTATTTCTCTCCTCTAAGACACTGGCCATCGTCAGTGAATTCTTGACACCTGGTCATGGTTTTCTACACAGCACATTCGAGTTACTCAAAGGAGGGGAAGACGGCTCTAGCTGCCAGCATCACATGAAAAACAGTTAACTGTTTTTTTTTTTTGTTTTTTTTTTGGTCAAATGGAGAGAAAGATCTTATTCTGAGTGATGGCAAGAAGATTTGAGGAAATATACTGAAAATTATAAGCGGATGTTGACAGAAGAGTAAGACGAACAGTTTACGCGGGTAGAAGCCACACGAACCCAAAGGCTGCGAGTTTAAAAACAGGAAATTCGAGTGAGCACAGGGCATCACTCTGCTTGAAAAACAGCAGACGTATAAATTAAGTTGCCAAGGAAGACATCAAAAACAAACAGTATAAATGAGTTTTAGGAGACAAGTAGACACTTTAATGGGGGCAGCAGGGATTTAAGGCTATAGTGACAAAGGAAGGAGGTGGGACAGAGACACCGAGAGGTGACAGGCAGTGTGACAAAACGCCACCATCACTATTTTAATAGCATCGACTCTGGACCACTGTGCCATTTTAGAGTAACTGGAAATGAAGAAGCCAGGTTATTGGATAATAGATCATTGGTTTATTAAAAACAGGAGCAAAAGGAGGCACTCAATCCCTCACAGGAGGAGTATTTTCAAAATTTAGTCGAGAAGGGTGAGTTATTTTTTCTGAGTGATGCGGTTGCTTGTGTGACACTCTCATTTTTTAGCGAATTACCCATCCTACACCTGTCTCTCCGCATCAGTGTATCATACCCGGAGGCCCTTTCCCTGTGGCCACATCACAAAGAACACAAGTCTGAATAATCCCGATTCCTGGCCCACACGAGTGCAGATGGACATCCAAGCAGGTTAATGGTACAGATGGCAAGAGAAAGGACTGTCCTTCCCGAGCCAAGGGTAGGACGCTCAGGAGCCCATCTGGGCAAGTTCCGGCCATTTCCACCGCTGATCAGGTCAGTTTGGAGAGAGAGAGAGCCTGTTGAACCTGAAACCATCATCCTTAACGGTCCATCTAGGTGGGTCCCATTAGAAAGCAAGTCACTTAGATGGAAGCTATTTGCCAAACAATGTTCTGCAGTCTGAGGGCAAATTCTGCCCTCAGCCTGTTTGTCATCTACTTGTCGGTCGGGGAGAGAATTTCAGTTAGCGGTTCCCTTCTCCCTCCTGGTCTACAAGAAACCACCTCATGCTTTTCTTTCAAATGAGCACAAGTGAATCAGAGGAAAATGTTAGGTTGTCCACAAGCTACAGAAAGTAATTATTAGAGGAATTTCAGAATATATACATTTTTGAAATACATATCAAAGGGCTTTTGAATCCATTGAGCATCTTTTGAAATTTCACATGTGATGAGAGACTGTAAGCTCCGTGAGAGGAACCAAAAAGACTGAACCAAAAAGAACCGCTACATACCCTGAACTTCTCGCACTGCTGGGCACAAAGCAGGCATCAACGAATAGGTGTTCGACAAATAAATGAATGAGTGACAACGCTTTACTAAGTGCTGCATCAGTTTCTGTTTTGGATACGAAGACACCAAGTGAATTACATGCATTATTTGTATTGCGATTTATTTTCAACTGAGCAACATTTATCCCAACCCATTTCCATCTTTATTAGGTATAAAGGAGCTAAGTGATATTATCCTTTCCTCGAACAGGAACAAAAACAGCTGGAGCCAATCTCATCTCACAGGGAAGTCACCGAGAAGAGAGTAATAACCACGGCCACGTTAGGTGTGTACGGGTACGTACAGAGATCTAAATCTCATCTTTCAGCATTGAGAGACAGAGACAAGGTTGGGGAGGGAGGGAGGGAAGGAAGGGGCAACCAAGAGAGAGCGAAGAGAGAGGACACACAGCCTTATGTTCCTGCCTATATTAGTTCCCGCGTATATTAGCTTTACAATGGTTTCCATTCTCACGGCTTTGTTAGAAGCTCTCCGCCAGAGGTTCAGATCTGGCAGAAGTATGTCCAGACTGTGACCTGTCAGCATCCTCCTAACTGCAGAAGGCTGGCCACTGTCCTTCCCGCCAGTCCTTCTCCAGGAAGACCAAGTTTTCTCAATATTGAGCAACTGCCCCAATTCTTTCCCCAGCAGCAGAAGCCTTGCTAACATTACAGAGTGCCACCACCAAATGCTTCTCGCTTCTCCCCGGGCCCCTCTGTCTCAGACACCCCCGGGAAGTTTCTAGAGTCATGGCTGAGTGTTCTCACACCCATGATCCTCGATTCCTTTTCGGATCTTTTGTTTTTATTTCGTTTAAACGGAGTAGTGTCAGAAATGGTAACCACAAAGGGCTCATCAGAAAATGCCTGAAGCAGGGCACCTGGGTGGCTCAGTCGGTTAAGCGTCCAACTTCAGCTCAGGTCATGATCTCGCGGTTCGTGGGGTCAGGCTCTGTGCTGACAGTTTGGTGCCCGGAGCCTGCTTCAGGTTCTCTGTCTCCCTCCTTGCTCTCTCAAAAAATAAACGGAAGGAAGGAAGGAAGGAAGGAAGGAAGGAAGGAAGGAAGGAAGGAAGGAAGGAAGGAAGGAAGGGAGGGAGGGAGGGAGGGAGGAAAAAAATTCCTGCAGATAGAAAGCACGGCACACAAGCTTTGACAACGTGCACAGTAGTGTGTGGCTTCAGAAACTGCCTTGTCACGTATCTGAGGGTGGCCTTTCAGAATGTCACAAAGACAAGGGTGCGTTGGAGACCACTGGTCTTCCTGGTTGTGGAAGACGCCTCCTCCCTTTACTTCTGTGGCTTTCATTCTACAAATTGGCAACTGAGCAGAGGGACCTGGAGAATGTGGGGAACTCCAAAGGCCAAGTTTATCTGCCCTTATTTTTCTTCTTTTACTTGGCCACTTGAGCAAGACTGACACTCAAAGTTGTACATTTTGGTGCCAGACGTTGCAACTGTAAGACAAATCCTTAGGACAGACAGATGCCTTCCCTCCTCCTCCGGGAAGCTTCCCTCTGTCTCACCCCCAGCCTACGCTGGGATCAGCTGCTCCCAGCAACCATACGCCAGCTATTTATTTCACGACAGCAATTTCAGGCTCTGCAACAGCTTCCTGTATTTGTGTCCAAGACTGTATGTTTCCGGAGGACAAAAATCCTGTTTTGTTAGGCACTGAGCTTGGCCACCATCAGTTCTTGACATGTGTTCATAAAGCTTGAATAGATCTGCAGGAGACCACTTTTTTTCACGACTTCTTGTTTTTTTTTTTTTTTTTTTTTTTTTAATTTTTTTTTTCAACGTTTATTTATTTTTGGGACAGAGAGAGACAGAGCATGAACGGGGGAGGGGCAGAGAGAGAGGGAGACACAGAATCGGAAACAGGCTCCAGGCTCTGAGCCATCAGCCCAGAGCCCGACGCGGGGCTCGAACTCACGGACCACGAGATCGTGACCTGGCTGAAGTCGGACGCTTAACCGACTGCGCCACCCAGGCGCCCCACGACTTCTTGTTTTGAAGAGGCCCGCTCCTCCTGGTTTTAGATGAGCAAACGTAAGAGAAGGGAGAAAGGGGCTCCACTCCTTCCAGTATCAAGTTAGGAAGGTTCTGGAATATTATCTATGAAGGGATTACTTTCTGAAGACGTTTCGAATGAGCAGAAATTGGTGACTTTCTGCAGTTACGGTTTGAAGGGTACAGCTGGTTGGAGACGGGCACAGAGAGTCAACTGATTGTATCATCGGGTTTTTTGACTTTGTCTAACAGGCAATTTCTGAACGTCATAAATGCCGTCTTAATTTGGCTCTGTATTGTGTAAAGCAGATGCCCTTGGTTACTAAACTGATCAGTAAGTGGTTTATATTATTCTAATGGTTACCATCGCTATTGCAAAAAAAAAAAAAAAAAAAAAAAAGTTGAGTAAGGCTACAGAGCAAGAATGTTCTGCACAGTATTGGGCTGTCAGGATGTCATATTCAGAAAGGATCCAGGTATATAGAGCCCGGGTCTTGCTGCAGAGATCCATTTTAAAAAAAACACTGCTCCCAATGCTGAACAGTGTGATGATGCATTTTAAAAATCAATGTTCCGTTCAGTGGCTGCTTAAAAAATACGAAGGGAGGCAGGATAGAAACTGAAGATAGTTCCCAGAGATGCCCAAACCACCGGGGGTATCCCAGCTGGATGTGCAGCCCACCAGACCCTTTAACAGAGGATCACATACTGCCATCATTCTAGGCTATATGATTATGTGGCAACTATAGATAAAATAATGTCTGTATGACACCAACCTGTAAGAGCCCTTCCTTGAGGAACCAATTTCCTCTGTAAGAGCCCTAATGAGTTCCATGAAAGACGTAAAAATCTCCACTCTCTCCTGTCTTCAGACCACTTGTCTCAGCACACTAGGCTCTAGAACAAGACCGTGTACCTAGAACAAGACCTCCCAAAAGACCCTCTGCAGAAAAGCCCCGGGTGGGGGTGCTCTGCCTTCAGACGCAGACCAAGAGCCAAAACCATTGTCTTCTTCAGGTCCAAGGCAGCAAAGACTCTAGCCTTTCAGCAGCAGGCACGGTTTCTCCATTCCCCTAATCAGAGTTTGTAACGTGTGCCTAGTTTTGTGACTGTTGGGCTAACACCTGCCTCCTCGATGTGACCATAAGCTCCACGAGAGCACGACCTGGCTTTGTGTTTGTTGATTACTGTTTCCCCAGCATAACATGGAGTCTGGCACTTAGTAGGGTCTCAATATTTGTGAGGAGGAGGGGGAGAGAGAGGGAGAACAGCAGAGAGGAAGGAGAGAAAGGGGTACTGCAAAAGAGAAAGTGCTGCTTCACGGTTTGGCGTGCGAGAAATTTGCCCACTTCATTCCATGCCAATAGTCCAGACCTACGAATACGCAGATGCCTTCCACGTGCTGTATATTCAAAGCCCGCAGAGGGCGGCTAGCCTCAGAAAACACGAAGACGGGTCTGAAAACTTTATACCAACCATGTAATTGGACCCATCAAGGGAGAAATTGGTTTGCTATGCCTGGAAATTGGTGGGAATTTCATTATTTCTGAATTTGCAAAATAGCATTTGGTTGAAAGGTCCAATTGTGTAGACTTATCAACTTCCAGGGCCACATGTGGTCGAAGTCAGTGACTCCTGTACCTGACAGGAACCCGCCCTGGGGTCTCCGTCACGGAAACTGTAGACAGTGAGCTATTTACAGGCTGCACGTCTACCTGCAAGCCCCGGCGCCTCCACAAACGGACACGCTAAAAGCCATTGACTTGAGAGGCACTGGCGGGCCAACCCATGCACTGTTTGATCCACACCTGCAGTCATTTTGCACTTCAAGGACGGCAGGCTTCAGTCAGGAGCACCGGTGAAGTATCTCTAAGAGCCCGAGTGCTATCTCTAGTGCTACCGCAGCTCTTGCTATGGCCCTTTCCCAGGTAGTAATCTAGGAAATCAAGGGCCATACCACCAGAGCAGATGGAGGGGTCAGAAGGACTGGGTGGGGGTGGGGCGTGGGGGTGGAGGGTGAATCAAGAGGCCCCAGAGGCTGGAGGGGGGGTAAGCACAGGCTCTTCCAGAGTCTCGCGGCCGAGTGGAGTGCTCCCATTTTCCTTTGCTTTTTAAAGAGCCAGAGTGCTCCCTGAGTGCAAGCTGGTGTTGGAGGTGGGTCTTTGGAGATGCTTCATATTTATAGGAATTTCAGCTTCAAAGATGGTGGGGGTTAGTATGTCTTTAAATAATATCAAGTAAGCTTGAAGTTTGATTTTCTCTTGGTAAATTTCCTCTTTTTCAACGATGGAAATGAAATCCTGTTAACACATTAAGAACCTATGAATGAAGCCCAACAAAAGTTTTTCCTTCTGCTTCTTGAAGGCAGGAGCGCAGGGAATGTGGACAGTTTTGCCATTTAGTAGACTAGTTATTCAAGACATCGTTCTCCCCAGTACTAGAAGCAGACATCCTGTTTTCCTTCAATGTGCAAACGAACAGCTAAATGTGTACACTCTCTATCTGCAACTGCTTGTACTTCCTGGTACGCAAACTCACCGAAGTCAGTATTCCCTGCCCTCGGTGAACGTGCCGGTCACACGGCAGATGCTCCAAGAATGTTTGCTGACTTGGATGAACCTCTGCCTTCGCCTGCAGAATTAGCACTGTACCTGCCTCCCATTCAATTCTGTTAGGTCAGGAAAATTAAGTGTTGGGGAACCGAAGGATGAAGGAGGAACAAAATGGACTGTGGTAGTGTTACAGGACTATGTAGGATCACCAAAATGTATCAGCTGTACAATCAGAGTGAATTCTACTGTATGTAAAAGGCGGGGGGTGCGGTGGGGATCCAACAGCCAAGTACACAGTGCAGCCGGGATCTGGATGGAGATCGAGCCATCCTCTTGACCATGAAGTGGTCCAGTGCCTGTGATCGACTGCAGAGTGAGGCTGAAGGTATCTGCATGTGCCTGTTAGCAATCTGTGTTTCTTCTGTGAAAAGCCTATTTCCATCTCTGGCCCATTTCTTTATTGGGTTTTTGAATTCTAAGATATAATTTATAAAAGATTTTTAAATATTAAAACATTAACTTTGTCAATGAAAAGAAACTGAAGATTTATAGCGCAAACATGACATTTCTGAAGAAGATATTTCTCCTAGAATTGATAGAATAATTAATAGACTATGTTAGAGGGAACCATAAATTTGATTCATGTTGCAATAGAATTTTTTTCTCTTAATTATTTTAAATGCTAGGGAAAGGTCCATGAGAGTGCTTGTCACATGCTGTCACGAAAAGTTATGTTTGCTGTCTTGCTTGAGTCACAGGAATTTTTCTAGCTTTCTCTGGGGTAGCTGGATGACACTGATCGCTCAAGAAATATGGGGGATGGTAAAGGGAAATCTGAATTTTTAGGGAGCACATCTACTGAATTCCACCAACTCAATTTACTGCTCTGTTTTATCAAATCCTCTTAAATTGATCTGTTCCAGTTTACAGAAGAAATCTAAAGTTTCAGGGAAAAAATATATATCTGGACCATCATACCTTCATTGTTAATACAGGGAGGCAGCAGGTGTCAAGGTTACACTGCCTTTCTGGTGCATCTGCTTCTCGAAAGATGATTAGTCCCCATCTAGCTTCAGCTTTGTTTATGCATCTGGTCAAATGGCTGGTGGCTCAGCAAAGTGCCTTCAGCAGCCCCCTCTGCAGAGCGTCTCTGCTCACCTTTCCTTATGAAGTCACCCTCTCAGACAGGCAGGAGACCACAGCACCTCCATCCTCATTTTATAGAGAGTGACAGAGGAGTTAAGTGACTTGAGAAAGGTCAAACCAACAGTCACTGGTCAGGACCAAAATAGAATCGGGGTTTGCTGACCTCCTTGTCTCCTGTTCAAATGCTTCAAGGACAAGAAAAGTGACTCCTGAGCTGTGAAAACAAAACAAACCAAAAACCAAAAAAAAACAAAACAAAAAAAAATGCTACAGGCTTTTGATTTTCTCATCCTTGAAGAAGATGAACTGGGGCATCTGTTTGGCTTAACGTTTTTCATGGACACCCAAATGTGAGGTGGTTGAAATTTGGGCAACACCAAAGGCCGAGAATCCAAAAATTAGTAACATCAGCTTCTCCACGGACTAGCTATAACCTTAGGCAAAAAAGTGAGGCCACTGTGCCTCAAGTTTTCCATGAAATGGGGATGTTCTGAACCACATACTGAATACACTAACCTTTTAACATAAGTAACGTATCTTTGAGTACCGGTATTCAAAGATGTGGGAAACACAAGGTTTCTGAGCATCCTCCTTATGACGAAAACCAGAATCAAGAGAAGGTGACATTCTGAAATCACTACTCTGCATGTTGACTTAGGATGACGGAGAACAGGGATGGGGAATAAACGCACACTTAACTGGGTGTTCCTTATCACGCAATTGGGCTAGGAGCCCTGAGTTCCGGCGCTCTTAAAAATAGATCACCTTTTTCTGTGCAAATCAGGCCTGACACAGGGCCTTATTTAATTCACAGACATGCTTATACTTCTGCAAAATTGAAAAAAAAAAAAAAAAGCTTTTAATTACTATTTGTGGAGCATCTAAGACAATTAAATGCTTCTGATTACCCTTTTGTTGTTTAAAAACATAGACGTAGAGAGTAAACATTTCTACACAGCCATTAGAGCAAAATGCCTTTTAAGGGAGAATGCTTTGAATACATTCTGCCTTATAAAAAAAGTGTATAAGAGGACAGCACAGAAAAGGGCTGTGAGGCGTGACATGGCGTGCATGCATGAGTTAGCTCTTACAAGATCAGAACGAGAAGTTAAGATGAATTCTATTCAACCTAAGCCTGATGCTTTGGAAGTTCAGTATCACATCATCTGGGGTCAGTGACAGGGCCACTCAAAGGTATCTTCTCTGGAGAGCCAGAGAATTTAAAAATATCTGGGCAAATGTACCGTTTGTCACCTAAAGCGGAGACTCTGTTCTAGGAATCATGTTCATGTTCCGACTCCATCTTATCTGCAATCTTTGTTTCTATCATAAATACTAAACAGTCTAACAAAAACCCCCCATAGGTTGTCCAGCATTGGCTTCAAGTTAGACCCAGGTCTAGAGGTGACCTCCAGAGCACAGAGTAACGGGTAAGCTGGAGCCACGGGAAGAAGGCGAGGCCCTTCAGGGACTTCTCAACGTCAGAAAAACACTGGTCTTTTTGAATGATGCCTCACCCATTTCTACAGTGCTTTACATTTTAAAGAACACTGACTTTTGTGATGGCCACAGGATTTATAGCATTCTACCTGTTTGGCCATGAAAGTGACTCAGAACGGCGACTTTTCCAAAGCCCCACCGGTAGTCAACGTCAGAATTCAAGCAGGTCTTCGAAACTAGCACGCTTCCCACTTAACATCTCTTAATGGTCTTTCTAAAAGATACAAGTGGAAAGAGACAGGATAGCAAGGGGTAAAATACATCAGGTGAGAGGAACTATCACTGGTTGTCAGTATGATTTACAAATCGTGGCTTGAATTAGTAGGAGGAAGCAGAACATAGAGGGTTAAGCATGGAGTCATGAGCCAGACATTCTGCCATTATTAGCTGTGTGATCCTGGACAAATTACTCAACTCTCTGTGGCTAAGTAGTTTTTGTTGTGGTTGTTTTGTTGTTTTTTTTTTTTGGCAAACCATAGTGATTTGACGATTCTACACATCACTCAACGCTCGCCACGGTAAGTGTAGCTACCATGTGTCCTCATACTTTAATATTGTTGGCTATATTCTCCAAGCTGTACCTTTCATCTCTGTGATTTATTCATTTTATAACTAGAAGTTTCTATCTCTTAATCTCCTTCACTTATTTCACCCATCCCCCTTCTGCAACCATGAGTTTTTTTCTCTGCATTTATGAGTTTATTATTTCGTTTTTTTTTTTCTTCTTGATTCCACATCCAAATGAAATCATATGGTATTCGTCTTTGTCTGACCTACTTCACTTAAGAGGATACCCTATAGATCCATCCACATCGTCACAAATGGCAAAATATCTCATTCTTTTTTATGACTGAGTAATGTTCCCTGATATATGTATGTGTCTGTATACACATGCCAAATCTTTATCCATTCATTTAACAATGGACACTTAGGTTGTTTCTGTAGCTTGGCTATTGGAGGTTTCCATAGCTTGGAGGTTAATGCTGCAATAAACACAGGGGTGCATACGTACTTCTGAATTAGTTTTTGTTTTCTTCTAACAAATACTGATCAGTGGAATTACAAGATCATATGGCATTTCTATTTTTAATTTTTTTGAGGAGCCTCCATACTGTTTTCCATAATAGCTGCACCAATTTACATTCTTAACAGTGCATGAGGGTTCCCTGTTCTCCACATCCTCAACACCTATTTCTTGTCTTTTTGATACTAGACGTTCTGACTGGTGGGAGGTAATATTTCAGTGGGGTTTAGTGATGTTAAGTGTCTTTTCATGTGTCTATTGGCCATCTGTATGTCTTTTTTGGAAAAAGGTCTATTCAGGTCTTCTATTTTTTAATTGGATTATTTGGGGTTTTGGTGTTGAGCTGTATAAATTCTTTATATATTTTGGGTATTAACTCTCCTATCTGACATATCATTTGCCAGTATCTTCTCTCACTCGGTAGGCTGCTTTGTCATTTTGTTTATCATTTCCTTCACTGTGTATAAGCTTTTTATCTTTGTGTAGTTCCAACAGTTTATTTTTGCTTTTGTTTTCCTTGCCTAAGGAGATACACCTAAGGCCAATGTCCAAGAGATTACTGCCTATGTTTTCTTTTAGGAGTTTTATGGTTTCAGGTCTCACATTTAGGTCTTTAATCAATTTTGAATTATTTTTCCATATGGTATAAGAAAGTGGGTGTTTTCCTAGCATCATTTATTGAATAGACGATCTTTTCCCAGTTGTATATTCTTGCCTCCTCTATCACAGATGAATTGACCATGTAAGTGTGGGTTTATTTCTGGACTCTCTATTCTGTTCTACTGATCTACATGTCTAATTTTTGTGCCAATACCACGCTGGTTTGATTACTACAGCTTTGTACTATTTCTTGAAATCTGGGATTTGACACCTCCAGCTTTGTTCTTTCTCAAGATTGCTTTGGCTACTTAGGGTCTTTGTGGTTCCATACAAATTTTAAGATTCGTTGCTCTAGCTCTTTGAAAAAATACTATTGGTATTTTGATAGTGATTGCACTGAACGTGTAGATTGCTTTGGGTAGTACAGACATTTTAATAATATTACTTCTTCCAATCCATGAGCATGGTGTATCTTTCCATTTGTTTGTGACATCTTCAATCTCTTTCATCAGTGTCTCACAGTTTTCACAATACACGTCTTTCCCAACCTTGGTTAAATATATTCCTAGGTATCTACTCTTTATGGTGTAAATGGTGGGATTGTTTTCTTAATTTCTCTTCTGACTACTTCATTTTTAGTGTACAGAAACACAATTTTGTAACCTGTAAGTTTACTGAATTCATGACTAGTTCTAATCGTGTTTGGTGGAATCTTTAGGGTTTTCCATTCACAGCATCATGTCCTCTATAAACAGTGACAATTTTACTTCTTCCTTACCACTTTGGATGCCTTTTATTTCTTTTCTTGTCTGATTGCTGCAGCTAGGACCTCCAATATTATGTTGAATAAAAGTGGTGAGTATCAACATCTTTGCCTTGTTCCTGATCTTACAGGAAAGATTTCAGTTTTTCACCATGAAGTATGTGAATTTCCTTATATTTAAAATGAGAGCAATAACAGAATCTCCAGGAACAGAGGGCCTCTTTCCTCATAGACTTTATTTAAAAAAGTTTTTTTTATAGGTAGAACTCAATTTTTTAAGAACACTTTTTTGTTTTTTTCGTTTTTTTTTTTTTTTTACAGTTTTTTTTTTTTAATTCCAGTTAATATCCAGTGTAATAGGGGTGCCTGGGTGCCTCACTTGGTTAAATGTCTGACTTTGGCTCAGGTCATGATCTCACGGTTTATGAGTTTGAGCCCTGCGTTGGGCTCTGTACTGACAGCTCAGAGCCTGGAGCCTGCTTCGGATCTGTGTCTCCCTCTCTGTTTGCCCCTTCCCCACTCATGCTCAGTTTCTCTCTCTCAAAAATAAACATTAAAAAAATTTTTTTTAAATACAGTTAGTTTCAGGTATACAATATAGTGATTCAACACTTCCAAATACCACCAGATGCTCATCACAAGTGCACTTTTTTTTTTAAAATAAAGTTTATTTACCTTTGAGAGAGAGAGAGAGGTGCACACACAAGTGGGGTAGGAACAGAGAGAGAGAGAGAGGGAGAGGGAGAGGGAGAGGGAGAGGGAGAGGGGGAGAGAGAGAGAGAGAGAGAGAGAGAGAATCCCAAGCAGGCTTTGCACTGTCAGTGCAAAGTCCAATGCGGGGTTCAAACTCACGAACCATGAGATCATAACCTGAGCTGAAGTCAGATGCTTAACCTACTGAGCCACCCAGGCGCCCCACGACAAGCGCACTCCTTCGTCTCCACCACTTATTAAAAAAAAGTTTTTTTAACATTTATTTTTTATTGTGAGACAGAGAGGACACAAAGCATGAGCAGGGGAGGGGCAGAGTGAGGGGAAGACACAGAATCCGAAGCAGGCTCCAGTCTCTGAGCTGTCAGCACAGAGCCTGAAGAGGGGCTCAAACTTACCAGCCGTGAGATCATGACCTGAGCCAAAGTCAGACGCTTAACCAACCGAGGCACCCAGGCGCCCCCCCCCCCCCCGCCCACCACTCATTTAACCCATCCCCCATCTCCCCTCTGGTAACCATCAGTTTGTTCTCACTACTTGACATCCAACCCATTTCCTTAGGCTCATGAGGATCACTCTTCTCTCAATAGCGTGGTAAACCAAGGACTAATTTTACCAAATAGTTACATAGGTTGATCCCAGAAAGAAGCCTGTTCAGTCCAAGTGGTCACCATGGCTCCCTGTAACACGAGTATCTCATGGCTTGAGGCATGCAGCCCTGCCAGTTTGGTTAAGCCCCTCACCTCACGTGTACAGCGTATCGGGGAATAGAAGACTTCACATGGAACAAGCCTATCAGATTCATCAGAGAAATCTCTGCATCTTAAAAATCAGTCTCAAAAACTATGTCAAAGATGGAGTGCTGAGAATGATCTATTTGGATGAGACCTGGCCATTTACTGCTAGTTAAAAGTGCATATGGCTTGGTCTTTTGATCTTCTGAAGGATTATCTGTAACTTTCTGTGGTCTAGAGTTCTCGCAGAGAAGCAATTCAAGTGCATTAATTTATAGTATTGAGAGGATTTTACCTTAGAAATTACTAATACCAGCCCACAGGATTACGGCTATTTAAAAAATCATTCCCTATTTTCCTGCATTTATCATTCAAAAACCAGAATAACCTAGCACCATGCTGCCTGCTACAGGGAGAGGGGTCCTTCATGCTTTGTCTTCACGTAACAGTTGTCAAAGCATAAATGTCAGACGGGTTTCAAAGGAGAGGGGTATACGATGTGAAAAATCAACCAATTTTTCACTCTACGATAGAATGAAGAGACATTCACAAAATCGATTCCTATGAAAATTCTATTCTTCATACCACTGACAACTAGCAGCACCAAACTGGATTAACAACGGTGATGAGTAACTGGAATCTACGTATATTTTCATCACCCATTTCAGTATTTTGGTTCTTAGGGCTATTGTTTTTCCTCTGCCGCTCAGTCAAGTGTCAGCTGTGACTTTTTGAGTAGCTTTGAGTAATGGGATCAGCTAATGTTCTGTACATGAAGAAATTCCGTATCATTTGCTTCTCTAAAAATACTGCTGCCTGCCACCGGAGCCAATCAACAGTGATAAATAGCCAAAGAGACAAGTAGGTCTCTAAATTTACTTCGTATCTGACAGCCTTTCAGCAGATAGGGATAATGGATCCCTATGACTCACGAATGCAACTCCCTCCTACTACAAGCAAGCCCTTTCTTTCCCAGACGAGAAAGGGCAAGGATTCTTAATGACCCAATACGTTCTCCCCTTCCCCTTTGCAACAACCCAACAAAAATTTGTTAAACGCCTGTGTGTACTATCAGGTTCTATAAAGCTTCTGGGCTGGATCTAAGAAGCTGAAAAAGACACACATCCTTTTCACCATTAAAAGTCTGTTCTCATGTGGCTTAGGAGTCTATCTGAATTAATGTTACCAATCAAAATGAAGCTGACAGATCATGAATTCGTGTGTATACACATCTCAGTGCTCCACCTCAATGCCCTCCAGATACTCAAGTGGCTAATCTGCATATTGGACAATTTGGAATAGGCAGATCTCCACACATTTATGTGCAATTACCTTTATTCTCTAGGTGTGCATTTTGGATTCACCCATTCAAAAACGTTTATTAAGCCCTCAATACGTGCCAGACACCCTACACTACATGCTGGGAACTCACTGGTGATACAAAATGGACAGAATTACATCAACTTATTTACCCACTGAACTGATGACCTTAAAAAAAAAAATGTAATTTTGATGTGTTGGTTGTATGTTTTGGCCGATCGGAGCTTATAAATACATGCTTCTAGGATTACTGCATTTTCTGCCGTGGGTGACTCGACAAGGAATCAGTCTTGCCAGAGTATAAACATTTTTGTGAGGTCCAAGATGACAGGAATACATCTAAGTTTCTCAGGTCAAAAGAATTAAAGGGCCTTTGCCAACCATTACAACTAGACAATGGCTTAATAAACTTTTCCTCTCAAAACCCACCCCACCATCCACTTACTCAAGCTCACGCAAAGAGCAGTGTTCAACTGCACGGAAATCCCACCCACGTGTCTTAACCTCACCTACTCCTCTGATTACGACAGAGAGTAGAGCTAAGTGGCCATGTTAGCTACTTTTAAATAGCTGCAAGTGACTTATGTCAAATCCAAATTTGGTGTTATCAAAAGAGTTGATGTAACATCTGTAACGGTCAAGTTCTCCTCAACATACTATGTATTTACTGATACTGTCAGCTTTTCCTCACTAACATTCCTTCACATCCATTTTGTCCTGGTATTTTACATAAATATAATTGGTCTCTAATGCTGTGGATATTAAGAAGTTATTATTTTTGCATTCAAAACCTTTTTAGAGGACTCTTTGATCATTATTCCCTCTCATATCTCATTTTTTACTCTCAGTATGTTCTGTGCACCAGGCCCTTTGCTAGGCACCAGGACTAGAAAGACAAATGAGACACAGAGCATCTTTAATTGAGCTATTCTATCATGTTAAAAAAAATTAAGCAGGAGAAATAGGGAGGAACACAATAATCAAAGCATAGAAGCATTTCCCAGAATTGGATTTGTTATGAGCTGTTTTTGCCCAATTACTACTTTAATTGAACCATCTATAATTCCTTCCACTTATATTTTTAGTCTAGAGGAAGCCAGACGTAAGATGTTACACATGAAACCAGAAGCCAGCACGTTTCTGACAGCAGGAACTCCCTCAAGTCTATTAAAATCACCAAAAGGAAGAGGAAATCAACATGTGATGGTTCTGAAAATGACATCTGACAAATCCAGAACCATGAGTTCGTTTGTGGTCCTGGGCTGGCTACAGGGAGGTGGGGGGACAAGGCAGGACCCCAACTGGGACAATTCTGCACATGGGGACCTAGGTGAAGACAGCCTTCCATGTTTTGTAAGGATTCTCAAGATCCAGCCTTACCAGGACAGCAGAGGCCCTTCCCAAGTCTGATTAACACAACACTTGCTTCTGCTACAGGACATTTATGACACGTCAGCATGGTCTCCCTACTTTAGTATGCTGTGCATGGGTACAGGTGCACATATGAAGACCCCCTCTCCTGCCATGGCTATCCCCACCACTCTGTCTTTAGCATAATTTTAATTAATGAGAAAAGTCCATTGTACGTTATCATCCCCTTCTTCCACCTTCGGATACATCTCTATATTCCCTTACCAGCCAATTAGTGATAGCGTACAGGAGAGTGAATCCTCTAATATTCAGTGCCCCCCAATTCCCCACGCGCCATCTAGTAGTGATGATAATTGTATTAACGGCAATGATGATGCTGATGATGGTATTCTCAATGAATTTTAAAAACACCTAAAAGGGACATTTTAACAGTGAGTGGAAAAATAATCTTGAATTTTCCTTTTGGAAACATTTCCCAAGAAACGAACTGCTCGTGTTACCTTGAGAAGAATCACCAAGGTCTCTAGGTTAGAATGCAAGGTAAAGCCATCTATATTTTAAAATAAGAAGATATTGATTCACTGAGCAATTGAAAATTGCATTTCCCTGTTCACTGGCTTTCCAAATACTAGTAGTAAGACAATAAGGTGTTTTTGAAGTCGGGGCACAGCCTTCAGCTATGGGCTCCATGTGTGAAAACGCAATGCTCTTACTTATTAAGTCTCAGTTTCAAAACTACCCTCCATCATCATTTCATTTCACTTGCCGTATCTTTGTCTGTAAGTCATTTTTGTTGACTGAACCTTTCTTGCCTTACAGATGCCTGTGTTAGAGCTGATTGCTACTAGTGCTTTCCCCTGAGTAAGTCTTGTTGTCGACTTTATTGCCACTTGAATTCCTTCTCCTTAAATAAACATAAAGGCATTTCTCTGGCTATTCACCACATGTACTTCTTCCTTTGCTATTACAAATATAGAAAGCAACAATAACAAAAAGCCAGAAGTATAGTCCGTTTTGAATCTTACACTTCGATTACCAGTTGGAAAATTGAGGAACCAGTAGTACCTTAACCAACAGCTCTAGTTCCTCCAGGTAAGTGTGTGTGTGTGTGTGTGTGTGTGTGTGTGTGTGTGTGTACACAAAATCAGAGTTAGAGATACACACACACGCTTCATTAGAAGTATCAATCTGGCCTCATCTCTCTTCAACTTCTGTAGCTTCTTATTCTCTAAAACAGAATAATCCATAACCTCAAATTTTATTTGTATCCCTAGTTACTGATCTCTGGCAAATGCTTTTCATTTCTTGTGTGAGCCTGGGTGGCTCAGTTGGTTAAGCATCCGACTTTGGCTCAAGTCATGCTCTTGTGGTTCGTGAGTTCGAGCCCCACGATGGGCTCTGTGCTGACAGCGCAGCCATGTTCTTTCTGTCTCTCTCTCGCTCTCAAAAGTAAAAAAAACATAAAAAAAAAAAAAAGACAAGACATTAACATCCAATAAAAATACAGTACGGAGCAGAGCATCAGCTTAGAACCTGTACTGACACAGGACATTTCCAAAATTCTGCTGTTGTATTCCATGTATATTTGAAGGTATAAATATGAAAAGTCCCCTTGAAAGCCAAAAATGCACATAAGAAATAAGTAGGTCTAAAGAAAAAAGCTACCCTGGGGTATCCCCCAAATACTTAGTGTGTTTGCTTTACAAAAACCAGGTCTATCACACAGGTTGCAAGAACTATTGTCAGAGAACTGGTCTCTCCTACCCAAAACATTTGATTATTATAAGTCAACCAAATTCATAAGATGCAACTTCTGCTTTATATGAGAAGTCTTCTTCTAAAATGTACTACTGTTTGAATTATTGATTTGTTCTCAAATTGCTTGTGGAAACACACTGAGTTTCAACGTATCCACCACAAACTCAGGGCATTTTGCCTGTACTACAGACACAGCAGAGGAAGATTCATTTATAGGATTTCAATCAGTTTTCATCTATAACCTCTAGGACATACGGGCAAGTTGCTTAGTGAAAGAGAGAATGCGTTCACATCCAACAGCACTTACGACGGTCTTCAATCCAGAAACCAAGAACAGTTTCCCATTTAAAGAAAAAGAAAAAGAAATCCTCTTTACAATTGAAAATAGCCTTCCTCTACAACTCTGTTAGGCTTTGCTGGGAAGAGAAACATTTCTTAGTTTATAAGGGAGATTGCACTGAATGTGGATCATAGAAAAACTAAGCTTCTTCTTCTTATGAATCAGTCTTAACTATGCTGACAAACGTTCATCATTTACAAAAGCATCAAGACACTGCATCTAATCTCTGTGGCTGTTTTCTTTCTAGAGATCACTAGAGGACCTACCCAGCAGATAGGTAAGTGGTTCAATAGTTTCTGCTTGGTTAACAGAGAAACTCAAGAGATAACACACCCAACGGCAAGATGAAGATTAACATTAGGAGCCCCAGAGTGGAAAAACGTCCACTAATGCTACCAATCAGTATTTCACCAAAGGATTTCAAATCCCTTGCAGACGTCAGCTCCCACTGCAGGGGCAGACAAGAGAGTAGCAACTGAAGAGCCCGTCCTAAACACATGTTCCATAGCGTGGGTACCTTCTGATCTGCCAGCCCCGTCTCCTGACACGGCTCGCTACACATCCATGGAGCTGTGCAGTGTTGAACCCGTGGATGCGGTGAAACATGTGCTGTGGGGCCTTATGCCTTGTGCCTCCTTCGTCACGGCCACGGTGGCCAAACCCTTAGGCGTTACATGACGGAGTGCTTAAAGTCAGGCTTGCACGCTGGATGAGACTCTTCCTTTTGGCACGCTGTACTCCACTATTCTAGAAGAAGTGGCCCTTTGTTGCTGCGCTGATGAGGCAACCTCTTCAAGTTCACCCTGGCTGCTTTCCTGCCTTCCCGCTCAGCAAACAGCAGACAGAAGTGACCAGGCTGCCCGCCTTAGCTCTTGTCTCTGGTGCTCTCCCTCAGGAGGCTACCTCCGATGCAAGTTCTTCTGCTTCTACTTCTGCTTCATGAATTAGCGTATTTACAAACCTCCCAGTGTCTAGACCGAGCAAAGCAATGATGCAGGAGCCCAGCCTTGGGCAAAAGATGGGGCAAAATGCAAGAGGGAGAGTGGTTTAAAACATCGTTCTGTTCCACAACATTTTTTCCTGTTCCGCTCAGTGAGACACAGACAGTCTCTTTCTCGCTCGCTCTCACATGGAGAAACAGATCTTTGCAATGTCTCCAAAGACAGTGCATCAGGGAAGGAATAACAGATTAATTTTTCTGAGCCATATATTAAAATACAAAGCATCCAGATGACAATCCTGTCATCTTTTCTTTCCAGCCTGTCTGGACTCCCATGTGCTTCCTAGACTTGTACCAGTAACTCACCTTTGCTAGGAAGGGAGGGAGGGAGAAAAAAAAGGACAGAGTAGAAAATTACAGCACATCGCCACCCAGTAGTTATGAAAAATAATAGGCATAAAGAGCAAAAAAAAGCTCATCACTAAACAAAATCATTAGAAACTGATCAAAGTGACAGGATGAAGTAGAAATTGAGGCTGAAAATCAACCTTCTTTGCTCCCGAAGAGGGAGGCAGCCTGGGGTACTTCAGGGAACATATGTTACTCTGAGGCATACCTGAGTCACAGCCCTGCACCTGCCACATGCCCGCATGTGACTCTAAGTTTCAGACTCTTCATATAAAGACGACAGCATGAAGCAGCTTTAAAGGTGCCTTTACAGCTTTAATAAGTCTGGACGGAAACTCCTAGAGTCCATGCTTGGGGTTTGTGAGGGTCCAGGAGTTCCTGGACCCTCAGAGGCCCAAGTGTGTCTGCTGTTCTAGAAACAGAATCAGGGTCCTACCGGAGATCCATGTGTATGTGGCAACTTGTTTTATGACTGGGCAACAGGAATTAGTGGAAAATAGATGGGTTATTTAGGAGAGGGTGTTGTAAAGACTAGCTTTTTACAGAGAGAAAATGTTGGATCGATACCTCACCACCATAAAAGCAAACCCCCCCAAAGCCCCCCCTCCGCCCAACCCCCTCCAAATGCCATACAGGTCTAGATGTGAAGCACAACCATGAACCCACCAGAAATAGCTACTGGAAAGTATTCTTGATAACTGGGGATGAAAAAGGATCTTAAGCATTTTTTCTAAGTCACAAAAGAATATAGCGATGCATCTGCCTTCAACAAAACATACCAGCCAAAATTGACAGAAGATATGGGCCATCTCTAAAAATGGACAAAGGATTGATATCTAGACTATACTGGAGGTCCCCAAGGAAGAAAAAAACCAATGGAAAAATTTACATAAGATGTGGAACAGGCAGTTCAGAGAAGGAAAAGCCAAAATGGCAAAGAATCATATAAAGAGAAGTTCGAGCTCACTCATCATCAGAGAAATGCAAATTTAAATGACCAGGATGCAGCCAGCAGCAGATTTGAACTGGACAGACAGAGCCACATGGCAGTGTGGGGAAGCAGCCAGGCTCCTTCACAGCTGTGGGAGGACGGGCTGGCTCTGCCATTCTGGAGAGCAGTCCTCTGCGCCCGGTGAGATCAAGTGTGCTTTTGCCCTATGATCCTGAGAGTGCAACCCACACAGGCTTTCCCACAAAACCAGAAGAAAACGTGGTCGCGCATCCCGGTGCTGTCCCGGGAGACCCAGGAATTGGAGGCGGCCAAGAGGACACAACTACTGAAGCGAATGAAATGTGGAGGGTTTCTGCAACAGTGTGCCATGCAGTAGCCACCAGGAAGGAGTAAGAGGCACATCCAGTGACATAAGCAGGTCTAAGCTCTAAAGGCAGTGCTGACCAAAAAAAAAAGAACCAGAATCTAGAATATCATTTATATAGACTCTAAAATTCATTCACACAAGGATGTGTTTTCCAAGGACACATATGCACCTAATGCAACATTAACTATATGATAGCAGTGACCTCTGAAGGGCATGGGAATGGGGACAGGGGCTGAGGAGGGAGAGAAAGGCATGGCCTGATGAGGGTGATGTGCCGAGAATTCAGGACAATGACTCTATCAACAACCTCTGGACACCTGAATGGGGCGGGGGAAGGGGGGAAACTGGAGGGCGGCTTGCTTGCTTCTCTTGAAAACTGGAGTGTGGACAGAACCAAGGGGTTAAGATGCTAAAACGCTGGCCTGAAGAACTTGAAAAGAGGATTCATCAAAGAAGTGAGGTATCGTAACTTCTAGAAATACGCGTTTGGTCAAAATACAGCATGGCATTCGATGAGTAAGTATCAATCGATTTTTTTTAAGTTTTTTTTTTTTTTTTTAAGTTTATTTTTGAGAGAGAGAGAGAAGGGGAGGGGCAGAAAAGGAGAGAGAATCCCAAGCAGGCTCTGTGCTGTCAGCATAGAGCCCAAAGCAGGGCTTGAACTCATGAACTGTGAGATCATGACCTGAGCCGAAGTCGGGCACTGAGCTGACTGAGCCCCAATCAAATAGCTGCCAATATTGACATTTTGCGTGAAGAACAGTTTCCCGGTCCACGGAGCACTGGAGAAATCCAGGACAGTGGGCCGCACGCCTGCTAAAGCCGCCTTCCTATGACAGGAGCGCACCCTCAGGAGCGCACCCGCCCAGAGGGCCTCGGCGGGCCCGCACTCCCCTGGGACCCAAGATGTCTGGGCCAGTGATGCTGTGGCTCCCAGTTACTCACTGCCAGACGTGACAGGCGACTCTGCAGCCTGGAGCCACAGAGGAAGCTGGGCGTTAGAGCGGAGCGGTCACTAATGGAAACGACAGAAGTCTTAGCTTCCAACAAGCATAAGCCCATTTCAAGTGGGACATCTGGAAGGGCTTTACTCCCTCTGGAATGCACCAGAATTAGTGGAGGAAATGGGGCAGGGAAAGCAAAGAGGTCTAGTTCTCCTGCATTTAGAAGGTATTCGAGCAGATGGGGTTCCCTAATGACCTTTTGGAAAGGACACGAGAGCAAGTCTAGACGGAGAAGACACCTGCGCTCTGGCTATTCCCATCCCCGAGGGGGCTGGCACCCCCTTTACAGTAAATTTAACTACAGATCCTGTTTCCTAGTCAGGTATTAGCTCCGTGCATCAAGATGACAGAAACACCAACAATGACTGTTTTGCTCCACACACCAGTCACTGTTTAAATTGTTTTTATTTTCTCATTCTTGCTTAACACATTGCCTTCAAATGCCCTGAGGGTGCTGGAACCTTGCCCCTATTACGAAAGTTGCGTGGAAATGAAAGCATTGCTTGTGTTTTAAGATTAGTATCACACGTGTCAAGATGACCAAACTGAAACACCCTTTTCTTGCTTTGGACTGTCTTTAAAGTGGCTAGTATCTTCTTAAAATGACCAGGCATATGTGATAAGTTGCACGTAAGGGATCGACAAGGACCTGGCGTCAATTCTTTGAAATAGAAAGCCCTGGTACCAGCAGCCATGCTCTATCAAAACAGTAGAGGCACGACTTACATATGCTTTGTTCTGATCTGTGTCCTGTCAGAGACCATTTGTAAGTGCAAAACACGCTACAGTTAGGTAACCGTAAGGGCAATAAAGAAATCTCGACAAGTAGATGCTAGCGTGTCACTGGAGTGTAATACTGTAGTGAGTGGTCTGCAGTCAAGTGAGACGGCCTCCAACCTGGGTGGCGATCTGGGGCACAGCAGACCCGAGGCTCCAGAGCGGAGGTGTGCAGGGAGGCAGTCGTGAGAAGCAGAATGAGCGGGAGACACGGGGAGCATGAGAAGAAGGGAAGGCTTCCTGTGAGCTGGGGCAAGGAGACAACGTCACCAGAGAGGTGTCAAACAGCACCCCAAAAGGAAACCAAGACTTGACCTGTAGTGGGTAGATGAACAACACACTGGATGTCAAAATATGGCAGGGGCTGAAGACGCTCCAGTGTTTTGGAGATAAACGAAGTCATGGCTGACTCATCCTGACAGAGGCCAGCAGCAGCTCACTCCAGCCACCACCGCGTTTTACTAACACGGTCTCCTCAACACCCCCTTGAAGGGCCTTCATCATTCCACTTCACGGATAAGGACACGCAACTTCAAGAAGCAAACCTACTGCTTCAAGGTCACAACTAGAAACCTGCAAAGCCAGATACAAACCCAGACAGTCCAGCTACGGGGCCCTGACCCTTCATCACTCACGAAGACTCTCGAAGGATGACTTTTATTTTTCACCCAGTGAAAATGTGGCAACGTCTTGATCAACCTGGGTTGTGGAGAGTTTTTCTTTCCCATCACATAACCCAACTGAGTGTGCATTTGGATCACTGTTGCAATTCAGCCAATCACGCAATCATAGGATCGGAAAGAAGAGACGGTGTCTTAGCCGACCAGGGTTTTCATTCTCTGCCTGAGACCTTCAGAGAAGGTGACCATACATCTCAAAGACGCAGTGTGCAGCAGGGTCTCACATCCCACATTATTCACCAAGTCACCTATGCCTGTCATGTGCCACGAGCCAGCCACACACCAACTACACACATTGGAAACGTCCCACGGTTTCCCCTGAAGACTCCCACACCCACCAACTCCAAAGAGCATTATTAGAAAATGAACTATAACTTGTTTCTAATGATTTTTTTTTCTTAGTCCATGTAGAGGACTTTTTTTTTTTTTTTCTTAGTTCAAGGGTATTTTTCACTGCTCCTGGGTAAATACGTTAAGTTCAAAAAGTAAGCCACATCAGAACATTTTATGTTTCCTAGAAGATGAAACCCAGTTTTTTTTTATATCAAGATTGCAGAACTTGATCATCTGAAAGAAAATTGTAATAGTTTATAGCACACGGCAAAATGCAAGCAAGTAAGTTAGAAACACTAGCATAGGACTCTAAGAATTCCTTTCCTCCAAATGCATGGAATTGTATACGCTGATGTAACTTATGGTCTATTAATCGTGGTATGATATGAAGAGCAGTCCACACCAGTGACAGATCAGTGCTGGAGACGAAAGGCCAAGAGCGAAATTCAGGTGTGAGTCTGTATATCTTTGCCCAAGTACTTCTTGTGCGTGGCTGAACGAAAACAGAAATTATTCAATTTTGCTCACCTAATGTAAGAATACCCAGTAATCTATCCTTCTGGTCCTAACAACACTATAACTTAGATCTCTGGGACCGCAAAACTACATGCACAGGTGAATTCGCCTACTGGTTATCTATTCATTGGGTATTTATTGGACCAATGTTGGAACACGCAATCTTGAAGAGAATGACCATACAAATAAATATGTAGCACGTACAGTGTTTAATGTGCCAAGTGCTTTGCCAAGTTTATAGAGGTAATTAGAATGACCCTGTACAAAAGGTGTATGCTGTGATCCCCATTTTACAGATGAGAAGAAGGAGGTTCAGAGAAGTCAAATAAATGGAGTGTTATAGTCCATGGTAAAATCGGGTTTCAAGTTCAGGTTTATGTGGTTAAAAAACTGTGTACCTTTAAATTTTTTTTTTTTCAACGTTTATTTATTTATTTTTTTTGGGACAGAGAGAGACAGAGCATGAACGGGGGAGGGGCAGAGAGAGAGGGAGACACAGAATCGGAAACAGGCTCCAGGCTCTGAGCCATCAGCCCAGAGCCCGACGCGGGGCTCGAACTCACGGACCGCGAGATCGTGACCTGGCTGAAGTCGGACGCTTAACCGACTGCGCCACCCAGGCGCCCCAAAAAATTGTGTACCTTTAAAAAGGCACTAGGCTATATGGTCTCTTGTAAAATATTAAAATGTACCAAAACAATGTATTCAGCTATATACTTATCATGAAAATAGATAAAAGGGGAAAATGTAGCCCTGAATGTATAGGAAGTCACCAGGGCAACACTTCATCTGAGTTGAATCTTAAATGATGAATAGAAACTCAAAGATGAAAGCACGCTGTGGGGTTGCTGTGAGAAGGCAGACATTTTTTCAAAAACCGATAAATAGTTTTGTGTAGCCGGGTCAAGAGTGTATACAAGTGGCTAACTAAAAAGTTCAAAAAGAGCAAGTTAGAGCCACACTGTGAGGTGCCTCTGGAAATGCTAAGCAGTTGAAACTTCAGTCACTAGGCCTAGGGAGGTGCTGGAGAAATTCAGATAGGGGAGGACATGCTGGGACCTGGGTTCTAGAAAAATCTGTGACTTCCGTTTAGAGGCAGGGAGGGTGGGCCGAAGAGAGTACTGCCATTTTGCAAGGGAGTGAAGGTCTGTTCGTGTGTGATGAGAAGGGGGCTGAGATTTAAAATGCATTTATTAAGAAAACACAGGACTGAGAGGTCGGTCAGCTGTGGTCGAGGGAGGGAGAAGGTGTTAAGCAGGATTCTGATGCACTGTATGGGTGACTTTTTTTAAGACTCTTGTGGTCAAATAAATTAGAGGGAGAGTTAGGAGCTCCATTTTACGTGGAAGGCTGCAGCCTATGGGACATATGAAGATTTCTAACAGAAAATTACTGGAATTCAAGAAAAAAAGTGGGGCTTGAGATACAGATTTGGAAGTCACCGTAGTATGGGTGCTGTTTAAAGCCACAGACATTGGGGCGCCTGGGTGGCGCAGTCGGTTAAGCATCTGACTTCAGCCAGGTCACGATCTCGCGGTCCGTGAGTTCGAGCCCCGCGTCGGGCTCTGGGCTGATGGCTCAGAGCCTGGAGCCTGTTTCCGATTCTGTGTCTCCCTCTCTCTCTGCCCCTCCCCCGTTCATGCTCTGTCTCTCTCTGTCCCAAAAATAAATAAACGTTGAAAAAAAAAAAAATTTAAAGCCACAGACATGGCTGAACTTGGCATCTGGGGGACAGCTGGGCCCAGAGTTTCACGACAAACAACGCAGCCCCACCAAAGTTACAGGCCACTGTCTGCTTCTTATGCCAGAACAGAAGCCCATGTATTTTAAACTCTGAAACCTTTATAAAACAAGCCTCAGTAAGACAGAGTTTAATTTCCCAAAGAATCAATAGCATATACAATTGTTCCATATCCGGCCAGGGCAGAAACTGTTTACACAGGGAAAGTAGGCTTTGTGAACTGAGAATTGCTTAGATATTTTAATTTTTTTCTTACCTCATACCCCCCAAAATAACGTTAATGCCTTTTTCTCTCAATCGATGATTTTAAAACTGGCATGTTAGGGAAAGTGGTTGGCAACCCACTGAAAGTCTATTTTGATCACAGACTGAAAAGCTTAAGTAAACAACAATTGCTATTTTTGTGAATTTATTTCTGCTCATGCAACGGATTCCACTGGGTTATGGTCTAATGGTGAGTGTCAAACTTTGAAACTGTGGAACTTCTGCGTGGTGGACAGAAGAGACAGGAGAGGTTCTCTTCACCACGGTGACTCTGCCAGGAGCTCCACTGTTATAATTAGTTCAATAAAGAGCCCCACTGCTTCCATATGGAAGAAAACGTACTTTGAAAAATACATTTATTAAATCTGTACTATAACTTTATTATGGGAGTTTGAGGGGTTCTCCCAGGAAACAGCTTTAAACCTGGATACGTCAGCAATGATGCTATTTTCCCGTCATTATCCCAACTGTCAACAAAAGGGAAGATCATTATGACCCCATGTAAGACAGAAAGAGTGGAGCAATCAACTAGATATATTCCCCACAGGATGATGTTAAAGCAGAATTATTCCAGGCAAGGGAGAGACGATGCTGGGGAGGTAGAGGTTAGAAGTTCTTCTGTTGTGTCAGAGAGGTGAAAATATACCCGTCAGCCAGTCAGAAGGGGCAATTCCTTGCCGCTTAGGAAGCCCAGCAGATTTTCTACAAAGAAGTTCAGACTATGCCAGCATTAACAGAGAAAACCACACGTTTCACTGTCTAGGTTGTCAATTTCTCTGACCTTGCAATGCTCTCCTGCCTTACGTTCTAGGATATATTCTGTCCTGGGATTTCCCTTCTACGGGAGCTCCTTCTCTGTCTCCTATACAAGGCCCTTGTTCCTCTCACCAGTTGAGGAGTCGTTAAACACCCTCATTCGCACTCAGGACTGAAATCATGCCTGTATATACACCAGGCACAATCTGGAGCTCCACCCTGGCTCGTCCCATGCCTACAGGACACTGCCTACAGTGTCCTATTCCCTGTAGGACATCTTCACTTGGACGTCTCAGAGTAGCACAGCTCGCTCCACACAGGTAACACCTAGCACTCCTGATCATTTTCTTCCAACCTTGGCTCCCTCCCAGCAACCAGCCCTCCACTCCACTACCAAACTCACTCACCTAAGTCCTCAAAAAACCCTGAGCCACCACTTAGGCCTCTCTCCCAATCTCTCCCTCCTAATACAATCCATTACCACGTCCCATTGATTTTCCCCTCTCAGAATCTCTCTAGATTCAGAAACAAAGTACAGTAAAACCTTGGATTGCGAGTAACTTGTTCTGCGAGTATCCTGCAAGAAGAGTCAACATTTCTAATAAGTTTTAACTTGCTAGACAAGTGGTATCAGTAGTAACGTGATGCTGAGCGTCACACGATCACAGCCAAGCCAATGGTTCTTGAAATTCGCTTTGAAATACGAGTGCTTTGGATCACAAGCGTGTTCCTGGAACGAATTATGCTCGCAAACCAAGGTACTTACTGGAAGAAGTAACTTCTTGGCCTGCTGTTTTGACATTGTGTCATCTACATTTTCATGTAGATTTTGTGTCACTGAATTAAATTTTCCATTTCATAGGAGGAAAACAAGATGGCTGGTATCTGACACCTCCCAGTATTTCAAACACAGAAGGAGAGGAGCTTTTCCTAGACCTCCTGAGCTATCTGTTCACTGGGTTGGAACATACGTGAACGCTAGCAACTTTTTCTCTACTTCTAACGTTTCTCGGAATATAAAATGCCATGGGCCTTCTTTCTGGACAGGAACATGTGTGTTGTTATATTCACGGACTTAGACTGAACATTCAGCTCATGGTTGGGGGGTGAAGAATGGAAGATGGGGGGTCATTTTTTCTTTCACGTACAAGAATGAATTTCATGGACTTCTAAAAGAGTTCCTTTTCCATTTCCTAGACAGTATAATCCGCCTACATTTATTAGGAACTCAAACCTGGCCCTGCATGAAGGCGGCCCTGTGTCACTTGTGAAGAATGTGTTCACTTTCTAGGAGTGGAAAAGGGGAGAGAAGTGTTTCCACAATTAACGTCACCCTCAGCTGATATTCCACGGTACTACCTTGTCGGTCCTGGGCGATTACACGTCATAAATACAAATTGTGTTTTGAAAATTTAGAAACGGGGAGTTTCTGATGACCCAGATTGTTAGGTAATACATACTAAATCCAGAATTCTACCATTAAAGACAGTAGCCATCTACCACTTTATAATGAAGACTGTAATTTACAAAGCAGTGAAGATACTCCATGAAGAAAAGTCAAATAAATAGGGGTAATAGCATAGGAATGTGTCATGCTGAGAAATCATCTAACTTGATCATGAGTCACAGGGACTATAAAATTTCAGTAACATCTAACTGATTACACTGCTGTTAATTCCATCACTACTAACCAAAAGCAGAAATAGAAGGAAACCAGGAACTTCACGTGCAGGCCCTGGTCATCTTTTTAATCCACCTCTGAAATGTGTTTGTCTTAGGCAGAAACCCAGTAAAACACCAACGGAGAGGGAAAAAAAAAATCGACCCCAAGATAATCTTAAATGAGAAATAAAATCTGGAAGGAAGCCATGCCAGAATTTATTGAAAAACAGATTTTTCTCCTTCAAAAATGTTATTAAAAAATACGAATGTTTTTGTGACTTATTGCCAAGTTTATTTTATAAGCTCTCTGCTACTCAGAGGTACCGTACTGTACGAGGTGATGGATGGGGGCTATTAATCATTTTTACTGAAGAGCAGAATAGCCCATGCTACATGCTGCTATTCAAAAGGTGAGGGTATTCTGAGAGTACATTCATTTCCTCGTAAAGTCACGTGTCACATATCCCCTGGATTTTCAAATAGGTCCTTCCTTGCATTATCTGCCATTCCTGAGTCAAGGGTTGGCTGGTAGGAAAGGGGTATCAAGTTGCCCCAGGAGCACAGTCCTCATTCTCTGGCCAAATCTCCACGTGAAGGCGTCCCTGCGCTTTGGACGGTACAACCCTATTTGTATTTCTGTTATCAGCATTTTAAACCAAACATAGTTTTTGCATATTCTCTTCCAGCACGGCACCCAAATTTTCGACACCCCACGCAAAACTGGGGGGATGTATGAAGCGCGAGTGGGGAGCCCGGCTAGCTGCCCATGCGGTATTATCACCGGCAGGCAGAATCCGGCCTTGGTCCAACCAGCTTCCTGTCAGCCCCCAAACTAACCACACTGATGAAGGACTGGGAAGCCCATCTACAGAGACAAAGATCGGAGAGACTACTAGGTGGGGCCTTTACTGCTGTTGCAGAGAAAAACGGTAACGTTCATTATACGTGTTTGTATGTATCATGGACTCCTTATCTTAAATTTTTTAAAAACGAGAGAGAGTCCATGCTAACTGTCTTGTCTCTACTGGCACAGACTATGACTTCAGGAGCTACCATTTCTTTTTCCTCCTCCTGCTTACCTGTTTTGTTTTGTTTTTCTTCTCCTCCCCCTATGTCCTCCTTCTTCTGAACTTCTTTTCCAAGGCGAGCATCTTCACCTCTCTCCAGCACACTCGGGTTTGAGCAGACATGAAGTTCTGCTCCCCCAGGGGCGAACAGTGCAGAGCAGAAGGGAGAATCAGATGTATCCCCCTCTATCTGCTAAAGGCTTGTGCACCTGCGTTTATGGCTCTTGGCTGAACCAGAGCCAAGGGCACACTGGATCCTGACCCTTCACAGAAAGATAAGGCAATGGCTACTGACGGCCCGTCTCTGTCCACAGCAAAGAACCTTCTGTCACCACCTTCTTTATCCCAGTCCTGCTCGGTCCGCTCAATACAACACGTGGGTATAAGAAAAACAGCTCACTGTTCTAAAAGACAAAACTCTAAACCTTCACCAACTCTCTTTCTTTGAATAATAATTTTGAATTTGCTTTCCTGGTTAGTATCTGGGGACAACAGGTCATGTACGGGCAAGGCCTCATCATCTCTGACGAGTGTTCACTGCTTGTCAGACTTTAACAACTAAAGCACAACCACGGAAACGCAACGCCCAGCTTTATATGACTCGCCATGTTTGAATTTCATATGGTTCCTGGCAAGACGGGTCATACTCCAGAAGGCTAGAGCCTAGAGAAGGTCTCAAACTAGGGCCAGTCTGGGCAGGCCTTGATTGCAGGTGACTGTAATGGCAGAGTTTCTCTATGATGAGGGAGATTCCCCAGTTGGGGGTGTAACCGTAGCAGGTTAGCATAGTATTAGAATACCTCAGAGAAATTCAGGTACCCCGCAGGATCCTCAAAGCAGGAATGGGAGAACAGGTCACGCTCGGTACAGGAAGGCATTGGTCACAACTGAGGCTGAAGGTCCAAGATAATAGTAAAGGTGGCCTGAGACCTAACCACTGAATTGGAACACTGGACTCATTCAAATTTCCTGGTTCCTACCAGGAACCCTGCATTTTTAGGGTAGACTGGAATCCTATTATAGTGGGAGGCAAGTGTTTCTAGGTTGAGGAATAGAACCAGGCAGGTCATTTTATCGAGCATTTGAATTTTCCCAGGCCAGATTTCGATCTCCCATCCATCTCTTATCCTAAACTTCCCTATGTGTAAATTTACTCTAAAACCTTTTTGATCTTTCTTCACACGGATCAAGAGTAGGCACAGCACTCTGAAAAGCAAACGGAATGACGTGATGGGTATGTATGTGGCTACGAGCGTTTTTAAAGGTTAGTTTCTTATATGAACAGTTCAAGGAAATAATTCTGCCTTCGCTCTCTTGATTTTTATTACAATACCTACAGACCACAGAAATGAGAAGGTCAGCCCAACTTCTGCTGGGATACTAATGGGAAATGTTATAAATCACTAAATTGCATGGAGATAGAAAAATAGGGAAATTGGCAAGATAAAACATGGTCCGGAGAATTCTGTGAGGAACAATAGTATTCCTCAGACCACGTTTTTTGAACCAGTGATTAAAAACTTCATTTCGTTGTTGGCTTTAACATCTAGCAGATTGGCATGCATTTGAAAGCGTAAGGAACTAGTATAAAGAAATGCAAGGAGGAGAAGGAGGATTTGGTTAGTAATAAGCTTATTTCAGACCTCTTCAGATTAAGGTCAAGTATAAAATTCTCATTAGTTTCCAGTTTATTTAAATCAGGGCTGCTATGATTTGAAAGTCACCTCCATCATCCTGAGCTAAGAAGGAAAAGTGTAAGAGGTCCACAGAGCCCAACAGGAAGAGTTAACTGTGGTTTCCTCTTTTACAAAACAGAATTGCTGAGATCTCAGATTTTTTTCTTCTTTTAAATCATTTTGGTCATATTCTCTGAAAAGGGGTTCCGTGGAGGAAAGCTTTGCCAAAGCCCCAGGCTGGCCAGCCCTCCAAACCTAGGCTGGCTTCAATCAGGGCGGGAAACAGACTGGAGAGAAGGTGCCATTTTCCCTCCTTGATTGTTAACTGCTTTCATTTTCCATTTTATTTAAGATACTTAATTTGTTTTTAGTGATTTACTCTTCTTTGTAATTAGATGGAGCGATTAGCAAGCATCTTTTCCTTGGCAAAGCAGTTTCCCTTAAACGGAAATGAGCTTAAGTCAACATTACAGTTACCACTCCTAAGTGTAAGGGTTTATAAAGGGGAAAACAACGAACTAGACTCCCTCTCTTACGATAAAGTAATGCAAATGAGAAGGTGAGACAAAGAAAGAAGTAATTAGTAGGAGGGAGGAACAAATGGAGATTTTTAAACGCAGAATCCATTCATAACACAACACTTCTCAAGAGAGCTGTTCTAATAGATTATCTTGCTGAAATGCATTATTTAAGTCTTAGTTGTTTGGCACGAGAGAGGTAAATTCATCTTCTCTGCACTGGGTGCATAATGCCTTTCGAGTAAATGCAGGTCAATGTGAGGCTACGTGTCTCTGCAGAATCAGTTCTGATGTCAGCACAAAGGCAGGAGGAGATAAAAGGGGTTATTAATACCCAAAAATATGACACAGATGCCCAAGCATATTTCTGTGACGATATAGAATATGTAAGGCAAAATGCTGCATTGTGAAGACAGGGGCTTTTTCTATTTTTTTTTTTTTTTTTTTAAATAGTCTTGCTCTAAAATCAGCTAAAATAAATAGATCCTCTTTCACAAAAGGAGTTTCACAAAGGGCTTCATCCCTTTCCTCCTAAGTGTTGGTCTCCTACTTTGTAAGAATTTCATCTCAAAGTCTCCTGTCATCATGATGAATGCGGGAGCCTGGCTTCTCCTACTGGGGAAGTATCACACGTCTGCCTCTGTCACTCTCGTTTTCTGGTCTCCAAACAAAAATTCCACCACCTCCTTTCTCAAGTTGAAAGGCAAGGAGGCCTTTTCCCAAGCTGAGAGGCTGTTTCCAAGTGACAACTCCTTGTCACAGTTAAAATGTGAGCAGAAGACGTGGGGGTTTACAAGCCTCTGGTGAATCCCAGCTGCCACGGCCCTCTGTGGGTCACGGACGAAAAGAGCCCTCGGCTGGCTCCCGGCTACAGGTAAACCATCGCCAGCGGATGGAGAAAGTAAGCCAATGCCAGAGAGCTGGCCATGCATGGCCACAGACAGCAACCCCGCGCCGGTGCTCGACATTTCAGTCCAAGTGACATCTTCTGGAATTAGGCAGCAGACAACCAGTTTGCTGCTACCAAAAAAGAAAAAAAAGAAAGAAAGAAAAAAAGCAAGGATTCTCATTTTAATTAAGTCACAAACTCTGGTGAATAAGCCGGCGTGTGCGTGTGTGTGTGTGTGTGTGTGTGTGTGTACCTGTGTGTGCACACGTGTGCCTCTTTTACCGTGGAGAATCTCCAAGTATTTTGCTAACAAGCAGGAAGAAACTCTCCGTTTTGTAAATCCCCTGCACAAAGTATCACAGGGCAACATAGCAGGGCCAGTGCTGATGTCAGTGTGTAATTAAAAGTATCAACAGGAAATGAACATCAACACAATTAAAAAGGACGAATGACTGAGAGGAATAATAAATAACCTCCAAGATCAAAAGCAAATCGGATCCAGTTATTACTCTACCAAAAATATCAAAATGCAATTATACTGTTTTCACACATCATTATTTGCCATTTTGGGAAATTGGAACGGACACATTAATTAATGGCCAAAATGCTACTCAATTAAAACACGTTCAAGTCCATCCTGCAGGTTTTGCACTAGGATTCTTAGCAACGTCACCCCCACCCCACCCTCTCTTCTAGGAGTTTCTACCAAGAAGTCTTACACATGTTTATTTGATGTTTAGGGTTCATCTGCCAGGGACATATTTTTCCTAGTGAAGATTCAGAAACCAAATGATAGACACTCTGGCACGGACACATTGCAAGCAGCCCTTTCCCACAGTGCCTGAAACACTCTTTTACCTTCAAAAACAAATCGAATGTATTTAACATAGAGGCATGGCGCTGGCTTGCACTTGCTCTCTTCCCCTTCCAGAGAAAATGTTTTCAGGAAAAGGCTGGTTGCTATGGAAGCTTTATTGTCGCCCACTGGAGTAGTAGAAGGTTGGAAAACATTCAACCGTTTCAAGTCACCTGATCTACTCAACATTCCCAAGTTCATTATAATAAGAATGAGGAAGTGGCAGACAAGGTGATTTCAAAAAACAATGGCACTCTTTGCCCATAAATGGACTGCAAAACACGGTCGCTGGGATCTCCATAATCACGGCTGCTTCTGACACACTTTTCTTTCCAAAGCTACTCTCCTAAATGATGGCATTTTAGAAAAATAACACAGATTCTGAGATTTCTCCAACAGCACGCAGTTCCTGTCATTGTTATGTACTTAGTGTAAAGTTAATGCCCTGCAATTCAATTCAGTCAGGCAGCTAGGTCTCCAGCAAGTTAATTTGCCACAAAGACACGTTTTCATAAACATCAGTACAAATAGTACTGGAATCCACAAGAAGTAGTTTTCCAAACTGGCGTGAAAAATGGACTGGCTTCCAACCTACCATTTGGACACCCCGTCTCTGAGAACTCATGTGGGCTGTCACGTGGTCGATAGGATCTCATCCCAATACCATTAGCAGAAATGAACTGTAACCAATTGTAAGTGGCTCCTAATTGTCCATGACAATGATGCAAAATACTGCATCAACCTCAGAAGAGTTCATTTAGTCTGCGCGGTAGAGGTGCAGTCTGAAGCTATCATAATTATATCACAAGCTGACCTTATTAATTAGCCATTCTGGAATTCTAGCTGTAAAACAGAGATCAAGAAAGGAGTGGTAAGCTGGGATCACGCTGACAATTTGGGCCGAGTTAACGCAACTGCCTGGCTGACTCAGTTGGAAAAAAAAGGCCTGGTCAAATACAAGTGAAAAAGAAGTTATTCCCCAGTGAATTCAAAATTGCTCAATCGTTCTGTGTATGCAGATTATAACAGGCATCAAGTTTGTTCCAAAGTTTGGATGACAGGGGCGCCTGGGTGGCTCAATGCGTTGGGCGTCTGACTTTGGCTCAGGTCATGATCTCACGGTTCGTGAGTTCGAGCCCCGTGTCAGGCTCTGTGCTGACAGCTCGGGGACTGGAGCCTGCTTCGGATTCTGTGTCTCCCTCTCTCTGTTCTTCCCCTGCTTGCACTCTGCCTCTCTCTCTCTCTCTCTCTCTCTCTCTCTCTCAAAAATAAATAAAGATTAAAGAAAAATTTTTAAAGTTTGGATGACATACCAATGTCACGGTGATGTCCAGTCTGATGGCATCTCTCATACTCTTCTTCCTCTACCTTCTTAGTTTACATGGAGCGTATTGACTTTAAATACCAAAATAAATTAAAATGGACAACTAGCTGGGATTTCACAGTACCCTTCCAGAGGGCAGAGACACCCCGAGGTGACAACAATGTTGCCTGTGGGGACTTTTAAGGATCAACTCCAATCCTGGGAACAGTCAGTTGGAATTTGCACATTAACTAATTCCCAAACACCCAACTGTTGCCATACGATAAGCACCCTCTAAAAGGGAAGAGGCCACGTGTCCTGCATGATGATTGACAGCAGCATTAACCCCTTCTTCTGTCAAGAAAATGAACCGGCTACAGAGGCAACAACCACAACAAAAAAAGCTGGAGGAGACCATTCTAAGTGACCACCTCATTTTGCATCTCTTGGCATGTTAATTCCATGACGGAATAGGAAATTAAGACTGATGCCAATCTTGAGGCAAGGTCTCCTGTCACACGCTGCAAGGGAGGGATGGCAACAGGCAGCGTCCAAACACCAGGAAGCACATCTCCCCTGTGACTGAGAAGCGCAAAGGAAAGTGAAGTCGCAAATTCAAACTTGGCTAAAAATAAGCTATCTGGGTCCCACATGTGGACCGCTACTCACACACACAGCTGTGAGCTTGAGTGTTCATTTATCAGTGTGAGACGCCATGGCTTGAAATTAAGGAGCGAAGGAATGAACTGGCAGCCACAAGACCCTTTTGCAAGAGCTGGGCTCTGTTTTGGTCACTGTCACTGTTCTAACGAAGGGAGCCGGAGGTTGTATTAAATGTCTTAAGACTTTTAGAGAAGTAGAGGGAAAAAATAAACCTTGAACGTTGTGTGGCGGTAAGAAAAATTACCTTAAACTTGCAAAAAAGACAGGTGGGGGTAGTATACCATGTCCTTAATCTTGTCATACATACCAGGGCAACATTTCATGGTTTGGTCCCAGGATTATTTAACTTCTCTAGAATGTACCTGTGTCAGATTTTGCTTTTTAGCCATTCATTAGATGGTACAGGTAAATTTCTAGATATGCATTTGATTGAAAAGAGAACCCCAAAGGTGTGCTTTATTACCTTCTAGGACATTAATCAGTTTTATATACAATCAAGAAATTGTAGGGACACCTGGGTGGTTCAGTAGGTTGAGCGTCTGACTTTGGCTCAGGTCATGATCTCATGGTTCGTGAATTTGAACCCCACATCGGGCTCTCTGCGGTCAGCAAAGAGCCTGCTTCGGATCCTCTGTCCCCCACTCTCTGCCCCACCCTCCCTCCTGCTTGTTCTCCCTCAAAAATAAATGAAACATTAAAAGAATTTATTCTAATATTCTTTTCCAAATGCCTATAAATACCCAGTTCTTCAAATGCTCTGTAAACCTCAGTGACCACCTTACTGGTTTCCCTCAATGAGTTAAATCTTTGATACGTATTCATTCTCTACTTGACTGAGAGTTACATTTGACAATTTTTGAGACAATTCTGACAGGAAGGTCACTTTTAGTCACTGAAGAGAATTCTGATGCTTCCCTGTCTCCATTTTCCTATGGGTTCAATTCTTCTACAGGTTAAATTTTACAAAATGAGTTCAGAAACTATTGGGCTGGTATAAAAAAATAAAAATAAATTAAAAAACCACTTTTTCCGTCCATCTTTGATTTGACTTTTCCTTGTATTACTCCCCTATCAGCAGAGAACATGCTCATTTGACTGCAGGAACCTACATTTTAATATTTCCTCACAAGTACAGTTTAGCTACTTAAAAAAGCCAGGAAAGGAATTAAAAGAAAAGTCAGAGCACACTAATTTTCTCTGAGGGGCTGTGTCACGTGTTCGTGGCCTCTTTTCTTGTAGGTCCTGGGCATGTGGGTCAGTATTCTCTCAAGGCCAAAAGAGGTTGATTCACTTCTACTAAAGGAGGCCATGTTTCTCACAAAAGTCTGTTCCTTGGCCGTGGAGTCCCCAGGGGCAACTGCCTTACTCCTACCTCCTGAGACACCAGTGATCTCACTTCGTGCCCTCACGTGTGGGGACGCCATAGCAGCTTGTTCAAATGACAGAACCCAGGGGCACCTGGGTGGCTCAGTTGGTTAAGTGTCTGACTTTAGCTTGGGTCATGATATTGCAGTTTGTGAGTCTGAGCCCTGTGTCAGGCTCTGCTAACAGCTCAGAGCCTGGAGCTTGCTCTGGATTCTTTGTCTTCCCCTCTCTCTGTCCCTCCCCCGCTCACACTCTGTCTCTCTCTCTCTCTCTCTCAAAAATAAACATTAAAAAAATTTTTTTTTTAAATGATGTGACCTGCATGTGTGGGGTAGGGGAGGCCAGCTTTCCTGGGGCAGGAGCACATTACTTCAGGAATTAGCGGGATAAGAGCTGACTCATACATTTGTGCTGTGGGCTTACTGCTATATACCTTTTTCCTTGAAATCATCCTTTTCAGCAGGAATTTCAGAGAGTAAGGCAGATAACGGATACTTGAAAGTCTACATGTAACCTTACGTTAACTAAGGGTTACAAAAGAAAGACGATGAATATAACAATTCCATCTTTCTAAAAATAAAATATGACCACCTATGGGGCGCCTGGGTGGCTCAGTCGGTTGAGCATCCGACTCTTGATTTTGGCTCAGGTCATGATCCCAGGGTCATGGGATCTGGCTCCGCATTGGGCTCTGTGTTGAGCGTGGACTCTGCTGGAGATTCTCTCTCTGCCCTTCTCCCCCACTCACTCTCTCTCTTAAAAAGTAAAAAATAAAATTTAAAAAATATGACATTACAGAAAATTTAGGCCACAGAAGAAAACCCTATTACTGTTTTGATATATTTCCATCCTGTATTTTTAAAAGTTTTTATACACACACACACAAATTTTTCACTTAAATCTTGTCAATTTCATCTATAAATCAGGGCACGTATAAGCCTTGCCCTGACTGAGCCATTTGGAAAATTTTACGAGATCACTTATGTCTTTAGCCAAGGTTTGGCAAATAGAATATAGTAAATAAAGATCAGCCATTTTTTTCTGATTATTATTCTTAGAATTGGCTTCAAAATATTCCATTAAGCTGGATATGTAGGTTGCTCCCAATTTTTCATAATCATAATGCTATAACTTCATTACCTACATTTCCAAATCCCAAATCCATCTTTTGGTGTTCTCTCAGGTGAGTCTGTAGAAATGTGTGAACGTGTAAACTACACGTTTCTTTTTTAATTATATTTAATAGAAGAAAAATGGAAATTCTTTCAAATTTTAATTGGGAGGGGGAAGAAAACTTTTTCTCATTTAGAAGAGGAATATCCAGGATCAGACATGATTTACTGTGTATTCTCCGATTTAGTCTGGAGGGAAAATGCCATTTATATTCCTTTAAATATATACATATACAGCAATCTTCTCTTCAACTTGCCAGGTGTCTAAACCACCTTTTTGCTCCTAACTCCCATCAGAGCGAAGATGTACCCAGGCCACTCCTGGTTCCTTCTTCCTTTTCACTAACAACTTACTCTGTCAAGCTTTTGCTGTCTGGCTTCTGCCTCCACCAGCCACTGAAAGGACTCTTCTCATGGTCACGTAGTACAAGTCCTTTCTAAAGCTCATCCTTCATTCAGCGTCCATGACCCTATTTTCCCGGTCTCCTGCCCCCTTCCTCAGGGGCCCCTCAGTCTGCCCTTCCCAATGCAGGGCCTGAAGTTTCTGACTGTCCTTGACCTTCTTCTGGCACATACTCTCTCCTCCTTGAAATGCTGCGCTATCTCTAGACTGGGATCTATTTCCGATATTTTCAGTTACGATACCCTTTTCACCTCCAAAGTCCCAGAGGCACTTCAAACTTCTCGGTTGCAAAACTGGACCAGTCACCTTTGCTGCTGTCAATGGCCGACCTCAGACTGTCTTCCGATAACCATCCCATCCCATCCCACCTGCTCTTCCTGCTGTGGGCCCTGCCGCCCCCACCCCCCCACCCCCATTGAGAGCAGGAGTCCACTTCTCTCCCCTTGAGTCTGAAGGCCTCGAGGACTCTCCTGTGACCCACGTTACACGGCAGAAGTGGTGCTGTTGGACTTGCGAGGCTAGGTCAGAGAAGGCCGTGTGGCTCTCGCCGGCTCTGGAACGCTCCCCTACAGAAGTGCTCTTGCTAATAACCCAGCAGTCCTGCTGCAAGAAAGACCAAAAAGCACGGAGACCGCGGGTGTGCTTCACCTCCAGCTCCAGCTGAGTCCGGCTTTTTAGTGAACCCATCCGAACACATCACGGGACAAAGGTTCTCTCCTCTGAGCCCTTTCTCTGCTAGGCCTTATCCCCGCCAAGAAAGACTTCAACACAAAGAGTTTTTAACAGCTGCATCCCTAGATGACCCTAGCTCTCCCTTAGCGAATCTGCCTGGGAAAACTCAAAACTGCTGAAAGAATTTACCATTTCTTCCAACGCCAGAAGATAAGGGTTTCTGTCTCCCAGACTCTGGGGAGGGTAGGAGCCTAACTTCCAGAAGCACCAGCTAACAAACCCACAAGGGTGTCACATGGACCAATCCCTCCTCCTTCCAGCTTTTTGTAATTTTTTACTTCCCTGACTCTACTGAGGCCCACCCACCCCCTCCCTGTTCCCTTAATCTCCCTTTATTAAAAAAAAAAAAAAAAAAAGTTAAATGTTTATCTACTTTTGAGAGAGACAGAAAGAGAGAGAGTGCACATGGGAAGAGAGACAGGGAAAGAGCGGGGCATGGAGGAGGGACAGAGAGAGAGGGAGAGAGAGGATCCCAAGCAGGCTCTGTGTTGTCAGCACAAAGCCAGATATGGGGCGGGAACTCACAAACTGGGAGATCATGACCTGAGTCAAAGTCAGACACTCAACTGATTGAGCCACCCGGGTGGACACCGCCCCCCCTGACCTCAATCTCCCTTTTCAACTCCAGTCACCTCTGTACAAATCAAAGTTGAGTTCAGTCCATGCTGGACTCTCTTTTCTACTGTAACAGTATACTACCGATTAAAATCTGCCCTGGCCACTGTAACTGATGTGAGGCATTGTTTATCTTTGACACAAACACATGCAAGTGAAGAAGCTGCTGATTCCAGTCCTCAGCCCACCGAGACACTGGCAGTCGTGTAAACCTTGCCAGCGGAGGTCCCCGCACTGTGGAACAGACACGGCCAGGATCACTTTACCCTGTCCATACTCCTGATCCACAGATTCCATAATGATGGGGTCATTGTTTTATGTCACAAAGTTTGGGATGGTTTGTTATGCAGCACTGGTAACTGCTACACCCAATTGGCCCACCAACTCTGTCTGGCTCCCCCTGCTGCCTAAGGCATAGGTCTTGGCATATCCATTCCCCCAGCTAAGGCAGACGATCATTTTAAGGGTGCAGGTGAGCAGCGATATGCACATTGGCTCTACTCCTGTGCTCTCCCTCCTCTAATCCACTCTGCATATTGCTGAATTAATCTGTTTAAACCACAGGCCTAACCATGTCATTCCCGTGCTACAGAGCCGTTAATAGACCTCCGATGTCTACAGAGAAAAGTCCAAACTCTTCACCCCGGCATGCAAAGTCCTCTAAAATCTGGGCCAAATTCACACTCCCCGCCTCATCTCTCATTTTACACTGCCCAGTGCCACCCAACTGGATTAGTCACTCTTCTCCAGAGATGCCCCAAATTCTTCCATGGCTTTGCCTTGCTCTGCCTCAAATGTCTCTTCTCCTCACAGCCACGAGGACACGTGCACGCTTCCTTTCATGCACAGCTCTGCCTCACCAAACACCCTCGGCACTCATCCTGCATCCTGGCGTGTCCACCTTTCATCTTGTACGGATATTTGGTTTTGCATCACTTCTCCTCTGCTGTGCCACCAACTTCATTTACAGCACAGATCCTCTCTTGGACACTTCCCTCTCCCCAGTGCCTAATACAGTGTGTTGCACTTGGAGGGCATTTGGTATTTCTGTCATTGCTGAGAATAAATCAGAAATGTAGACTTCGTTGGTAGGAAAAAAAATGTAGTCATCTGATCTGGAAATTCTTCCACCTTACCATTAATAAACACATATAAAGTTCAAGGCCATCAGAATGATGGCCTTCTGTCCTCCTTTGCAAGTTCTGGGAAGGCAGCACTGTCTCACTTTACATCAAGAGAGAAGTTTCGAGTAGTTTCAACTTTAGGTGCCTGGAGAAGAGGTCTGTAAAGGAACATACTTTTGCTGGCGCTGTCTGATAGTATAGTTGGTTTAAAATGCGTGCATCATGCAGCGCCTGGGTAGCTCGGTCAGTTGAGCACCTGACTTCGGTTCAGGTCATGACCTTGCATTCATGGGTTCGAGCCCAGCTTCGGGCTCTGTGCTGACAGCTCAGAGCCCGGAGCTTGCTTCAGATTCTGTGTCTCCCTCTCTCTCTGCCCCTCCCCTGCTTGTGCTCTGTCTCTGCCTCTCAAAAAGCGTTAAAAAATTTTTCTAAAAATAAAATACAATCCACGCGTCATGAGCCCCTGTTTCTGTGGGTATGTGTTGTTGTGATAGGCCAGTTATTCCTGATCCAATCATAAATGGGACGCATCTCATTCCGGGCCCCGCTGGAATGCACTGGCATTTGATAACGAAATGGTGGACAGGTGCGGCCTGTTGGATAATAACAAGGCCGTTTCCCACGCCAATCGCGATGCCTTCAGAAAGGCGTCATTTAGGAGCAGAAGCCAGCTGCTAATTTCTTTCACCTGGGAAACTCTGGCTGGCTCTTTCCGGCATTCCATGCCATTCATGTTTCTGCCCCTTGCAAAAGAGCTGGGAGTTTTCAGGTTTGAGATAACGGGTGACACTACCTATGTTTCTACGTACGTAAGAAGCACATCTCTCATCACCCGTAAACCCTTTTCTTGTTGTTCATTCTCCTTCGTAGCTGTCATCTGAAGTGACCCACATACCCCATGAAGATAAATGATTTCACTAAACTCAGCAAAAATTTTGAAATCCAAACGATAACTTTCCAGATACAAGATAGCCTTGACATTCCTGTGCTTTCTATTTGTTCTTGGATATTCCGGTTCAATTCCTTTTAGGGACTGGAATTGTACAATTCTGTTGCCTCTTAGGGCCCAAAGTCTCTCAAAACCACTCATGGCAACACAGTGACACACAAGCCAGCCAACATCTCTCAGAAAATCAGAAACCTAAATTCTTTTAAAAACCCAGTCCTCAGGGGCGCCTGGGTGGCGCAGTCGGTTAAGCGTCCGACTTCAGCCAGGTCACGATCTCGCGGTCTGTGAGTTCGAGCCCCGCGTCAGGCTCTGGGCTGATGGCTCAGAGCCTGGAGCCTGTTTCCGATTCTGTGTCTCCCTCTCTCTCTGCCCCTCCCCTGTTCATGCTCTGTCTCTCTCTGTCCCAAAAATAAATAAAACGTTGAAAAAAAAAAAATTAAAAAAAAAAAACAACCCAGTCCTCGAGGATCAATTTCTCTTTTGCTGGTTGCCCCTGCCCCTTTAAGAAGGCAGAAAACACCTTTCCCTAGAATTTGCAGAAATATATTTTTAAATGAAATTTTATTTTGGTCTCGCCATGCAGGAAGCTATTACCCGTCCGTTATCTTTATGTGTCTGATTAGGAATAATAGCTGATTTGTGAAGTTATCTATTACGGGAAATAATCAAGATTAATGAGCCCTGTGGCACTTGCTGAATGCCTCGGGAGATTTATTGCTCAGCCTGTGCATTTCTCTTGTTGTGTTGTTGGGCTGTCAGGAGGTTGGTTTTTTTTTGTTGTTGTTTTTTTGTTTTTTTACAAATGCAAATGGAGACATGCATTAATTGTGGAGAGGAAAAGAGCTCTTTCAATGTTATCAAATACTGAGGACTGCTTAGTCCCCTCTCTCCCAATGACAGGGTTTTATTTTATACGATGATGTTGGAGTCCAGTCCCCATCTGGCTCTAGACCCAGGTAGGGAGTGTTTAGCTCACACCCGCCATGGCTCGTGGACTGTCCCCGTTAAGTCCTGTCTCCAAGTTAAGACTTATCCCAGCTGGAGAGAATAATGTGGTTGACACCGCTGACTGGGCCAAAGCAGTTCCAATGGCTTGCTCACCCAGGGAGGTGCCATTTCCTCCTCTGCGGAACTGCCCTTCAGCTCTAGGGCTGCCGTAGATGGCAATGCCATGGCACAGATGTACCTTTGTTCTGAATGTCTGGATTCACTCAGGACAGTTCTGTGCCCGATGCACCTCTGGAGATGCAAGCATGAGCATGGATTCAAACGAAACTTCGGCAGGATTGCCTCCGTACTGTACCAACCGTGTACTTAACCCAAAATTGCAAGGACTATTTCCTGACACGGGGCAGATGGGAGGGAGAAACAAACAGCTCCCAGGGAGCAGATCCCATTTGGGAGAAGCAGAAGAAGGTGCAGAGTAAGGGCAAAGGGGTCTTTGCCACCAGCGTTTGAACTGCCATATGTAAAGTATTTGAATCTCAACGGCCTGTCTATAAACTGGGAAAAATAACAGTACTGGTATCCTAAGGTTGCTAGGATGGCTCAAATGAATTAATACATGTACTGGTACTCCAGAGAACTTCATAAATGTTGCCTGTTGTTTTTTGTTGTTGTTTTCAATGGACAGAATGAGGGTCTTAAGGGATGCGGCCCAAGTAGGAGCTAAAAGGTCTAGAGCCAGGTCAGTCCCTAACTGACATTATGATGTTGGTCAAGGCACTTCCTATCTTGAGGTCTAGTTTTTTAATCTATACCACACAGAATTGGAAAACGATCTCAAATACCTTCAAATGGTGGTGAACATTTTAACACATAAACCTATAGGCTGTACTTGTTCTTTTATTTTTTTAAGTTTATTTATTTATCTTTGAGGAAGACAGAGATAGCATGAATGGAGGAAGGGCAGAGAGAAAGAGGGAGACAGAGAATCCCAAGGAGGTCAGCCTGGTGCAGGGCTCGAACTCATGAAATTGTGAGATCATGACCTGAGTGGAAACCAAGAGTCAGCCGCTTAACTGACCGAGACACCCAGGCGCCCCCTACTCTTTAGGGGGAGAAACAGTACCAGGAGTGAAAGTAAATCCAATGCCACACACCTACAATTTTATATGAATGGAAGAAAATCCTATCAAAGGTGTATTTGAATATTTAGGAGATCACTACCCCTACCAACTAATAAAGCCACAGGGTGTTTATTTGTATATGTTTTAGTAAATCAAAGCCTCTAAAAACTTACTTTGCAAAATACAGGAATAGCAAAGCCTCCCAATAGGGTACTTTTTAATGTGCTCAAGCTTGCATTTCCATAATGATATTAAAAGGGCCATTGGGTTTATTTAAAAGCACATATAGTGATGACCTTAGCAGTTAGACGATAATGGCCTTTTTGTTGAAGGGGTTTATAATCTAGGCCATAATTTTCACATTCTCTTGGCAGAACTTAGAATATTGGTCTTTTTTTTTCTTTTTTCTTCTTCTCAAAGACTGGTTAATTACCAGGTAGAGGCTGCGATTTCAACACCAACAGAAAATTGGCTAGTTTTTTCCAGCAACGTATT
Source organism: Leopardus geoffroyi (assembly GCF_018350155.1). NCBI lineage: Eukaryota > Metazoa > Chordata > Mammalia > Carnivora > Felidae > Leopardus > Leopardus geoffroyi. Next base: position 10,119,828 of record NC_059341.1, on the reverse strand, counting down.
TATTTTCAGTTTAAAAGCTGAACTCGCTGCTTGTGGATTATGCCAGTTACAAATTCAAGGGTATGATTTCTTCATTTCTGTCCCCCAACCCCACCTTTGATCTGCCTATTAACATACTACCATTCTTTGGGACCCTAATCTAATTCTAAGACATCACTGACCACCTTTCCAGATGATACCCGCTACCCCTTCACAGAGCCCCCAAGCCTTCACACCATGAGTGCAGCATTTTGCACGGCACACATAACTGTGTCTCCTGCGTTCTGTCCTTCAGCCCAGTGAGACTTGAAGCTTTGGGACCATTTCTGTCCTCAAAGATACAGTCCAAGCACTGGGTGTTGTATGGAAACCAATTTGACAATAAATTTCATATATTGAAAAAAAAAAAAAACACGCAAAGATACAGTCCACCTTGTGTCTTTGTATTCCTCTCTCTGCCCAACTAGATAAAACAATAATACAAGGACTAGGTCTGCATTCACGTTTGTTTCTACCACGGTTCCTGACGCATACCGTCCACAAGGCCTCTGCTCAACATGAGTGGTAGAATTCAATAAACTCACTTTTTGGGGTTATCTCCAACTAGAAAACAAGAAAGTGGATTCTTCCAGATTCTTCCCTCTCCTGGAGGGCAATGAATTATCCAAGTGGTAGTTTCTTTCCTTTGCCAGAAAGTTATTTGCTCAGACCACTGACAATCGGCATGGACTGGATCTTCACAGTGAGTTGGTAACTACTCTGAACCCCTTCATCATGGGGTTCGGCCCCCTTGAATCAAAGAATGCAAAATAAAGCCTAAAACAGCCCGTATTTTGGTTGCTGTGATTGGCAACGGGAAGTATGAAGACATGGTGACTCAACAGGCTCTGTTTCGAAGGCCTCTCCGTCCCTTCCCTAATTTCCTCATCCCTACCACCAAATGGGAAAAGCATTATTCACCCCCTTTTAAAGACAAAGGAACTGAGCCAGGCACAGAGAAGCTAAATGGCTTGCCCAAATAAATGGTGGAACCAAGACTCCAATTCGAGCTGACTGCAGAGTCCTCGCTTTCAACCATTCAATGTTGCTGGAGGGGTCAGGTGACAGATGCATTTCTCACCCACTGCAGGAAAAGAGGAATTGGAAATATGGAAAAGACCACACACACACAAAAAAGGCAGAGGGTTGAGCTGAGGTTTTAGAGAGAGTGAACGACAGCACCTCAGTAAGACCCTTCATGTGCAAATCAAGTAATTTTCCAACATTCACAGGCTGGTTATTGGGCACATCGGTGACAGAATCAAATACATAGCACAGTCCCCAAACTGCCCTGAGCACCAGTCTCCACTGGCTTCTCCACCTCTCTGTTATTTAAATTCAATTACATTTAAGTTCAAGAGCTCCTATAAGCCATTCGCAGAGCGAGCCAAGAAACTGAAGTACACATTTGCTTCCTATTATTAGGAATTTGCCAGTTGGCATGGCCCCCAATAATGGGCATCTGTCAAAATGATAACAGTGCTTTCGCTAGCTCGTTTTTATTCTCCCAAGAGAGGTGTCAGCTGTCAACAGATTCTGGGGTATGAACAGAAGGGTCATTATGACCTCTGACCTCACTGCCAGTCAGGATAGAATAAAAAGCACAGCCCAAGGAAATGATGTATATTGGGACAGGACCTGGGGTGAGGATCCATTCTCACAGGTGACAGTTTCTGTGAAAGGAGAAAAGGAACATTTTTTTCCCCCTGGGATAAATGGAATTCTTTATCTGGCATCTATTTGGAGACATTAGTATAAAGTGAGCCTCATCCTGTTCTAAGTATGAAGACACTAGTGAGTTCCTAATAGCTAATTCTTACATGCTGTTCAACACATGCTATCTGAAGGCTATCTGGTGGATCTGCCCGGAGGTCTGGCTTCCTTCGTCAGCTCCAATACGCATCTTAGAGGTGGTGGGCACATTCTACCATGGATGACACAACCAAGTCATAAACCATAGGATTAACCCAGAGACCATTGCATGCTTCACACCAAGAACAGAAAGAATTTAGTTTTCAACTTATATTTGGAAATGTGAAATACTGGCTGTACAGATTTGGAATCAGGAAATCGCACATTTTATTTGATTTTATTCTAATTGTAATTTTTTTTAAATGTTTATCCATTTTTGAGAGTGCGCACGAGCAGGTGGGTCAGAGAGAGGTAAAGACACAGAATCCGAAGCAGGCTCCAGGCTCTGAGCTGTCAGCACAGAGCCCGATGCGGGGCTTGAACTCAAGAGCTGTGAGATCATGACTTGAGCCAAAATCCGACGCTCAACTGACTGAGCCACCCAGGGGCCCCAGGCAATCACCACAGTTTAGCAGTGGAAGGGACCTCAGAGCTCATTTAAATAACCCCTTCCTTTTTACAGATGAGAGCATAGAAAGCCAGGCGGGCGAGTGAATTCACACACAGTTCTCAGCTGCTCACACAACGTGACCTCTGGAACCCAACTTCTACGATTCCTAGGCCACCATGTTTTCCACCCTGCAGGGAAACCCAGCATGCTGCCTTGTACCTATCAGCCACCAATACTCGGCTATTGAATAAACAGCTGGGTGATCTGGAAATCTAGAAAACCTGGAGGGGAGAGAGTTTTGAGAGAGGTATCACCATCTGGGCAGCCAGGTCATGTCTCTCATTATTTCAACGAAAGACATGAGCTCACCCATTGGCTCCAAGTGGACAGATTGGCTTCAGGGTCCCCTGCTGGAAAGACCTACAGGCTGGATATCATTCTGGGGTGTGCTTTTGGGGGGAGTAGTTATAGTTTTGAACTCAGAGACCACTTGGGGGATAACAGCAGGGGTGGAAATGGGTAAGGGAGCAGACAGGGCTGAAGTCCAAAAATTGTTTTACTTTCTTATTCCTCTCCTCCACGGAATCCTGGCTCCAACCGAAAGCAAGGAACCCAGCGCCCTATTCCCAGTCCACTGGAGTATTGACCGTTTTCTGATAAACTGGTCAAAGTTGCAGGAAAATTCAGAAGTTCTGGGAAGAAAAAGAAAAGCAGGCCTGGGTAGTGTGATATTGGCATCAGTTAAAAAAAAAAAAAAAGAATTCTAAGTGTATGGAAGAAAGCACCAGCATAACGGTGTAATAGGAGTCCAGGGACAATGTATCCGTTAAAGGACCAATATACCCTGAAAGTCTTTGTTTCCTAAGAAAGAAGATCAGGAATGCCCAGATGATAAGCACTAGACACTCTTTAGCAATACGTATTTACCAGAGCGGGCAAGAGAACGTGTCAAGTACTTCAAAACATACCAATCAAAATAACCCTAGTCCCAACTGCCATCGATTTCTACATGGAGAACCTCATGAGAACCTTTACATAGAAGCTCCAATGTGTCTGTCTGCTTAACGAATTCTCTTTTTCTTTTTTCCATCTCAACTCTTCCAGGTTCTGGCTGGAATCTGAACTCATGGTGGCAAAACAGTGAAGCAGGGTTCTGACGCAGGTTCCTTCCCGGGAAGAAATTCTATTCAGGAATGTCCATGCTCTTGCCCTAATATTTGTTAGCCAGTTTTGAAAACTCGGATCATCCTGGGTCTGACTTAGCTTGTTTAAGTCCAGACAGAGAACCTGGATGCTGATTACACTTGAATTTTCAAGAGGTACTCTTCCAATTTTGATATTGAGATTGCAACATCTACCCTCAAGACTTCTTCTCTCTTTCCCTGTCAGATCTTTTTGCCAACCTGGTAAATAGGAAATCACTTGGTAAAAGCTAGTTTCTTCAAGTTACCTTACCTTCTAACTGATGCTCTTAATGTGAGACCAAACTCTGCTATATGAAAAAACTTATGTGTAACAAGAAAAGGTAAATTGGTAATTCTTCACTTTACTATACACTTTATTTCAAGGTGGTGGCCCTCTCCTACAAAATAAGCACCTTTTAAAGAAGAATTTTTGCATGTTTGATTTCTACGAACTAGATACTCAAGCAACATTTCAGAAATTCAACACCTATTTTTTTTTTTTTTTTCCAAATCAACACCACAAACTCATCTAACAAAGCCAACTTAGGAACGGAAAATGGAAGCATCGTGCCTCTAACAACTGGCAGCTGGCTACACTTAATTCTAAGGACAACAGACATGGGTCAAATCACACTTCATACAATTTCCTTTTCATTAAGTGATTATTAGCACTTTGATTCGAATTAAACACTGTCCCAGCAAAGTCTATCCATCACTGCCTACTACCCCCAGGACAGCACCTTCCTCTCCTTACCACCTAAGGTTATTTTGTTTTTGTTTTTGTAATGTTTATTTTTGAGAGAACAGGGAAGGGGCAGAGACAGAGGGGGATAGAGGACCCCAAGCGGGCTCTGCTCTGACAGCAGCCGGCCCGATGTGGGGCTGGAACTCACAGACTGTGAGATCGTGACCTGAGCCCAAGTTGGACATTCAACCGACTGAGCCACCCAGGTACCCTCTTTCCACCTTAGTTTTTAAAAAAATTTTTTTTTTCAACGTTTATTTATTTTTGGGACAGAGAGAGACAGAGCATGAACGGGGGAGGGGCAGAGAGAGAGGGAGACACAGAATCGGAAACAGGCTCCAGGCTCTGAGCCATCAGCCCAGAGCCCGACGCGGGGCTCGAACTCACGGACCGCGAGATCGTGACCTGGCTGAAGTCGGACGCTTAACCGACTGCGCCACCCAGGCGCCCCTCCACCTAAGTTTTAAACTAAGCATTCAGTGAGGTTCTCTTGATAGTACAGTGAAAAGGCTACTCAATATCTGACTCAATGTCACGCACAGATTATATGCTCGCAAGACAAGTGTTTGAGAGGAAGGTAATGATTAACACATACTGAAACTTCCCAATACTGTCTTTGCCTGAACTTCACATGGTCATACACTTCTCTAGATGCCCATGGAGGCCAGGAATCCACCTTCTGGGTAATCTTGGGGAAGCTTCAAACTCTATGTTCCTTGTCTAGTGGAGGAAATAATAATACTCACATCCCAGTAAATATATGTCCTCATCTGTTCATTCAATCAATTACTAAGCAATCAGGATGGGCTAGGAACTGCATGCTTATCAAGAAATACAATTCATTAAAGATGGTAAAAGACTTATACACATTTAAACAAAGACAGAAAAAACAAGGGGCACATTAATGGGGTCTCTACTTGGACCTTTTTATATATTGTCCCACTTAATTCTATCCTAAAGTCTGTATTTTTTTTTCTGTTTTTTTAGGTGAAAAAATTGAAGTCTGTGAAAAGTTAACTGACTTGCTTAAGGTTTACAGTAGCACAGCCAGCATCTGAACTACTGCCTGCCTAGGGCAAAGCCCTTTGCATTCTACGTTACTGGCTCTCATCCACATGAAGAAAACATTTACAAACCAGGGAGCAAATGACTGTGGCTTATAATCTTGATTATTGGCCAGATTCTTCTTCTTCTTCCTTTTCTTTTTCTTTTAGTATTAGGAGTCATACAAATGGCTAGCAACTAACAGATCCCAAAGTAGTATTTTTATTACTAAACAGTATTACTGTTTGCACTGTACTGTGGTAATTCTGATCATACACAATGATACAGCCGGGTGATAGCAAAAGCCAACCCAGGAGATAAGGCTGAGTGACAGCATCTCTTTCTATTTTGAAAAGCTAAATTCCATTGATTTGCATTTTCTCCATACTTCTGTTGAGGTGATGGCTGTCCATCAGCCCAAAAGCTAGGTATGTGCTAAAACCAAGGTCTAGTGATAAAACATGAAGAAATTATAGAGTAAGACATCCTTTAGGTGCTGGGGCTTTATTTCAAGTAGATCCTGAAAAACTTAAGGACTTTACCTGTTTTTTGGATGTCCTCCCCTGCCCCCAGTCCCTCTGAACAAATATAAGAATGTTTTCGTTTTTACTCCTAGGCCAATCAATCAGAGAAGATCCTTTTTTTTTTTTTTTAATTTTTTTTTTTCAACGTTGATTTTTATTTTTGGGACAGAGAGAGACAGAGCATGAACGGGGGAGGGGCAGAGAGAGAGGGAGACACAGAATCGGAAACAGGCTCCAGGCTCTGAGCCATCAGCCCAGAGCCTGACGCGGGGCTCGAACTCACGGACCGCGAGATCGTGACCTGGCTGAAGTCGGACGCTCAACCGACTGCGCCACCCAGGCGCCCCCAGAGAAGATCCTTAAAATCACAGGGCAGGGAGGTAAAAACCAACCAACCAACCACCAGGAAGGGTAGTTTTTTAACCTTCAGGGCATGAAGGACACACAATCACAACTCAGCTGTGCTCACAGAATACAAATAACAGTTGAAAGCAGGAGACAATCTGCTCAAGTGAATTAATCCATTGTAAAACAAATCTCTTTTGGTCCAGGAGAGTTTGCTTACTTAATTCTTTAATCATGTCACATTTCTACTAAAGATGGAATAGTAGGATTCCCCGCAAGAAGGCAGTGGACACGGCCAAGTGCACCATCACTCCCAGATCATGCCTACTGAGCTTCAGAATCTTCCAAAGCTTCCAGCTTCCAAAGCTTCTGAATCTTCCTCTCGTAGGTCAGGAACGTGGGATTTCTGCCTTGGATTATTTTTATAATTTCTGTAAGCAGGGCATGAAGAGACAGAGCCACCCACACTTTCGTGATCTGGTACAATTACTCGTTCATCAAGCCTTTAATGGGTGTTACATTTCTACCTAGCCTTTCTGAGGATTAACTTTGCAGGGGGTATAGACAGATTACGGAAGATGGGAGGATTTGAGATAAATACAAGTGGCAACTCTAGAACTGGGTCCAGCACTAAAGTGTGTGGGGCGGGGGGGGGGGGTGGGGGTGGTGAAAAACACATTTAGGGAATCTCTCTCTCTTCCAGGACTTGGGACCAGTTTATTCTCTATTTATCTGCACCTTTATTATGGGTGGAACCTGTTCAGCTGTGGAAAAGCAATGAATTCATTCCCACTGCGATCATTTTCTCCAAGCAAAGCATACATTTATGAAAGGTGAAATTTGTGGCACCCACGAGAGAAACGGTGCTGAACTGTTTCCCATTGCATACATTCCCCACAAAGTGCTTTTAGGATAAGACAAGAGAGAGCAGTTGCACAGCAACTGGAAGAGGAAATTAGAAGAAAATTTAGGCCGAACATCTTTAGGAAACTCTCCATATCTCTATCAGACTGTGGACTGTCCTCTAAGGGAATGCACCCACAACTTACATGGATAAAGCAAAGCCTTGTCAACAATGACCTTGAACGAGTAGAAAATGGTCTGCTCTAGTCCGTCACTCAACACTCACATGTTGGTTTCACTCCCTGTGGGATGTTTAACTCAAGGGTCATTTTGGGCTTTGGTTGCAAAGCTCCTAACAGGTGTTCCTAAGCATTACTTATGTCTACATCCTGATGGAACAGTTTGAAAATCAGACTCCTACAAAGGTGGCGTCTACTCACCCAACAGTTTCTTAGAGCCTCGGGACTGGAGCCCATACGAGTGCAATCAATGTTATGTTTCTGTGTACCGTATGGTTAAGATGATGGTTGAGCCGTTCAGCTGTCAAGAGGCTCACCCTGTACTTTACAGTCTATCTCAGAGGGCATCAGAATGTTTAACACACTCAGCACTAAAGAACTAACTTCGAAAATAAGGAGTCTCCAGTTTCAACGTTAAATTTTATCAACAGATCTAACGACACCTGTTTTTATATGGCTCAGAGGACTTGCATCATTTTCCAGGAGACTGGAGAATACATATTCAAGACTGCTTATTTGGAAGATAGACGTTTCTAATGCCAGCAAGTTGACCTAATTACTTTTGAGATTTTGATCACATTTATGGTGTTAAGTCTCTAGTTATAAAAGCATTACAGGACACTTTAAAAACTGGACCAAGGAGGACTAATGACACTGGAAGCATGTAGGATTTTTTTCCAGTGTAGTGCTCCTTACTTCGTCTGAATGTGCCTTTAAGGAGAAAAAAAAAAAAAAATAGAGCCATTACAGTCATGATAAAAACGTTCATCAGAATAAAACGCAAACGAGAAGCCTGCTCTGCTTGTCCCGGTGTTGGCACACTCCTCCCACACCTTTTCACACCCTGCTCCGCGGCCATTCCGTGCACGGAAAACCTGGCATTTGTAACGGTAACCCCAGGCATGGTTACGGACCACCATCCCCACGGACGCATTCCCTTGGCTCAGAATTAAGAGTTTTCGAAACTGCCAAGAACTCAGGACATTATCACCTTACGGGAGAGGAAAGTGAGGCCCAGAAAAATAAAGTCGTTTGCCGAAGGTTACGGCATGTTCAACGGCAGAGCCAGAACCCCAAGCCAGATCTTCAACACACGTCCGGCAGGGCTCGCGCAGCCCTCCTCCCTTTCTTCCCCCGCCTTCTGCAAAGCCTCTTGCTATCAATAACCAAGTTGCACTCGCAAGGCAGGTGCCCCACCACTCCCCTCCTCCCTGTCCCCCACCCCAAGCCTGAAATTTGGCTATTGGCTACCAATACCTCCATTTGTGGAGCTCAAACCGGCTCATTTACATTTTCCTCAGTCCTCCGAGGCTGAGAGCAGACAATGCCCACAATCCAAGCAACGCCCGACATCCCATCAAGTCTCACTTAATGAACGTGCATCATGTTAGCATATGCCGCGAGAGGCTCAGGGCACCCTTCTGGCTGGAGCTGGCGCTCTTTCAACCCCATGCTCGGTGCTCGTTACGTTGCCAACTCAAACTTCCCTTGTTATCAGTCACTACTTAACCGAATTCTGGGCTGCAGAACATCCTTATAAGGCTCACTTAAGAAACAACCAAGCAGGGAAAAGCAGCCGCGGATCCAGATCTGTCCACGGTATTAACACAAGCAGCACACACTTAAGGCTCTCGGGCCACATTTACCCAACTCTGGCGGGAGAACGTGTCAAGCCCCGCTCCTCGCAAGGCAGACGCATCCTCAGAACTGTCTTTTCTTCACACTGTCTGCAGGACAGGTTCTGTCCCCTTGTGCCTGTTGCTAAATCTGGACTCTCGGACCATCACTTAGGATCTACCATAAGGGCCCCGTATTGCATTCTCTTTGTTTCTGGGGCCCTTCCTCCAGCAGCAGCCAACTTTGCTTCAGGGAAGTGGGGCATGTGTCCGCCTGGCAATATTGTTAACAAGTTTCCTCCATCGAGAATCATAAATATTCCATCCACTTTTTTAAAAACCTAAAAAACTCATACTTTACGCCTACTGAACTTTAAAAACAACAAATGAAAAAAAAGGTTAAAAAAAAAAGGGGGTGCCTGGGTGGCTCCATTAAGCGTCCAACTTTGGCTCAGGCCGTGATCTCACCGTCTGTGAGTTCAAGCCCTGCATCAGGCTCTGTGCTGACAGCTCAGAGCCTGGAGCCCGCTTCGCATTCTGTGTCTCCCCCTCTCTCTGCCTCTTCCCCACTTGTGCTCTGTGTCTCTGTGTCTCTCAAGAATAAATGTAAAAAAAACATTTTTTTAAACAACAAACCAAAAAATCATGACTTTTATTTCTGAATAACTCAAGATTAAAAAAAAAAATTCTGAGATAATCAGTATTTTTTCACACTGAAAAAAAAAATGACTGGTACATCACTTTTAAGAACCTTTTGGCCATAACAGGAGGAAAAAGAAAAGTTTTCTTGATTTGCTCATTCGAAGATTGTTAATGTTAGCGGTAAAATTTTCAGTTAATTGAGTTGCTGTTCTCATACTGGTCTTTTTTTCTTGCCTAAAAAGTTTCTAACCATTATTTCATAGTATCTGCCCACCCGGCTCCTTGATGATCACCACCCTGAGATCCTAAGAATGCTTACAGCTTCTCACTCCCCATTTTCTGCTTGCTGATGGATGCAAGGATACACATATTTTTTCCCCAAAGACGGGTCTCTAGTAAGTGCTAAACCAAACGGAAACAAAGGAGAGAGAACATACATTCGCTTTTTAGACCCTGAACACGTGAATTAATCTGCTTTATGCACACAGTAACCTTTCTTTGGGCTCCGTGCGGGTGTTTCTAGAGTAAAAGAGCTCCCACAGGCTGGTGCTGAGGCTCATGTGAGTCGCTCACAAACCTTCCTGAAGACATCTGTCAGGCATCCATAGGCCGGGACTCCACGCTCTTACTGCCTCTTTACCCCTTCATGAAGCGTCGTGTCACAGATCACCCTCTTTTGACTGGGCAAGCGCCACACCTGCAATCACTCTGTTCTGTTTAAAATCTGTACGTGCACATGTGCGTGTGCGTGATGAATCAACGGGGTGCTGGAAGGTGGAGGCAGAGTGGGTGTTAGGCTTTCTTTCACTCTTTCATAAAACGCAAACACATCCTCCTCAGGTGACTTACAAATGTCCCTCCACACAGTGGGGCTCACCACGTCTCTGCCACACAGAAGAAGCGGGCAATTCCGTGGAACTTGGCCAAGTGACTGATCATTCGCTGGCAGGGCCAAAATATTAGGACAGAAGAACATTCCCCCCCCCCCCCCCGTTTTAACAGCGGCACAGTAGAAGAACATCATCGAAAACGTCTTTCGGTTTCCTTCGGAGCCAGGGAGGTTTTGGGGGGAACCTACATACCAACTACTTTTATGAGAAAATAAATTCCAAGGTTCAAATACGTGACAAACTTTCGACTAATCCGTTACGTAGCGGCCATCAAATTGCTTTGCTTTGGATACCCAAACCTAAGAATAAGCCACCCTACGTCCCTACGTCTGGGCAAGGTAACCAGTGAGTCTTTCCTAAAGAAGTGGGGGTTCTGCTAGGCGGAGATTCCACTAGAACTTTGCCCATTTGATCATTCAGACTTGTAATGCATGATTTATACCTTTTGTGGCATTCGGAACTGCCACCGCTCTCTCAACTGCATTTGATATATTTTCGTACCCCTGCTTTTTATCTCTGCTTACACAAATGATGCCAATAACACTGGTTCACAGGGTGACCTGACCGCAGGGAATGGAAGGCATCTTTTAGTATGTTTCAAAGAATAGCGGGTGATTTATTTCACACTGAATATTAATTAGGGAAACCATGAACAGCTACCAGACATGGGCTAGAAATCTTTCTCCTTAATTCCACCTTGTTTCTAAAGCAGTGCCAAATAGTTTGAAAAAAGAAAATTTCCATGATGAAATTTTACTTTAGAATAAGTGGACATACTTTCCAAGAATGGAGACCTAGGCTAAAAGCCAAAATCACTAAATGATTTCCAATCTTTTGGTTGTTGTATTTTTTTTGGTTTTAACTCCCTTGAGCTGTAATACCCACTCTTTTTGAGTCTATTTTGAAAAATTTTTAGACCCTTCAGGGGGTAATAGCTGAACTTCCAGTATCTGATGACTGAGAATATACAAAAGGATACAAAGCCATGTTGAATTTAGTGATTATGTTAAAAGTTTGTGTTTTTGTTTTTGTTTTTACTGATCAAAGTAGTAACTAGATTGGACAAATGTTCTAACACAGATATACTCACATATTACACATACTTCATATGAGAGTTTATAACCAAGGCTTGATGTGTTCAAAGATTTTAGAACTTGTGGTATTAACTCTGCAGCCCCCTCAGGGACCTGGGGTAGAGATGCTGGAAATAATTTCTTTAAAAATATCTTTTAAATCCCAAGATTCTAAGTTCTAGGACTCTTAGGAAAATATTCCCACTTTACATTTGGTGATGTTGTGAAAATGTTTTTTAAATTATTTTAAAGTTGCCAAAATAACGAATGTAAAGAAATTCTGAACTAAAGCTTAACTTTGCTTCAGAAAACTATGTAAAATACAAAAGCATGCTTGTGGGTACCCATGACACCACTCTGTGACCATCACCTCTTACTTGCACCCCGGAGAGACCCCCTCCTCTTCTGCAAGGTGGGCGTTAGTCAGATTAGCATGCTGCAAGTCTCAAGGCCATGTTCATGCCATGCCAATCCCCAACCAGTGAACCACAGCTACTCAGATATAAAGGCCCCCCCACCTGAAAGCGCACATTCAGGGTAGCAAGTGTTTACGCACAGTGCCTGCCCTACAGAAGGTGGCAGCAAATTTGGTCAGTCCTGGAACTGTCTCAGGCTAGTAACTCATTAAATTTGGATTGTGTTAAAAACCAGACAAGTCCAAAATGCAGTTGCTTATGCTAAGCCCCGTATCACCAAACCCAGACTTAACTTAGTTTCAGCTCTCCCAGAAATGGAATCTTAGTCAATCAGGAATTGCCAGTTCAGCCCGTCTTAGGCCATTTGACTTATAGACCCCTGCCCTCCCCTAAGGAAAAGTGACCTTGTAATACCAACCTGCTCTTCTGCCCGGTGTAACTTCCTTGTTCCCGCTCCCTCCTACCTAATAAGTCTTTCACATCGTACAGCTCCATGGAGCCCCTTTCCACCTACTAGATGAGACGCTGCCCAATTCAGGAAGAGTTGGATAAAGCCATTAAGATCTTAAAATGCACTCAGTTGAATCTTGCTTTTATCAATATATAAAATGCTAGAAATTTTCTGTAGCTCTTGTATGTTGCAGAGATTCCTAAAAGTTCCTTGCTGCTGCTATCTTTCTATTTTTAAATAAATGGATCAATATTCCTGGAAACAGTTACCGGGAAGACAAAATCTTGAGTATGGGGGGAGGGGAAGATCTCCCCCCCAAAAAGCCTTCCTAGAGGAAAATGCTACAATACTTTGAGAACAAGTGGTCAAAGCTTAAGGGATAGTTGCGTCCATAGAGCAATCTTGGAGGCAAATGAGGTCACACTGAGGGTGGGCATTATACTTCTGACTTTTGAGATGTCCCAATATTTATGATTAAGGTATTGTGGCTACAATGTGGTGTATTTTAGTGTAAGTATGCTAATATTAATTATAAAATTAATTACATTATTACATATAACTATATATAATTTGGATATAATTTATAATTGTTATAATTTATATACTGTATACGTATACATTTTGTACAATACATAATTTATAACTTATGTTAGTATATATTTATATAATATATTCTCATAGGACTATTATAATTTGTAAAATACATAATGCAACATAATCATGTTAATGTATGAATTATCATAGCATTTTAATATAGTTATTCAAAATATATTCTTTTCATATTTCCTCCATTTTAAAATGTATTTCAGGGGTGCCTGGGTGGCTCCGTCGGTTAAGCATCCGACTTTGGCTCAGGTCACGATCTCACGGTTTGTGGGTTCGAGCCCCACGTTGGGCTCTGTGCTGACAGCTCCGAGCCAGGAGCCCGCTTCAGATTCTATGTCTCCCTCTCTCTCTCTGCCCCTCCTCTGCTCATGCTTTGTCTCTCTCAAAAATAAACATTAAAATGCATTTTATATTTCAGGGATATTTGCTCCTACCGCCAGTTAATACACCTCTGATTTATTATTTTTTTTTATTTAATTTTTTTTTTTTCTCAACGTTTATTTATTTTTGGGACAGAGAGAGACAGAGCATGAACGGGGGAGGGGCAGAGAGAGAGGGAGACACAGAATCGGAAGCAGGCTCCAGGCTCCGAGCCATCAGCCCAGAGCCCGATGCGGGGCTCGAACTCACGGACCGCGAGATCGTGACCTGGCTGAAGTCGGACGCTTAACCGACTGCGCCACCCAGGCGCCCCAATACACCTCTGATTTATAATGAGAAAAAAGAACTCACCTAAAAGGACATCACCTAAATGGATCTTTCAAAATGACAGTGATACTTGTTCAGATGTGTCTCTCTCTTTTTTTTTTTTTTTTTTTAAGTATAGTCGACCATGTTACATTAGTCTCAGGGACACAACATCGTGGTTGTGGTTCCACAAGTTTACACACGGTGCTGTGTTCACTGCAAGTGCACTTCCCAATTGTCCTGACCCACAGCTACCACAGTATCATTGACTGTGCTTCTTATGTGCTGTCTTTTAATTCCTGTGAATTACTCATTCCGTAACTACAAACCTTATCCCCCAAGCCCCCTTCACACGTTTTGCCTAAGCCCCCACACACCTTCCCCTCTGGTAACCACCAATTTGTTCTCTGTATTTGTAAGTCTGGTTCTGCCTTTTGGTTTTTCACTTGTTGCTGTTTTAGATTCTACTTATGAATGAAATTATACGGCAATGGTCTTTTTCAGCCTGACTTATTTCACTCAGCAGAATTCCCTCTAGGCGCATCCACGTTGTCTCAAGTTGCACAATCTCCTCCCTTTTTTTGGGTCCGTAACATTCCATTTTATACACCTACACCACACATCTTCCTTATCCATTCATCAACTGATGAACACCTGGGTTGCTTCTATATCTTGGCTACTGTAAATAATGCTGCAAACGTAGGAGTGCATGTACCTTTTCAAATTAGTGTTTTCCTTTTTCTTTGGGTAAATACTCAGTAGTGCAATTGCTGGATCATATGGTAGTTCTATTTTTAATTTTTTGAGAAGCCTCCATACTGTCTTCCACAGGGGCTGTGCCAACGTGCATTCCCACCAACAGCGCACCAAGGTTCCTTTTTCGCATGTCCTCGCCAACGCTCGTTATTTCCTGTCTTTTTTATTTTAGCCATTCTAACCCAAAATGTCTTTCAAACTTAATGATTACAGTTTGCTAACTTTATCTGGGTAGAAAACTACTCTTGTGTATCTATCTGTGGCAAGGGCTGTTTGTTTTAAAATTCAGAGGGAGGAAAGATTAGGCTCAGGAAATAACATCGACATCATTTCCCCACCAGCCCCTAGTCTGAAATGCCATCCAGAGTTAGGATGGTCAGTTCTCAGACCCGTGTGTTCAGAGGTGAGGCTGCTGTGGCTTTGCAGAGGCCAACGGTCATCCTCCAGCCTCACAGACGAGCACAGACGTGAATTTACGTGCAGAAAATAAACACCTCACTCCTTAACACCATTTACTGTGGCTGTGACACCACAATCTCCCCCTCGAGGCAAAGCAACACCTTGTCACATGCACTTCAAAGAGACTCTCTAAGCTTCCCTTAGCTGCAGAAAAGGAACAAAACTCTAGGAAAGCAAAATGGGCACTTCTTTCAAATTAGCGCCTTCCACAGGTTGCAAGGGCATATGAAACCGGTATTTTGGTCCTGGGGAAAACCGGCCCACGAACAAATAAGCAATATTGTTCTACTCTGCTCTCACCAACTTTTTCCTCTTTTACTTAGAGGTGCCAAATCCAGCCATACATGCTCGGTCAGCTCGATCCTCTGCGAAAATGGAACCACACCGTGCGCAGGGCCACCGCTAAGCCACGGCGGTCATCACAAACTCTTCTGTTCCAACGCGGCATCGACCCAGCAGAATGATGCCGGCTAGGACTCCTGTTCACTCTATGGTTGTCCATATATAGAGGTCAAAACAGTTTACTAACATGACCCCATGTACTCAGGGATTTCAGATCAGTTTTTCCTGCCCCAGGCTCCTGGACAGAGCACAGAGATGACACAATCTAGGGCGTGAGGGAGTAGAAGCGAATCTTAAACCTTCCACGTTCCCAGAGCCTCTGGAAGCAAACTCACCTTACCACTGCCGTTCTTCAGAAGGACTGAGTCCAGCGTGGCTAAGAGAAATGTCCCATAATGGCAACAGCAGGAAGGAAGGAGATCTTCCTGGCCTTTGGCCGGTCCCATACTGACAGACCATATGATTATATTACAAAGAATAACAGTAAAAACAACCCCAGGAATCTGGGTTTTGATTTGAAAAATCTCTTGTGAGCGGCGCCTGGGTGGCTCAGTCGATTGAGCGTCCGACTTCGGCTCAGGTCATAATCTTGCAGTTTGTGGGTTCAAGCCCCCACGTCGGACTCTGTGCTGACAGCTCAGAGCCTGGAGCCTGCTTTGGATTGTGTCTCCCTCTCTCTCTGCCCCTCCCCTGCTCACACACTCTCTCTCAAAAATAAATAAACATTAAAAAAAAATCTTTTGTGGGAAGCAGCCTGTTATTGTAACTGAGATTTTTTTTTAATTGTTTATCTTTTGGTGGGGGGGGAGAGAGAGAGAGAGAGAGAGAGAACACAAGAGCTAGCTGATCAAGCAGGGGAGGGGCAGAGACAGAGAGGGAGAGAGAGAAAATCCCAAGCAGGCTAGGCTCCATGCTGTCAGCACAGGGCCTGACACGGGGCTCGATCTCACGATGGTGAGATCGTGACCTAAGCCGATATCAAGAGCCCAGGGCTTAACCAACTGAGCCACCCAGATGCCCCTGTTACTGTAACTTAGGAGTCCCATCAGTGATCGGCTGGGCCACTCTCCTTCCTCCTAGATGTTGGACTGCACCGGGGCAACCACTGCTGAGCATGGCTGCGGCATCTGTAAAATGCAGGTGATGAACCAACCTCACAGGGCCCTGCTGAGAAACAAAGTGCAGGGAACAGGCTGGGCGCTGGGTCCAACAGGCCTGTGCACCCTTCACAGCCTGATGACAGGAATCGGCACCTGTCCCAGCTGGGGGCTCGATCCCCAACAAACCACCCCCCTCCTCCCCGCGCAAACCCAGATGGAATCTGAGAAAACTCCTGACAGCTCAAAAACATCATCAGCATTCAAGTCTCTGATAAAGGGAAAACATTTTGATGGGAATTAAAGCAGAATGAGCCTGGATAAATAAAAGGTAAATGAGATTCAGTTGGCTGGTGCATTGATCACATGGCCATGTGGTATTCCCGTATCTTCTCCCTATCCCCCTTCCAACGGCCACATTTCTCACAAGTTATCCATGCCCTCTCGTCTCACTTCCGGGTTCCACAAGGAACCCAAACCTAGCCTGTAACCTCATCGCTCTGCTGAAGCAGCACCCAAAGAGTTTACCAACAATCTCCATGCTGCTGAGTTCAAAACTAGCTTTTTAAGCATTTTTTTAAATGTTTATTTATTTTTGAGAGAGAGAGAGAGAGAAAGAGAGAGACAGAGGGAGGGGCAGAGAGAGAGGGAGACACAGAATGCGAAACAGGCTCCAGGCTCCGAGCTATCAGCACAGAGCCTGATGCAGGGCTCGAACTCACAAACTTTGAGATCATAACCTGAGTCAAAGTCAGAGGCTTAAATCGAACGAGCCACCCAGGTGCCCCCAAAACAGTTTTTTTAAAAATTCTCTTTTCTGCCCCCGACAGGCAACAATACTGTAGACACCTCACTCACGTGACATCTGTTCCCTCCATCTTCGTTCACACAACGGGGTCACCTTTCTCTTCCTCCTTTCCAAGCACCTCTTCCTCGTCAGGGCCCAAATCATTGGTCCTCCCAGGGGCCAAGTACGGATCCTCTCTCACTTTATACTCCCCCCTGGGCTGGTTGCATACTTGCACGAGATTTTAACAACTAAAGATCTTCCACCCAAGTAAATGTGAGTGAATCACACTGTTAAATTTCCAGGCCAGAAATCTCTTTGAGGTTCAGTCTCACACACCTGACTGCCTACTCGACACCTCATCTTGGAGACTTCAAAAAATCACCTCAAATACAGCAATCTTCCTGTGAAATGAAAGTGTGATAAGGCTGGTCCCTGCTTAAAATGCCGCGTTGGCTTCCCTTGCTCTGAGGATCAAGACAAAAATCGTCCGCAGGCCTACCAAGCATGCATCAGGCGCCCCCGGCTCCAGTCTCCAGCCTCATTTCACAGCTTGCCCTCTGCACTGCGGCCCCACAAGCCTGAGTTAATTCCTGAACTAAAACCCTGCCCCCGACCTCAGGACTTTTGCACATGTGATTCCTCTTAATGCCTCCTCCCTCACCTTTTGCTTCCTGAACCCCCCATATTCCAAGAAAGTGGTCAACACCATTTACCATCTCTATCCAACGAACCCTTTAATTTTTTGTGAAACTTTTTTGGAATGAATTTAATGAATACTTTACAAGAGAATAAAGGGAGAGTGGAAACAACTTTGTTAGAGATGTTAGAAAGGCTTTCAACAGCAAACCCAAATCTGTATCTCCTATTTTCCTGACCCTGAAGGTACAGACCCCCCAACTGGGTGGCATCCTTTGATTGCAACCAACTGCCCATCAATTGTCTTAAAGGAAGTGGACTGTACCCATCTTGCAAATGCCGATTCTACTGTTCAAATATGCATCTCTAGTGAGTTCTAACTTGTCATTACTTCTGCTGCTTCTGACAGTCGCTTCATCAAAACACAGTATCTTCGAACATTTTGATGGCTTATAATTTTGCGACGAGCACAATCATCTTCTTGGCTTAATTGCGCAACATCTTCCTTTTTAGATTTAGTCACACCGATTAGAATGACAATCTGATGATTATATTTTTCATTTCCACACCATCTATTTCTTCCAACTACCTTTGTGTGCACATCACAGTTGTTCACTCATGAAGCATATGAAGAAAATGTTTGGTACAGAAACATCCTCAAAGATGAGAGAATATTGTCACACAACCTTTTTGCCAAATGGGACAGTCTAGGTTTTTGTTGCAAAATCCATGGGAAAGTACTTCTTGTTGGATGACTGACTGGATAAGAATACCTTATTTCTTTTGTCCTTTGAAATGTACTGTTGGCTCAGCGATTCCTGAGTTGGGGAAAATTCATGAAGACTATCCCTATCAGGAAAATCGGTCTGAGATTTCACAATCAATTTGACCGTGATCACCACCAGAGTCTAGAGTGATTCTACAGATCTTTTTGCACTTATCTTCCGATTCACCAACCAATCATGAGATGACTTCCTCTGTCAATTTTCTTTACTATCATTGGAGAAAATGTAAAATTCTGAAAGCTCAGTTATGTTCAACTGAAGATTTTTTTAGAAAATAGGTATGGGGTGCTTGGGTGGCTCAGTCAGGTAAGCGTCCGACTTCGGTTCAGGTCACGATCTCGCGGTCCGTGAGTGACTTCGAGCCCCACGTCAGGCTCTGTGCTGACAGCTCAGAGACTGGAGCCCGCTTCAGATTCTGTGTCTCCCTCTCCTTCTGCTCCTCCCCTGCTCACACTCTCTCTCTCTCCCCGCCCCCCCCCGCCCAAAAATAAATAAACATTAAAAAATGTTTTTAAAAAGTACGTACAAAGATAGTGTCTCCAGATTTCTTTTAGGTCTTCTTGAGAGATGATACAAAAGTGCAGGTAGACAACTCAAGGATAATATAATAATTAACATTTATTTCAGTATTGGATCCCTTTATAGATTACTCCATTATTCTCTGTGTTTCTTACAATTTTAGTGTTTTGGTTTTATTCTTTTTTAGCATGGTTAGGAATAATTGATAAGTAGAGGTGAACTCATTCTCAGGTGATTAAACAGCAAAATGTTTCAAGATATAGGAAAGCTAAGATCACTATGATCCTATAACGTATCTTAGATTTATACGAGTCCAGTGGATCCATATGGTAACGGTAAGATAGAAACCATTGTTTTCTGCTTTACAAGAAGTAAGTACGCTTTTCCCCTGTTCCTTGGCAGACCTCTAGGAGAGCTAAAACTCATGAAATGGAAATCTGTAAGAACAGTTAAGGCCGCTCAAAAAAGGAATCCCAGGGGCACCTGCGTGGCTCAGTTGGTTGAGCACCCAACTCTTGATTTCAGATCAGGTCATGATCCCCGGGTCATGGGATAGAGCCCCACACAGGGCTCCGCACTGAGTGTGGAGCCTGCTAGAGATTCTCTCTCTCCCTCTGCTCCTCCCTTTCCCTCTCAAAATTAAAATAAATGAAATTCCAAAACCAAAAACGGGACCCAACAGTCCCTGAGGGTACTATGAGGGTTAAGGGCACCTAGCTCCCATTTAAAGTCAGCACTGTTGCTATTCAGGGAAGGTTCTCTCCATCTTCCCGACTATGTCAAACTTCCGTGTTATGGTTTTTCCCTATCATTTTCAGAGCACTACACACAGCTCTGTTTTGACATTTATTGGTCAGATTAGAGTATTTACTCAGTGTCTGCTTTTTCACTAAATTGTCAAGATTGGGAAAGCAGAGAGTATTTGTGGTCTTGATCTCTAGGGTAATCTCAGCACCTGGAGTCAGGCACGGCACATGGTAGGTTCTCAACGGGGATCTTAGGAAAAGGAGTTCAAACTCAGTTCTGTTTTTAGCTCCCCACTGTGTGAAATTACTGTAATTACCCATTACTGTTTCAGAGTTTCTCTTTTTATAAGATAATCTTTTTTCATTCACTACTCTGACCCCACCTCCAGCTACATGGTCACTGACCACCGTGAAGGAAATACATGCTAAGTACCTACTGGGGTCAGGTGATTTACTGGTTTTTACAGTCTTGCAAAGTGTATATGACACTATGCAAGTGTCATATACCAGTTTTCCCACTGGTATATGGGAAACTGGTATCCAGCGGTTAAATAACTTGCACAAGGTCACAGAACCAACAAACAGGAAGAGAGATTCAAATTCATGCCTGATCTGGCTCCAACCTGTATTCTCCCCATTCCATCCAATGACACATACAGCAGGGAAGCAAAGCTTATACTCTCCTTGCCTTTTGTGTGGCGTCTTATTTAAAAGTGGAGTATATGCCACACAAGCACTGAGTGGCATTCTTTTCCTTGGAAAACAGAACGTCAGCTCTGATATATTAGTGACAGCCATGTGCCACGTAGATGTTATATATCTGTGGAAGTTTTCCTCAGCAAAGTCATAAGTCCCCCAATGAGGGATCTGCCTTTTACCAGCACCTCAAAAATCTATTTCCGCTGGCTATCATAATGCTTGTTTCCATAAAACATAATAATTTAAAGCCCGGTGTTTTTAAATCTGTCAGACGTGCACATTTACGCACTCTCATAAGGTTGTAACGGCTCCCTCCTTAGAACCGACTTCCGCCTCATCCATTTCTATTAGATGCTTACATCCTTCCTTTCAAAATGAAAAGGCAAATTCATGAGACGACATCCTCACTAGCCATAAAAAGGTTAGAGTGACATTAAGTGACTAATGACTGGATGTAGGAGGGAACTGAGAGTGAAGTCAAGTTGCAAATTCTACTCCCTCGTTATGATGTCTACCTGTAGGCAAGAGTATCGATCACGCCGCACGATGGTTACTGCACACCACAAGAAGCGTGTTCCCCCGACCGTGGTATTTACTACCCGGCAACATGCACACCAGTGGTTTCAATGGGGGGGGGGGGTTCTTGGAATCAGCCGGGGTTCTTTGTCTCCCCCCACCCCTACTCTTGGGCACACAGGACACTATGTCATAATTGGGGGATAATCTGACATGACCCCAGAGATGATTCTAACAAATGTGTCCCTCCTACCCTCTGGAAGACACACATAGATCCACAAGGTACAACCCATGTACTCCCTCTCCCCAGGCTGGCCTTAGATCTTCCTTTAGTCAACCAGGTCTGGGGACAGGAAGGACCAAGGGTCCCGAGGCTGATGAAAAAGTGGGTTGCTCAACACGATGTCTGTGGATGATGCAGGGCAGGGAGGGCACGAGTGTTTCACCACTGGGGTCAAGTGCCAGGAGCCTAGAGATACGTTGCCTGGGAACGAGTATGGACTCTGCCCCTTGTGCGGCCCAAGGTCCTTGGGTAAGTCCTTTATACCCTCTAGATCTGTTTCTTTACTGATAAAATGGAGATGGTCATACCTACTGCTTAGACCTGTTTAAGGGTCACAGGGCTTCATCCACGTACCGTGACTGGCAGCTTACCCAACAAAACAACTGTTAGCTATTGTTACACTCGTCATAGACATAAAAATAAAAATGAAGGATGGAGCCTGTGTTCCCTGAAGAGAAATGAAATTCAAGGAAAGAAAAAGTTGTTCCCAGACATCTGATGAGTGCGGAGACAGTTAAGCGAAGCCAGATCATTGTTCAAACAAGCTCCAAAGGCTTTTGTCACTGAGAGGAAAGCCAAAGTCCTTCCGAGGCCCTCCAGGCCCTATGTGGTCTCCACCTCCTCCACCTCTGTGACCTGATCTGCTTAATCTACTGCCTGCTCCCCGCCCCCCTGCCCCACCCACCTTACTCCCTCAGGCTCTCCCTCCAACCAGCCAAGCACACTCCTGACATTTCCATTCTACTGCCTGCCCTACACGAACCACCTGGCTAAACCCCTCATCTCCTTCCTGTTTTTGTCTCCACACCCTCCCCTTGATGCAGCTCACCCTGACATCTGTTTAAAATCGCAACCCTTCCTCCACCAGATCTGACACTCCCAATTTCCCTTCCTCTGCTTTATTTGTCCCCCATGGCACTTACCACTTTCTAATGTAAATTACTGGTTATATTTAGTGTCTATCTGCTATCTCCCCCACTGGATTGTAAGCTCCGGAAGGGTCAGGGGATTTTTCTGTTTTGTTCACGGATGCTCCATCCATAAATATTTGCGGAACTTAATGTTTTAGATGGCCTTTAAGTTTTTCCTTACTGCTTTGAAGAAAAAAGTCTCATCCTTGCCCTTTTCCCATCCAGCCATGTATCCATCAAAACCCCTTACTATTCAAATGATCCAGGAAATCTCTAACCATCCCAACAGATGGTTGCTGGGTAGGAAATGAACTTAGGGGTTAAATTTATTTTCATCCATCTCTTTCCAAAAGAAATGTGAGGTCATTTCAGCGGCAAGGGATCTCCCTTCAGCAGTATAGGAATTTACCGTCAGATCTACGGCAAGAAACCTGAAGAAACAAAATGATTTTTTTTTTTTTTTTTTTTTTTTTTGGCAAAAGAAAGCACTGTGATTAAGAAATATACATTTGCAAATACAGCAGGGTACCCGTTTCTTAGACAGGTACAGATGCTGTTAATGCAAATGGCTGTCAAGCCCACGGCTCCCCCAAATCCCAGCACATGCTGGCTGTCTCCAAAGACAAAACCTTCTCGAACAGAAGGTGAAGTTCTCAAGTTCTAAATAGAAAACCAACCTGAAAACATATAAATTGTTAAACTGCTCCTTTTTTTTTTTTTTTTTTTTTACTACCAAAGCACTTCGTGCTAATAAAGATGAGCTTTAGAGGATTAACAGGGATAGGCCAGGTGACAAATTACACACACATCTCGAGGAAGAAATATTCCTGGAATATGCACCAGGCCTGCAAAGCTTTTGCAGTATTTTTCTGCCCGGTCTAAGTTTAGACGGTCCTCTGACCACCGGGGAGCCTGCACGGTGCCAGGTTTACCCCAGCTCACGCGACAGATTTTCATCTCTGTGACTTCAGGTCACATTATCGCACGAGTGAACTGCTATTTAGGTCAGCTAAGAGTCTCTGCCTAATTGAATGTGCATTTTATCCTTGGTGTTCATGCTCTATATATCAGGATTTTAGACAGTTATTGGGGAATGGGGAAGACAGACAATATTGGTTTCAAGATGCAGAAGGACTGATAATTATACTCAGTTTGACACATAACAACCCAAAACGTCTGAATAATTTAAAGTCTCTCATTCTTGAACGTTGGGTTTGCTTTTAAACTGAATCACTACCATTTAAGCTGATATCACTTGCTTATATACTACTTGTTCCACAGCGTTAAACTTTTTTTTTTTTTTTTTTTTAAACTGAGAAGTATTGCTTCATTTTAACTGTGAAGCTTAGGGTTCTGGAAAAAAGAAAGCAGTGTGTTGTTTGTTTCTTTGTAACGGGCAAACAAAAATGACTCTTTGGCTAGATGACCACAGAGCGTGATGAGGGGTGAACACTAGAAATGCACCTGCTAAAATGAGTGAATTAATGCAAATCCTACATGTGGTTGAGGAGAAATGGAATCCCAGGGTCAGAAAAGACGTCAAGTACTCTGATTCTGACAGCCTCGCCCAGACCTGAGGATTCGGTTCGGTGTTATCAATGGAATGAGATGGTGCCGTTGGGGGGTACGTTCAGACTTTGAGAAGGCTTGAAGGAGAATCTTTCACCAAAACCAAGAAATATAAACTCCAGGAGGCGGCCACCAAGACTCTCCCCAGCAGGTGCTAGAAGAGGGCCTGATACACGGTGGACCCTTAAAATATTTGTGGAACAGACTCTGGGATGAAGTTTCCTGTAGTTCAGTTGAGTGAGGGCAACCTTACTGGATGAACACTTTTGTTTTTAATGTTTATTTATTTTGAGAGAGAGAGAGAGAGAGAGGGAGCGAGAGAGAGCACACTTAAGGGCAGGGGAGAGGCAGAGAGAGAATCCCAAGCAGGCTCCACACGGTCAGCACGGAGCCAGATGTGAGGCTTGAATTCACAAACAGTGAGATCATGACCTGAATCGAAATCAAGAGTCGGACACATAACTGACGGAGCCACCTGGGCACCCCCTAACACTGTTCTTTAGGAGCTACGTTAGAGGACCCGCATCGACATAAAAGGCACAAATTCCACCCTCCTCCCCAAAAATAAAGATGTTGAGGCTCTACCTTTCAGTAAGTCTGACTTCACGGGTTGGGGCGGGACCCAAGCATCAGTGTTTTTACAGAATCACCCAGGCGATTCTAATGCATAGCGAAAAATAAAAACCACTGATCTATACACAACACTGAATTCTCAAACCTGAACATCTCGATATAATAACGTTTTATCTACGCTGACAAGCAAGAAGCATATTCCAAGGACATTTCCCATCAAGTCAAGAAATAACCCTCACGTCTAGGATGCTTTAACTTCAAATGTGATTCCCAAATTACCCTGAAATAGAAATGCTCGGCACAGTGCCTCACACGCAGTGATGCTTTCAGAGAAAACTTGGGAGATAAAACCCTACAGTTTTCACTCCCGGCGTGTCCATGTTTCTGGGCCAACATTTTACAAATAAACCCCCAAGCGTTGTGGCAGCAGCCTGACCACCTCAAACCAGCGTTTCTTGGTTAACGATTTCAAATCACTTCACCGATCGATCTCCAGCGGGGAGCAGGCATGCACAAGGCAGCCCCTTCCTCCCACGTGCAGTGTGTTCCTACACAGCAGTCGGTCTCAAACACATTCAACAAGGAGGGCGCTCGAACTCGGAGGGGCCGAGGAGAAAGTTAAAGGGGGCAGGTCTGAGGCTATGAAATGCTGAGAACGTTAGGGCATCAAGAAACTCTACCATACAAAATACTTCAAGTTATACTTTTCCTGGGGGCTCCTGGGTGGCTCAGTCGGTTAAGCATCTGACTTCGGCTCAGGTCATGATCCCACGGGCTGTGGGTTTGAGCTGTGCATTGGGCTCTGTGCTGACAGCTGGGAGCCTGGAGCCTGCTTCGGATTCTGTGTCTCCTCCCTCTATCCGCTCCTCCCCAGCTCATGCTGTCTCTCAAAAATAAACGGTAAAAAAAAAAAAAAAAAAAAAAAAAAAACCAAAAAAAACAACACCTACAAAAATAAATAGATTAAACTTTTCCTGTACTTTTTTATTTGACTGCAATGACCAAATCTGGCATGGGGACAGGTCACGCCTCAGGAGGTACGAACTGTGTTGGGGAAACCGTTCCAGGCCGGCTCTGTCCTGGCACAGCTGTGGTTCAGGGTCACTCACGCAGGATTTAGAAGCTGAATCCAATTACAAGGTGCATCGGAAGAAAGAACCACACCCTCGGGCACCTCCGAGACCACCGGGCTGTTCAGTGACTTGAGGAGTCAAACTGCAATTTGACTCTTCAAACGCCCTGCTGGCCGGGCCCAGCGGGTCCCCAGCGCCCTCCCCAGCCTGACTTCATCGCTCTGCGCTTCCTCGTCCATTTGGAGCACCAGCTTCTAACTCAGGGCAAAGGTAAGTGTTTCCGATAAGCTCTGCAAGGAAGAGAACCCAGGACAGACAGCTATGGCCGCGTCAGCTGTTTTCGCGTTTCTACTCTGCGTCCAGCCCCCAGAGCCTGAAACTCTCAGTTCACCACATCAAGTCAAATCACCGAAAGGCAAGGGTTCTAGGCCCTCACGAAAACCATGCATACACTTGAGGGATTTCAGATATTCGACAAGATGGGTTTGGGAGGCCTGGAGTTTCCTCAGGTGGAAGAACCACTCTGATCTCTCCTAGCTTCCCTCCGGCTGAAGGAATTCTTCCCGTGCTGTTCTCCAGCCTGACTGCTGTGATCCCGGAGTGTGGGGCTTTTGCTTTACTGCGACTGCACCCATCCTTTCTTCCTCCTTGCCTCTCTCCAAGGTCTCAAGCCTTTGGTGTGCAGAAAGGACAGTGGTGACACAGGTGAAATGGAGACAAGAGATCCCAAGTTGTCCTTCATAACCGGCTCAGCCTCAAGCAGCACTCCCTTCGTGGTGAGGCCAGGGCCCCCTTACCCAAGCACCTGCTTACGAAGGGCTCTTTAATTTGCTTTCCACCTCGTACCTCAATTCCGTCCACAAAGCCCACGAGGCAGGCCAAATTTATTAAGCCCACCGTAAAGACAAACTGAAGCACAGCATCACCACACCAGAACAGATTATTAGATTCAAATCAAATTAAAAAGTCAGGGATCGAAGATCTCTGACCACAGATCATTTTGGTGGCTCCTTAAAACTGCATCATCAAGCGGTGAAGCCACAGGCTTCAGTAGAGGAAGATGGGGATCAGAACACCTGTATTCCAGGGGCTGTTCTGCTCACCTGTGCCCACGTGTCCCCCAGCTTCGCTCTCACACCCCAAATACAGTAAGCAGGGCCTCACCCAACTGGCTCACAGGGGTGGCCGAAAAATCACGCTTTATACTTTAATATAACGCGTTAGCTCAGGTCATGATCTCGTGGCTCACGTGTTCGAGCCCCTGTGCTGACAGCTCAGAGCTTGGATCCTGCTTCGGATTCTGTGTCTCCTTCTCTCTCTGCCCCTCCCTCCCTCGTACTCTGTCTCTCTCCCTCAAAAATAAACAAAACATTAAAAAAGAAATAAAAAAACCCCCAAACTGTTAAAGCCACTAGAAGTGAAGTAGAAAGGAAATATGATGTAACCCATTTCAAGGAGTCCTTTAAAATTTTTCATCAAAGAAACGTGGAGAGCCGTTGTAGCTGAATACATCCCACCTCCAGGAGGAGGCGCAGAGGGTGCTTACAAGGTCACTGAGTGTCTCAGCTCAGCCAATGGGGCCTGTTCTATTTCTCCTCTTTGGCATGCACGGTACTGAAATACTAAAGTCAAACAGGGCGGGGGCAAACTGAATTCTCCCGGGGCTCCAGGGGAGGGCACTTGAACATTAGACTTAGGTGGGGTTTTCCCTTCAAATGATATATTCTCATTTGGTTGGGAATGCAGTTTTTTTTCATTTTGTGTTGACTCCTCTTTATTTCCAGGCATTCTGAGAGGTAGGAAGGAGAAGAAAGTTCCATTTAACACATGTCCTGCTAACAGTAAGAATTGGAATTGGTCTCGGGGTTTGGTTTTTTTTTTTTTTTGGTCTTGCTTCTTATAATTTGATAACTGTTCTTTGTGATGGACTGCTGGCACGTGTCAGAATCTTGCTGGATGCGGTTTCAAGTGCATCACTCTGACAAGATGGGGGAAAAGATGTGGAGAAGCAGGCTAAGAAGAAATATTTCCTGGCTCTTGTATCCCCAAGTTAATACCCCAACAATCATCATCCCTCGTGAGGTCCTCACACTTAAAAAGCCAGGTTCGAGGACTTTGGGAGGGGGGTGTGGGGAGGAATAATATTTCAATGGCTTTGAGTGTATAATTAGTGTTTGTATCCATACGGGCCAGACATTCTTGGATGAACACTTATCCTAACGAAATTCTCCCCCACAAGACCCTGTCTGGGGCTTCTTTCAAAGAGCTCCATGGTAAGTAGGTGTTTATCATGCCTCGAACTTGTTTTTCCTTTTCCTCTTGTCTTCTCCATAGATGAACATTTAGCAAAATGAAAATTTCCTCCAGGTAATTACCTGGCCGTATTTCAAGGCATTCATGAAAACTACTGCTCCCTCTGGTGAGGGATTCTGCTCACCGGGCACAAGAATTAGGGCAGTGGGTCTGGGAGCCCGCTCTGTGTCACCACCCTGGGCAGGCAGCCCCCTCCCACTCCCTCCCGGAGGCGGTGAGAGACGCTCTCAAAGTCCGGGGCTCATTAGCTCCGGTGCCATCTAGCTAAAAGTCGGGTCTGGGACCTCTTGTTCCTTCCGGGGCTCTATCTGCTGCCTCTTGAGATGGATTTCTCATCAGGGCAGATGGCTTCCCTATTATCCAGATGGTTCCAGAGTCTACTGGCACAGCTGCCTCATCTTCCTAGCACAGCCTCCCCTGGGCGAGCTGTTCTGGACTCAGTTGAGAGCAGGTGACTAGATACACTCACTCAGCTGGTCCTGACGCTCTCCTCCTCCTGGGGGTCAGGGGGAGGCCCACTCCCCAGAGCGCCCTTAGGAGCCTGGCCTTGGCACTAGATTCTCCCCCCAGGACCCTCACCTTTCACTGTATATAAAATTCCCATAGTCCTAGGACATCTAGGTTTGGGCTTTTTTTTTGGGGGGGGGGGGCGTCTAAGGTTCCAGAGTCATTTCTAATGTCTATGCCCTTTCGGAATTCAAAAAATTTTTTTATTTTGAATTCCCTAATTGATCGCAATGATTCTCTTCGAGCCCTGGTTCCTTCCTAGCATCTTCTTCACCTCTGCTGAGAGTCGTGGTCCACTCTTTTTTTTTTTTAATTTTTTTTTTAACTTTTATTTATTTTTGAGACAGAGAGAGACAGAGCATGAACGGGAGAGGGTCAGAGAGAGGGAGACACAGATTCTGAAACAGGCTCCAGGCTCTGAGCTGTCAGCACAGAGCCCGACGCGGGGCTCGAACTCACGGACCGCGAGATCATGACCTGAGCCGAAGTCAGCCGCTCAACCGACTGAGCCACCCAGGCGCCCCCGTGGTCCACTCTTTTAATGAAAAGAAATCCTCCAACTCTGATTCCTCTTACGTGTTCTCTGAGGCTTCTATCAAAAAAACAAACCCACACTCTTGGCAAATATTCCATTCTTATTCGTAAAACGTATCACCCTTGACTCCCTTCCTTTACAAGGCAGACACTCTCCCTTTCTGTGTAAGGGTTCCTCAGGGATCCAACTCCATCCCATCTCCCGCCCGCCCTCTCTTCCTGTCTCTCATTTTGCATCATGAGTGCATCTTCTTGAATTTATGCTTATAACTGCATTTTACACTTTTATCTTGTACAGAGATGGTCACAGTACTGAGAATCTCGGACAAGTTACTTGAGCGCAAACTACACAGCATGCTATTAGCCACGTATTCCCAGCTACGCATTTTACAAGAGGCAGAAGAGGATCTACCCATTCCTTCCAGCCATTCCTTTCCACTAGGAACAACCAGGCCTCACTTATGGAATAACCCTAGAAATACCACCGAGTGTGAAAGGGTATATCCTATATGAAGAATGAATTGCCTGCATGGTTTCTGTATGATTATAAACTACATTTTAAATAGTTGTATAGGCTAATGGAACATAAAATACAATGATATGAGTATAGTTCTACCTGCAACAAAACATTCTCCAGTTTCCTTCAGAGATTTTTATCTACACGGGAACGCAGTATTCTCCTTTTTCAATGGACGAACACACTGAAAGCGGTTCTGTTGAAAACAAACAAAAACTCTTTCTAAATGCATTTCTTGGATTTAGGCCATTGTCACAAAATCACTACTCTTCTGTGTGGCTCCCCTGGCTGCTTTTAAAGCTTTGTTTTCAAATACAAAAGCAGATTTGAGCATTGCTGGTAGTGAGTGCTGTCGATGGGATTTAAATAATACAGCAGTTGGGACTGAAAAGGAACCCTTAGAAACGGCTAGACAGGGGACAGACCAGATGGGGAGAGTGAAGGCCGAAGAGCCTCGCTCGCAAGATGGTGGCCAGCGTTGGCACTGGGTTTATGGAATATGCCACGCTTTTCCATTGCTTTCAAGAGTTTGAGTGAGCAGTTGGGTTTAAAATCAGGTCATGTTTACCAAAAAGATTGTGTTTTTCTCTTCAGAATCCATTCTACAGAACATGAGGGTTAGATTAGGTCTTAAAAACCACTGAGGACCAGCACATCTATCCTACTCACCCACTCAGGAGCCTCTAAGGCATGAGGGCACCCAGATAAGATCGAAATTTTTGAAAGGAGGAAATACACTTATGTGAACTTATATTTAATCCGTATCTCTGTTACAACTATTCCTTAAAAAAAAATTTTTTTTTTAATATTTATTTTTGAGAGAGAGGCAGAGGGCAAGCAGGAGTCGGGGGCAGAGAGAGAGACACACACAGAAACTGAAGCAGGCTCCAGGTTCTGAGCTGTTGGCACAGAGCCTGATGTGGGGCTTGAACCCACAAACCGTGGGATCATGACCTGAGCCAAAGATGGATGTTTAATGGTCTGAGCCACCCAGGCACCCTATTAAAGCTATTCCATATGAAATGATTTTATTCTGTCAGGCCAACAATTCCCTTTATCGTTCTTTCAGTTATTCCAATTCAGAAACTTGGTAGAATCAGGAATTTGCAGTATTTATAACCGGCTGTTATGATGATAAAACTGTAGTGCTAACTGTAGAATAAGAATGGCTGTCAATTGGACTTTAAAGGCATTCTACAAATGTGTATAGTCGACCTATTGTTTTGTGTGAATGTGAGTATATCCGTCACCTATATTCACCCTATGCTAGTAAAGGACACAGAGAGAAAAGACCCGTGAAGCATGAGTTAACACCTTTCCCGTCAACATTTTTTTCCCCAGTTTTTCAGACCAACTAGAAATTTGTATGAATGACACATTTGACACATGGAGTAAAGATTATGACCATTATGTTAATATCTACATTTCAATCAATTTTCACCATCTACTATGGCTAGCTCATGGATGTGTGTCTCATAGAATATTCTGGAAAAGGGAGTCTATGGTCTTCCATTACTAGTATCTTAACCCTCTTGCTCAGACCTTCACTTGACCTTCACATTTCACCGAAGCAGGGCCCATCCGCAGAGTCTCCTCTGGTCTGTTGTAAAATAAGATCAGGAAGGACAATGTCGTAGATTTTTCATAAAGCAAAATCATTGAAGTTAAAAGACAGTCCTATTAACATTCACTGAGACGGTCTCCAAAAACTTACAAATTATGATGAAAGCTGATGCCAGATTTTCTTCAACGTCCTTGATTTTCTTAAATCCTGGTCAAAATAAAATCTTAGCACCTTATGCTGATCCCTCCCTCCAGGTGTAAGAGCCACAGCCCTAAGTATCAACCACCTCTTCCTGATGACATGATGAAACAACCCAAAGGAAGACGAAGATGAGATCGCTGGTGCAGGAGATTAACGATGGAGTAAGAGGCGTGGCTGGATCCCATGACCACCGTTATATAAACATGCACCGGCTCCACGGGCACCATCGGGGCTCTGACTGCGCACAACCTGTGCGCAAGCTCTGTAGTGAAGAACATAATGCCGCTACTCGTAACAATCTGAGGATCTGAGCTCAAGAATCTGCTGCTTTCTAAAGATGTCGGCCATTATACATCAAAATCAAATGTGGCTATGTTTGGACAGGACCAAAATGGAATATTGTTTTTCTGTATGTTCCAAACGATCCAAATGTAGTTCCATTATTTACAATAGTATCAGGAGTAACTATAAACCAAACTGCCAAAAGTACATTCAAGATGAGCTCATACGGAGAAAAACCGGCGTACGTCGATGAACGCTCAAGCAAATTGGGTCAGTCTCTTTGCAACGTGCTTCTTGGAAGAAGAATGACAGAAATTGGTTGACAAAAGTTAAAAAGTATCCTTTAACCTACAAATGGCAGGAAGAAAAAGATAACGCGCAAGTCTCCTCCTGATCCGGCCACAGCACACAGCTGAACCTGACGGGGAATGTGTCTGCGTTGTTTCATCCCCTTGGGAGTCGCTCAGGGGGAAGCGCAGACCGGCGGCCATTTTCAGGGACGGATCGGGCCCTAGGAAGCCCTGAACCAGACCAGCACATGCATCTACTTAATTGAAGAGACTCTGTCGAGGAAACTAATCAACTGTTGATCCGAGGAACAAAAGAATACTCCTGTGTGACATTTTGCTGAGAAACTGGCTGTAATAATAATGATAATAATAATAATAATAATAATAATAATAATAATAATAATAAGTGTCCAGAGAATGTCACATAATTATAGTGTTTATGGGTGATAATTTAAAGGCACAGATGAATTGGATTCATTCTGAAGGACTCTTCCAACCTGTGAGAATTCAACTTCCTACGTTATTACCTTGGTTTCAAAAATCTTTGAAATAATGAACCCTCTACTACAAAATTATATTGAAGAAGATTTAAAAAAAAAAATAACTCAGGCTTCGGGCAGGAGGAAAGTTAAATAGAATAACATGGGATCTCACTCTAAGGACAGCCAACGGGCTCTGAGGCGTTAGTATGGAGCAGTGTGTTAGTGTGAGAAAAACACTAGATCCTGACATCAGAAGACCTCGGCTACCTGACTTGCAGGCTTCACCTTCCTGGGCTACAGTCTCCCTCTGAATCCCACCGGAGTAACAGGACCACCTAATTCACCAACCTGTTGTTTAGATCAGATAAGACACAGGCTGTTTAAGAGCTTTCTTTTGCAAAGGACTCTGCCCTGTGGGAGAGACATTTATAAGGACCCAGAGAAGTGCCAATTAACGACAAGACCATGACATTATATAAAGAGAATTATGTTTTATCTCTCTGCAGTTTAGTTTTTCACTTTTATTTTTTTTTTATTTATTTTTTTTTTTAATTTTTTTTTTTTTCAACGTTTATTTATTTTTGGGACAGAGAGAGACAGAGCACGAACGGGGGAGGGGCAGAGAGAGAGGGAGACACAGAATCGGAAACAGGCTCCAGGCTCTGAGCCATCAGCCCAGAGCCCGACGCGGGGCTCGAACTCACGGACCGCGAGATCGTGACCTGGCTGAAGTCGGATGCCTAACCGACTGCGCCACCCAGGCGCCCCTAGTTTTTCACTTTTAAATATGGCACTGCTTGGTTCCGAACAGGGCAAAAGTCCATTTGATGAAGCCACAGGACGGCACCCAAGGCCCCTGCACCAATGATCATCTCCGAAGCAAACACGTATCAGCACGTTCCAGTCTGGTGCTTTCTAAGGCCAAACAACATAGGTTGGTAACTGTATAAAGACACATCTATCTTTGTCTGGATCAAGCCAGGTCGGGTCACAGCAACTACAAACTAGACCATATGAACTAAATTCTGCAATGTCTTTGAACAAGGGTAATGGTCTCCATTGGCTAAAGTCTTCTCCGGGCTCCCCCGAATGGTCCCCAGACCCAATTTAACAAAGCCGAAAGTATGAACAACAACAAATAGCACACGTGAGAAATGAAATCTTGCAAGTCTAGGAAGCAGTTCGGGTCATTAAATTGCACAGCAATCCTATATAGTAAACAACAGGAAGATTAAAAAAAAAATTTTTTTTTTTTAAGTTTTTGGGGCACCTGGGTGGCTCAGTCGGTTAAGCGTCCGACTTTGGCTCAGGTCACGATCTCATGGTTTGAGAGTTCGAGCCCCGCTTGAGGCTCTGTGCTGATGTCTCAGAGGCTAGAGTGTGCTTCAGATTCTGTGTCTCCCTCTCTCTCTCTCCAAAATAAGTAAACATAAAAAACTAAGAAAAAAAGTTCTTATTGATTTTGAGATAGGGTAGATCAGGGGAGGTGCAGAGAAAGAGGGGGAGAAAGAATCCCAAGAAAGTTCTGCATTGTCAGCGCACAGCCCGATACAGGGCTCGAACTCACGAACTGTGAGATCATGACCCGAGCCGAAACCAAGAGTCAGACACTTAACCAGCTGAGCCCCCCAGGCACCCAAACAGGAAGATATTTTATATGAAGCTTCAGCATTTCATCCTCAGCACAGCTCCACCCAGAATTAAATCAAATCCCTTGCTTATACATCAGAAACTAGTTCATAATTATGGATTTGGGTCATTATCTGATGAGCATCCGTCTTCCTCTCCGATGTAAGCACCACGAAGGAGGTCACTTCTGTCCTGAAACCCTACCTAGCCCTCAGCTTGGTGCCTGTCCCCCAGCAGGCATTCCGTCTGCAATGAACCACGATATCAAACACAGGATCTGACTGGGGGAGGCGCTGAGTTGAGTTTCATAAACAGGCACTGCTTAGCTAGGTTACCACGTTTTATGTCGGCCGGCTGAGCTGGAGAGGCAAGCCCACAGGAATACTGCCTGGGCCCCTGACCTGCTGGGCTTCAATATTCCCCGTAAGTAAGAAATGGATAACCGTAAGACAACCGTGTGCGTTTCCGTTGTTTTCAACGTCCAAAATGTAAGTTGGCATTCCACGTGGCATGTGGCAGAAAGGATGCTTTCAAGATAGCATCCGCCCCATTGTACAGCCCCTATTCAACCCAATACAAGTTCTCTCTCAAGGAGGATCTAAAAGGCTAACCTTTTTCAAGCAGAGCTACCTTTCTAAGAAAAATTAGAAACAAAAGACAAGGGAGATGTAGCTTGGAGCCCTCTCCCAGACCCGAGCACCTTCCCCCTTTAAGAACATCCCCGTGCCTAAAGAAGACAATGGGGGGCCCCACGGTGGACCCACTAGGCTTCCAGGCTTCCACGTGCTGAAAGCAGGCTCGGTCTTAGGAAGAAGCAGGTGGGTTCCGTCGGGGGTGGGTTCCTTGCACTCCCCTTCCCTCACGAATGGGAGCTTCGTGCAGAGGGAGCCAGGACGCAGGCAAGGGGGTGGGCAAGCGAGGGACACGTCCACCAGGCTAGTGGGTGACGGGAAGCAACAAGCCGTAAGAGACACCCGACAGTCTGCAGAGCTCTGAGTGCCAGAGGGGGACGTGTGAGCATGGGTATCCAGAGAAGCCTGGCACCCCCAACCCCAATGGCTTTAGCGCGACCGGTCTGGTCATGGGAGCATGGAAGGGACTGGAGAGGGGACAGTCGGGGGACAGAGAGACCACGTGGAAGAGACCATGTGGGTCAGGGAGAAGGGTCCCGTGGCAGTGGACCTGGCCCAGCAGAACCAAGTCAGGCCCATATCCCGGCTCAAGAAAGGCCACATTCTGATAATACAAATACCCCCTACCTGCCTCAGTTTCCACCCCTTTGTAGTGTCCAAGCATCTCCTACATGTCCCAGAAGTCTGTGAAACCCAAATCCATCAAGATTCCCCAACACTGTGCTGTAATGATTTTTACATAGTGCATTGTCTTTTACTGTTCAAAAGGGATCAACACAGGCAGGATGTTTTCATGCCCCTTAAGCTGGATTTCTCTCTGGGAACTGCAGGGACAGAGTCTGGGACACAGACAACGCTCTGTTCTCAAAGAGCCACATTTTCTGTGGTTCATTAACTCCTCCCAATGCCACTGGGTTCTCTGCCCTTAGCGGGAGGCCAGCTTGTCAGTAAACCCAGAGGGAACTGAGAACTACAGGAGCCCAGCTGGGCTGCAGACCCCAATGTAACCACTGAGGAACCACCCGTCCCTGTGGACCCCCAGCACCCAACCCACAGGTGACACGTGGGACCAGCAACGCCCATCACACCCATGAGGGGGCACGGGGACGGCGCAGATCCAAGAGGACCTGACCAGTGCTCCGTGCTGCCCTCCTCCTGCAAGTTCTGTTCCGCATACTCTGTTCCCGCCCCCAGCTGTGACAAGACAGTTTGTGAAGGCGTCCCACAGACCATCTCATCCCCCTCCCCCTAACACCAGGTATGCAAATACAACCTGTTCAAAGAGAAAAACCCAACCACCTGAAGGAGGCAGGCAAGACATTCCAATCAACTACTTCTCTGTGGACCTTTCCATCCTCAGTACACTCTGGGAGCTGCTACCTGGCAGGAGGGGTCACAAACAAAATGACAAAGTAAGCTTGTTTTGGACAGGAAAAAAGAAGCAAGAGATTAGAACTCAAGCAAAGGACAGGAGAGACAAAAAAAAAAAATCATCAAGTTGGAAGAAAAAGGGAATGAAAGGCAGTTGTTGAGTGGCTCGGGCGAAGGTAAAATCAAGGTCCAGGCTTGCAGTTTTGCGGGGGGGGGTGGTTATTTTGGGGGTTTTCTGTTTGTTTTTGGGGTCGTCTGTTTGTTTTGGTGGTGGTGTTTTCCAGACTGTGTCCTTAACCCCTCCCCATCTATTTCTGCCATGAAACGATGAGATACGAGCAGGGTACCCATGCTCATGCAATCCTGCTGACACCAGAAGGCAACAGAGGGGCCAGGATGGGATCCAGCCCACTTGAACACACTGTTATCTTCCCCGTAATGAAAACACGGCTAAAAGTCAAGTTGCTGGGACTCTCAGTGCAGGCTCACATCTGCATCGGCAAACCAACGCTCAGGAAATTGGGGGGTGGGGGGCACATACACAGAGATGTGCTTTCAAAAAAAAATTAAAAAGGCACACAAACCAGGGTAGCTATCAAAAACAAGGGTGAAATTTGTTCCCCCCACCCCCAGCAAGAATAAAGGAAAGACAGAACAGTTTGTTCAAAGTTACATAAGAACATGCAGAAAACAAGAAATGTTGTCCTTCTTGCCAATGTTTCAGGGTAATAGGTTACACCCCAGATCCCACTCAATTCTGTACACATTTTGCAGCTCCTCTAAGCTTCTGATACATAAAGGCAGCGTGCAGGGACAAAGAGAGGGCTGTAAAATCCCTAATTTCTGTTTTCACGACAGCTTCAACGATGTCGTGCTCTCTGTCATTCATTTCAATTAAATCTTCTGCGCTCAGAACATTTACATGCAACACATCCGTGTGTGTGCGTTTTGGAGTTTTTAACCAACTAATTCAGATACCTACACTGGTAATTAGAGTCATTGAATAAGAACCAGATTGGCTGAAACAAAAAATGACAGTGCTCTGTAATACATCACGGTAAAAAGTTTGGACTGCCCCCCGGAGAAGAGAGAAGAAGACCGTGTTCTTAAATTCTATCTTTCCATGTTTTATGGATGTGTTTTCACAGCTCAGTGGATCTTAACGAGCATACTGTTGCTGTCCAGTGGGGGTGATGTAACTCCTTCCAGATGCCAATATTCCTCACGTTGGGGGTGGAGGTGGGGACAACAGAAAACCAGGGCTGGGGAGCACTGCAACATCCACCATCAAAAATGAACACCTTGAAATGTAGTAAAGTTGCACAAGTAACTGATGATGCCCGGAGTACAGAAAGCCAACCATCTCTGTATAAAGGGCATGTGGTTTCATCTTCTGCCACGTTTATATATGTATACGAAACGGCTAAAAATGCATATGCTGCTCATTGCCAATTCTAAAAACGCAGCAATCGCCCCCATGCAAAGGAAAAAAAAAAAAGTCAACTTTGCTATATTTGGTAGCGTTAATAACCTGCAGCTAGAAAACTCTACTCTTTCCTCTGACAGTAACTCAGAGATTAATAGCCTTCCCAGTTCAAACTAGACTTCCCTGGCATTTTCTAGTGACTGAGAAAAGCAACATGACAGTGTTGCTAACTGGAATATGGCCTTGGCGGGGGGGGGGGGGGGGGGGTGTCACAGGAAAAACTATGAACTTGAAAGAGTACAAACCGGCAAGCAATAATTCTGACATTTGGGTATGTGGCTTCATGGGCTTGTTTAAATTATGAATGACTGACTTCAAATGAATATTAACTTGAGTTTTCCATAAATTTGGAAGTTGACATCCCAGAGGGGGGTAAAAAAAAAAAAACAAACCAAAAAACCAGACTTGTGACCTTTCTGCAGTATTTCACCCTAGAAGTAATTTAGCCACAGAATGCCAAGTGAATTAGGCAGTGAAATTTTTTCTAAATATAAATAATACAGAATGAAATTTTCTATATTCCAGAAAAATTTCACCAGAAGCCAGCATTCAAGACCTTCGGGAGTGACAGAATTACTGACAGAGTAGTTTCTTTCGTATTGTAAGTTTTCTAAAAAGCATTAAATGTTTGCCTGCTTTGGAAATGGAACTGAAATTGTGTCTACCACATCTGACTGCACAGAAAAGAGCAGCTGTCCATATCCTTGATCTCTGAGGCTTCTTTAGGAAGCAGAGATGATGATACTACCAAGGGTTTTCACATTGTTTCCCAAGGTATGCTCTGCGGGGGTTCCAGAAGATGCTCCATCACAAGTTTCCAGGACCACCAAAGAGTCTAGAAACACCCCTCTTTGATGTCCACATGCCTGAGAGCCATGTTAAACGTTCTGACAGTCCTGAATTAAAGTATTAGAGACACTTTAAGCCTGCATCTGCAAGCTTGCCTCGTTTTTCCTCCGGAAGCCTTTTCATCCAGCCAATGCCCTCCTGGTGTTCCATGGAACCCACTTTGGGAAACGCTAATCTAAAAACCCCTCACGTGTCAGCTGAGAGAGCAAAGAGTGAAAGTCAAACTCAAAGACTCAGCAGAAAACATATTTCAAAGTCTTCAATATCTCTGCACAGAAGGCTTTCTTGCCAGTGGTCACGAGAAACTGAAACTCAGAGGGTTCCCCCCCCCTCTGTTTTCATGAAGGAAAATATCACTTTCCTGCATAATCGGATGGTCAAATAGGAAGTTTAAAGGATGTGCAAAACAACCACCACCCCCAAAATTCTTTTCTGGTGAAGATATATCCAAGTGCTCACAACTCAGAAAAACAGGGGGAAATAAACAATGAGCTTGGGAATACGGTCATTCCAAACAATCCTCTCCAAGTCCGATTTGTTTTTTATCGACTCTCTATAAATCTTTTTTCTTCTCCCCAGTGACTCAATCAAATGTTAGCTTGGTGGACGCAATTTCAATCAAATTTAAAATTTTAGAAAATGAAGCAACAACAAGCTAAAAGCTTCAGCTTTATGCTAATGGGGAGGAGACACAGGGTGAAATGAGATCAATGACAAGGGACTTTAACAAAACTCTTTGGGAAGTAGGTAGAAGGATTCTCATTCACGTATTAGTCCTGAGGGTTCTGTTGGCTATTATTAGTGTTCTCTGTAAAATGAGTCAAGAAAAGAAAGGGTAAATGAGGAGAACCTTGGAGAAAATGAAAATGATAGCACATCAGGGACATACAAGCCATGAAAATTAGCAGTGAGCCCACATGCCCAGGACATAAAAGAAATCAGGACACTCTTAATGAGACTCAGGCAGGGCACTTAATGAGAACCTTAATATACTTTATCTTCCCTTTATATTTCATTTTGGTGTCATTAGACGCAGCAAACCAACAAGTATTTATTGAGTGCGTACTCTGTGCCCGACCCCAGGACCCAGCGCTCTGGGGAGGTCTCCAAAGGCGAGCAGCAGTGGTTTGTGATGTCGGATTTCCTGATCGGCAGCAGCA
Organism: Leopardus geoffroyi; assembly: GCF_018350155.1. Classification (NCBI taxonomy): domain Eukaryota; kingdom Metazoa; phylum Chordata; class Mammalia; order Carnivora; family Felidae; genus Leopardus; species Leopardus geoffroyi. The sequence goes on along the minus strand of NC_059341.1, from coordinate 10,080,632 downwards.
AACCACCCGGGAGCTCATCAGAAATGCAAATTCTCAGCCCCACTTGGGGCCCACTGAATCAGAAAGTCTGGGCACGGGCCCTGGCATTCAGAGCTTCCCGCATGCCCTGCAGCGGTTCAATGCTGGTGTGCAGTGGTGTTCGGGAACCACTGGCCTACAGTGCGGTTGGAAGACAGGAAAACCTTAGACGGTAGCGGGGGACAAAACGGAGCTGAAAAATCCAGACAGCTCAGTGTCATTGAAGGTACAGCTCCTCAGGAGCAAGCCGTTCCCTTTAAGGACAAACCCAGGGCGTCTGAAATTCTATTCTCTTTCTCCCCGCCACCCCTAGAAGCTCAGGCAAAAAGAGAGAAGACCGTGGACTCTCATTACAACTAAATGAACACACGAGCTAATGGGTATTCCGAGCATCTCGGCCAGATGCGGCGCTACAGAAAGATCGATTTCTATTCTTTAAATAGGCTATAAACATATATGGTACCTTAAGGGGGTCTCTATCTGTGTTATATTTGTTATCTGCAATGAGTCGAATGAGATACGGTTCTGCATTCTAGGGGAATACATTTGTACTTTATTGCCCTATTTAAAGTCCTTTTACTACTCTTTACCTGACAGCCATCGTAACATCCCTTTACTCAAGAATATTTCTTCAGACTGTGCAAATGTTTTCAGATAATAATAGTAACAATAAATGCAGTTAACATTTATCGAGCATTTTATTACGTGCTACGTACCTGATATAAATCACCTCCTAGAATTCGCCAACTCAGGAGGTAGCTGTGATTCATCCCATTGTACAGGTGAGGAAATTGAAGCTGGCAGAGAGACAATCTCCCTGGTACGCAGTGCCCTCAAGAGTGAAGTTAAGGTTCAAACTCGGGTGAACCGGACTCTAGAGAGCAAGTCCTTAACCACTGCATCCTATTCTCCTGAATTATTTAGTGTACTGGAAGGCACTGGGACATTAGCTTCACCAAAGTTAGTATCAGCCTCACTTATTTTTGGCAACTGCATGAAACGAAATAAACAGACAAGAGGAAGGCTGGAAGGTACCTGAACAATCTGGAATCTTAGGTAGTGATGCACAACACCACAAGCAGAATAAAACTAACGTACAAAAATACATGGACTTATTTTGTCAATATCCTTTTTGGTATTACGGTATCTCAAGACCACAATTAGGTACGATTCCCAATAGCAGATTCTTACCCTTGGATAGGATATTTATTATAAAACTATTAGAGCTCTATGTGTATATAAGTGAGGTCCTTATTAGTAGAACCACAGTAATGAGATATTAGTACAATATTATATCCTAGGGTATTATAATACAGGGCTATTATCACGTACTTGGCTAATAGGGTCCATACTGTTATAATGTATTAAAGCCAGATTGAGTCATAAAAATGACAATAATATAATCATCATCTTTGGTACTTGGGGGGAAAAACATTTTTCAGATGAGGCCTCCAAAGCACCTGCCTAGCATCAGTGCAAATGCATATGTGGAGAAACCGTGCTGTAGAAAAGGCTTACACGAATTAAGGCGTAAATGCTTGGAAATCTTTTGCAAAATGTAGGAAAGATTAAAAGCCCACCCAATATAGGTTGACAGCAAAAAAGATCCCGAGTGATGTCAGGAAGAATAAAATAACCTGCTCGCTGCACAGTCATCTATCGAACGCCCTGCACGTGCTGAGGACAACTCCAGGCAGGAACACACGGTAGCGGCCCAAAGACAAGAAGGCTCTGCCGCGTGGGGGGCGGGGCGCACGTCCCAGAAGACGAGGCGGAAAATGAACAAATGAGTAAACAGACAGACACTGTAGGTTCCAACAGTGAGAAACGGCATTCAGGGAGATGGAGGAGGGAGGGGAAGAGGATAAAAGGAACGGGGAGGCTATTTTTGACAGTGGGGGTCAGGGACAGTCTTCCGATGAGGTGACAGTTCAGGCAGACACTTAAAGGAAGTGAGGGTGCAAGCCGGGGCAAAACGTCTGGGGGAAGGGGTGCAGGGCACCTGAGAGGGGGTGGAGAAGGCAGGACTGAGGCCTCGGGACAGTGTAAGGACAGCGGATTTCTGGGTCGGAGTGAAGGGGAGCTGCTGGGCAGGGGACTGGCGTGACTCACAGCCCCAGGGAAGACCAGGTCCTGGGGGGACGGCTGCGGCTGGCGTGCGGCAGAGAGAGCAGAGGGGCCTGAACGACAGCGTGATGGGCACGGAGCCCACGGGACGTGCCCATGAGCTGCACGTGGAGAATGTGAGAAACGGACGAGCTGAGGGCTCTGCCCTGGCTGGCTGGGCACCCAGTATTAGGGAGACGGGGACAGGAGGCGGGAGGGGATCCAGAGTTTGCTTTGGGGCAAGTCTGAGATGCCGGAGACACACCGGAGCGGGGACAGTTGGCTACTGAAGCTGCGGCTGGGAGAAAGGGCCGAGTGAGAGACGCAACAGAGGTCACCACGGAGAACGAGGGCACAAACCACCTATTCTTAGGATGGGCCAATAAAAACAGGTGATTCCACAACAATTATGCTGTCATGTTTTTTCGCACCCACTTTTCCCTGAGGCAGTGCGGCAGAGAGAGTGGTGGGTACAACTGGAGACACGCATTCTATCCCCGGGGTCTGTCCGGGACGCTCGGGTTTACCTTCCGTATCCTACCCTTCTCATCTGCAAAAACAAACACGAGGAAAGACACGGTGACAGACCGTGACCGGTGTTGGTGATGACGGGGAGAAGCCGGAGCCTCATTCCATCCTGCTAGTGGGAAAGTCAGATGGCCCGCTCACCATGGAGAAGAGTCCAGCAGCTCCCCCAAAAGTTAAACGCTGAATTACCGCGGGACTCATCAGTTGCCTTCCTAAGCATAAACCTAACCAGAAACACAGCTGCACCAAACCTTGCGTGGGGATATTCGCAGCGGCGTTGGCCTTGACAGCCAAAACCACCTAAACGCCCATCCGCTGGTGGAGATCAGGTGGGGTCCACCCACAGTGGAGTAATACTCAGCCGTCAAGAGGAACACAGCACCGATCCACACTGCAGTAGGCAGCGGTTGCCTAGGGGAATGGCAGGCGGGCTGGAGGGGGGCAACGAAGGGGGTGAGGAAAGTATTCTGAAAGTCCACTTTTGGGGTGATGATGGTTGCAGAGCTTTGTAAATATACTCAAACCCCTGCACACTTTAGAAGGGTGGCTCTTACGGTATGTGAATTATATCTCAAATTAAAAAAAAAAACCAAACCCAAACACGCTAGAAAAATATGAGGGGGAAGAAAGATCCCCCCAGTTTCTCAGAGAAAAAGAAAAGCAGGCTGAAATGTACTGTGGGAGAAACCTCAGCATGACTCTTTCAAGTCGAGAGGATGACGAAGTCACTTGTGAGCTGGTACGACCATGACACCTGCCAACGCTGTGTTCAGGTCCCCCTCAACCACCACCCTGGCCTCCAAGCAACTTGAACCTTCGAGCACCTGGTGTAAAGTCGTGTGACTTAGAGCAAAGTTGTCAGGCTTTGAAAAGCTCTGAAGTAAATATAGGGTCCACTATGGAATGCTAACAAAAATGAACAGAAAGGGGATAAATATAAAATGTCCTTTCTTTCCCCCCCAAAACAGAAAACAAACCTCTTAGTAATTTCCTGATGTATCAACCCAGTGCTAAGCCCCCAGCTTTCCTGTTCGTCCTATAAATAAATTCTAATCAGGCAAATACAATTCATCACAAACATTCCAGATTATCCTGATTCTAACCATTGCTAACCATGTACCCACAACTGTGTCCCAATGATTAGATCATAATGTAATTTTAGTAAAATCCAGATACAGGGTAATGAGACTAATCTCATGAAGCCAGTGCTAGGTATGATCCAAAGATATGAAAATCCAAATAATCCTAACAGAACTCTTTTTACACATACTAACAGGACTGTGAATGTCTAAACAGATCAGCTTACACACTTTAAAATCTCCAGGATCTATTCAACTCCAGAGGGATTACCATTATGTCCTGATGGAAGGGTTACAAAGATCCTACTGGGTAAACATCGTGGAAAAGGGCTCAGGGAGATCTTTTTATACAAAGTAATCTTAAAAAAACAAAACAAAACAAAAAAAAAACCAGTCTGGAAAACCCAGACAAGATAAGCTTGTGTAACTTAATTGAGCAGAAAAAACTGAACATGTGTTAAACTAAGAAATAGGAGATTTATTAATTATTATTTGAGAGAGAGAGCGAGCATGCATGCACAAGCGGGGAAGAGGGGCAGAGGGTAAGAGACAGAGTGTCCACAGCAGGCTCCATGTTCACTGCAGAATCCCACACAGGGCTTGAACCCATGACCCTGGAATCATGACCCGAGCCCAAATCAAGAGTCAGACACTCAACCAACAGAGCCACCCAGGTGCTCTAGAGTTATATGTTTAATACGAAATCTTACACTCGACACCATCTACATCTGCAATTTTAATGCTATTTTCTCATGAAATGAGAGGGTTTGGGAACTTTCTCTGGCATGGTTAAGTACTCCTGCTCCAAGCTTTAAAGGGAAATCCCAAAGAATGTATGTTTATACTCATAGCACGTGGGTCTTAATATTACACTATTCACCTTCCCAGCTCTGTCCTACTTAGGAGGACAGACGACTGTGGTTCCTCTCTCTCTCTTTTGGGGTCTGTTGCTATGTCTTTATAATGTCACTACCTGTTATGGATGGAACATGTGTCTCCCCTCTCCAAATCCCTATGTTGAAGCCCCAGCAGTCAAAACGATGATAGTTGGAGGTAGGCTCTGGTGAGGTCATTAGGTTGAGATGAGGTCATGAGGGTGGGGCTCCTCTGATGGGATTAGTGCCCTTTTAAGAAGAGGAAGAGACCAGAGCCCTCACTCTTCTCTGTCCTGTGGAGACACACAGCAAGAAGGTGGCCATCTACAAATAAGAGGGGCTTTACCAGACACTAGATCTGCTGGTACCTTGATGTTGGACTTTCTAGTCTCTACAGCATGAGAAATAAATGTTGCGTAAGCTGCCCGGTCTGTGGGGAATTGTTACAACTCCCCCCGCCCCCAACTGAGTAAGACCCCGTTAGTGGCAGGACGTCAGAAGACTAGCCATTAACACAATCTATTACAGAGGTGGAGCTCAAGAGCAGGCATACTACAGCCGGATCACAGAAGGGCCCAAAAGGTAGAAGATAAATGGTTGGAAGAGAGATCACGAAAGAGGAGGCTAGTAAAACATGATCTTTTCTGTGAATGGGGATACAACTTTGAGGATGCAGGGTTCCCCCAGCACCTAAAATAGTCCCTGGCAGAGAAGTAAGCATTTAATAAATATTTGCTGAACCAAGAAAAACAATTAAGATCATTATACAGGGTAAAGGGAGAGACCAACCAGACCAGAATGACAAATAATGGAAACGAAATAAATTACTACATAGGAAATACAGCATAAAACAGAGTTTTCCTGGCAGCTCAGGGTTCTACCACCCCGTGATTAAAATTCCGTCTAATTACACCTTTAAAGTTTCCATAAACCATTGTTCCTTGCATTCTATGATGCAATTTATTATACGTGAAAATGTTGTTATAGCAGATTAAGGTCTTATCAAGTACTACACAGAAGTCAGTGTGTTTATATAACAGACAGCCTATTTTAGATCGTCTCCAAAACAGCATCTCAGTCTTGTGAGTGCTTATTCTGTATTATCTCCATGTTGCTGGAGGCAAAGGCCACACCGTGAAAATGTGGCCAGATATACGAATACTGCCATTTCCTTCTGCCCTGCCCTGGCGTGGGCTTTCACTTCCTCTTGGGCCGGCTTTCTTTGGAATCTCATGGTCCCCTCGTCAATGATGTGAAAATTATAAAGTTTTTCTAAATCTGCCACTTTCCTAAGAGACCCTGAACTCTGAAGATGGGAAATCTTCAATTAAAACTGTGTAACAGCCCAAATACATGCCCCCAACACATTCTGTTCTCCATCCCTAGAATGGTTTTGAAATCCTTTCAGAAATGACACAGTAATGGTAGCATGATGGAAGCGTAACAGAGAAAATAATCCTTCTGTCCTCCCCGCCTCGGCCACTCGACATATACCACACGTCCCAACGTCACCAGGAATTTAAAAAAATGTATCTGCATAGTTGAACTGCCTTGGGCCCAGGGTCTCCTTCAGGAGCACTGGCATAAAAGTGTAAATTGAAACAGATATATAATTATTCCTCATTTTGTAATGAAACTAGCCTGCAAAACTGATAGGTGCAAGTTCTCACTGCAATGATGAACGTTACGAAGCACATTTAACATTTACCTCCCAATGAGTGGCTTTCAAGAAAGCTTCAAAAATAAACCCGGGACTCAAATTTCTTCTTCAATAATGTGCATCGAGGAGCTCACGAAGCTTCCGCGAGGAACAAAACGTGTATGTAGGCAAGCACGGAATACGCAAAGTCGTGTCTCTTGGGGTACATAATTAAGCCCACAGCCTCGGCCCTCAGGTGGTGTCCCGGGGCACCGTCAGAGCTCCCTGTCCCCACAGCTGGAATGCAGAGATCTCAGGAAGTGCTGGTGTTTGGTCCCACGACACACTCTTTGTCTTTACGTCCCACATCCTGGCAGCTGGTAGGAGCTCCATGTGCTGAGGTCATTTCAATACTCAGCACTGGAGTTCTCGACTTTTCCCCCGTTTTCTTCTTCTTTTTTTTTTTTTCTAATTTTTTTAATGTTTTATTTTTAAGACAGAGAGAGAGCATGAGTGGGGATGGGGCAGAGAGAGAGGGAGACACAGAATCTGAATCTGAAGCAGGCTCCAGGCTCTGAGCTGTCAGCACAGAGCCTGACATGGGGCTTGAACTCATGAACTGTGAGATCATGACCTGGGCCGAAGTCGGACGCTCAACCGACTGAGCCCCCCGGGCGCCCCTCCCCCTTTTTCTTTTGATTTGACACGGTTGCACCTTCCCTGTGCCATATGGAGCATTAGGTGCTGTGGTCAGAGAGCTCTCACTTCATCTTGGTTTCTGTGCTCAGGGTCCTGCAGTCTAATGGGAGAGCGTGACCAGGACCCAAGATGCTGCATGACCACGGTACGTGCCACGGGTGCACACTGTGGTTTACGTGTCCCCTGCACATGCGCAGGCACAGTGGTCACCTTGGGGTGGGGGTGGGGGATGTGGAATGAGGAGGCCATGCAGCTGGTTTCCTACTGAAGGGCCCACATACCCCTCCTCCAGTTCAAAGATTTTATAAAGGCTTCCATTTTTAATTCCAAAATCATGTTTAATAAGGAAGTTTCATTACTGCCAAAAATGTTTTAATAAAAGTGAACCCAACCAGTGTCATTTAAAATAATTATTGTGATTTCAAGCTCTTATACGGGGTTCCAAATATTAAAATGGTTTTATGTGGGATATTTATACAAAGGTTATAGCACATTTTAAAACCGTAATCCTTTGGAATGAGTGTTTCATCCTCCCTCCATTTGTAATTATGTAGAATACATAAATTTTAGGTGTAATATGTACGAAATCAGTGCTACAATGGATATTGTAAGTCTCACTCCAGAATTCATTTTTCGAGCTGTGTAGTGCATAATATTAGATTGATTACAGAAATCCTGTCCGAATTCCCACTGTCCCTGCACCATAACTACTACTCTTTTGGTGCATTTTGGCCGAAGAGTGATTATTCTCTAATAGGACTGTTCACACCTTGCCTAAGCGGACAACCATCCTGTATCAGTAAGTTAATAAGCACTGCAGTTAGAAAGACTCTTCCATTTCACACACCACACACTCCACCTGCGTGCCCTGGTGATGTAACACAGCGAAAACCACCTCTGATGCATTCTAAGAAGAGAGACATTCTTCTCTTAAGAACGTAGGTCAGAGGGGGGGTGCCTGGGTGGCTCAGTCGGTTGAGCGTCCGACTTCGGCTCAGGTCGTGATCTCTCTGTTTGTGAGTTCGAGCCCCGCATCGGGCTCTATGCTGACAGCTCAGAGCCTGAAGCCTGCTTTGGATTCTGTCTCTCTCTCTCTCTCTCTCTCTCTCAAGGATAAATGAATAAAGTTAAAAAAATTAAAAAAAAAAAAAAAAGAATGTGGGTCAGAGGGCATATGCAAGAGGACTCAACTAGAAGCCCGCACACAGGTGGGGAACAGAGACCTCATTTCTCAAATGAGGCTGACGTGTACCCTCTTGCTGGTGTGGCTTGGCCCTCTCATGGGGAGCCACCTCCAGGGACGGAGGGACACAGCATTGCCCACATATGCTGGGGCTCCCCTGCCCATTACTACTGTCAGAGGAGGCAGACTTATAATTCAGCGTGGCTACCTACCTGGAGGTGCCATGGGGCATTTTTACAACATCCAGTAAAAATCACAAACTAAAATTACTTTGGTTTTACCATAAGCCTAATAACGAGGGATCTAAGGTTTTATACTTATCCATACCTCATTAACCCAACCTGTATCTTGATTTTTTTCTTGCTCTCTACCTTTATGATTTTTTAAAAAATTAAAAGTTCTAGGGCTATGGACCAGAAGCACATCGTGACATGAAAGCCAAGTATCATGGCAAATCCATTCCAAAATGGAGACTGGAAAGGTCAGTAAGAAACAGCCCAAGCTGGGATGGGAGGGAACTTCATCTTGTGAAGTACTGAGTGTAACAAACAGATGAAGAAACAACTCTTGCTATTCTTTCAGTAAATTACAAAACCCTTTGTGGGATTCATAATGCTCTTAATAAATTGTTGGAATGGGACCGTGGCCAACTTAAGAACACTCCGGAAGCAGCCACCGCTGAGCAGACAGGCTCCATCCACCACCTCCCGTGACTGACAGCAAGCCCAGGCTACTGAGGCAGAACACAGCTCACAAAAAGACACCCACATAAAATGGACAGATGAAATGGGGAGACCCAGCTTCCACTGACCCCCATCAGGCTAGGGAGGGTAGTTGAGGATATAAGCTTTCTAAGAAAGAGAAGGTTGAGAATAACAAGCTGAAGCCAAAGAGTGAGTCATGCGAGATGCCCACAGTCAAGAGGGCAAGAAGAATCGGGTGTGGGGAGTTTGGGGGTGAGAGGCCTGAAGAAGCATCAGGAAAGTAAAAAGAACCACATGCCACAGAGGTCAAGTGAGGAATACCAAGGAGACAGGCATTTTGCCAAGTACCTAGAAGACATGCAGTGAATACGTAACGACATAAAAAACACCGAGCCATACTGATGCTTCCCTCAGCCGCCAGTGAGGAATGAGGTTCATTTTAAATCCCCAGAGAGGACTTCAGGGTCAAACTAGCCAAGGAACAGACCCAGGGGAACCATGTTCCCATCAGGAATTGGTCTTAGGGGGCTAAAAGAGACCAAGACACCACCAGATGGCAGCACAGAGCCAAATACAATTCCCATTTATTCTTCTGGGATATAGGACAACACTGGATCACAGGAATGGCCAATGTATCACCAGAACGTCTACTTTTATGTTTAATAAAAGATACGATTAGAGAAATAAAAATCGGTCCCCAAAGAAAGGTAAATATTGAGGCTGAAGAAGCCTCTTGTCATCGCACAGAACAGACCCTCAATTAGTAACTGTACCTTTGCTGTGCAAATGACAGGGGAGAGTAATTAACAATTAATAGAAGCTGCCCTCAATTTAAAGCCTCGAAGGGAAGTAATTAAATTTAGTAGAAGCTGTAGCCTCTAAACAAAGATACATAACACAAATACAAAAGGAAACACAGATTTGAATAATAAATGCAAATTAGAAACAAGGTTTGACTACAGACTGAAGAGAAGTGATCCTAAAATTATTTTCCCTAAGAAACGCTCAGTTCAAGAGACTAGTTTATGAACCTATTTTAATCTAGGCCAAGGTTTGATGTGAATCCTGGCTGATGTTTCTTAAGTACAACCTTGCTTCCTGACTGTTTATGCATGCAGATCAGACAGCTTCCCGCGGTTTGAATTAGCTGTACAAGTACCTTTCATATCAATGCAGATATACTTGATATATACAGTGTCAACACTACTACCAGGCATGGAGATCGCAAACACTGCTCTGCTTGTTGGTCATGAAATAAAATTGCCAAGCAGAATTTGTGTAGCTCCAGAGGGTAAATTAATGCAGGCAACACAGTTATCAGCAGTCTTTAGCCTGCCTCTCGAAGCTTCTAACAGAAACATATAGGGAACAGAAGCGTTACATCTGGCTACAGCTGCACATTACATGGTCCATTGAGACTCAGAGGCTGATGGCTGAACTGAATAACAAACAGCTGGGTATAAATGTAAAAATCAGGAAATCGATTTTAAACACACCTACTTCACAAATCCTCTGAAATCGCAGCACTGAATGAGAAAGAGCAGTTAGTACTGAAGAATGCAAAAGCATCGCTGAGATTAGAACTCAAAAATATACCTGGGCTCCCCGGTGTCATTATACCTAGGCTGGGCTCTCCTGTTACTCTTTCACAAAGGGCAGTGTGGTCACACACAAAGGCAGGACCATCAGATCATTTTCTCGCTCGGGTCATGCGCCAGTTGAAAGTCAGCAGAAGAAACTGAGCTTCCTACTTGAGCTTTCAGAACGAGGTACTGTTGTTTCATGAGTGGAACTGAATTGAATGGAAAGGTTGCCCTGAAAAAGTGGGCCTCAGGGTCCTCCGATGCTGAAACCCTGGGCGGTGGGAAGGGTGTTCAGACAAGGCTGTAGCCAGGCAAGCTCGGTACGTGAGATTCAGGTCAGAAAGACACAGAAGTTCCCGAGACAGCATGTCTCGAAGTGGCCGGCAGGGTGCACGCACATGAAATGCAGAATAAGCTTTTGTTAAGTTTTGTTACATTTGCTTTTGCGAAATTTCTTCAATTTTCTATCCAGGAGGATTTAAGTATGGGAATGGGTCAGAGAAAGAAAGGCTAGAAATTCCTTTTCCTGAACGCTTAAAAGCAGGAATAACCCTTTTTGTGGGAAGGTTTGGGTTAGTCCTATGTACAGACTTTTTAAAAGCCGGCGAATACGTTTGTACTATATTGAAGAAGGGCTAGTGACACAGGATCAGATGCGAGAAGACCACGTATTTTATCATCCAAACTTGGGACACTTTTTAGGCTGAAAGAGGGATGATAATGATGACTGCATGACAACTGGTACGAACTGGGAGCATCCCAGCTAACCAGGACACCTACTCCCTGTAACTTGAGCACCAGGTGCATGGCAAGGAGCTTGAGGTCCGATATGGAATGCCAGTTAAGTGGCTATTATCCCATCGGCTTATTTTCATTCTCTGTGTGCCCACTTGTCCTCAAGATTCCAGATCTAGTGTAAATTAAAGAGCATGTCTAAAGGAAGCTCAGGGAGCAAAAGGGCAGAGTTATAGGTGAGATCTTGCACAATGCATTCTGTGGATCACACCAGATCCAATCTGACTTCATGGAATAGGGCACTGCTATGCTCTGGCAGCTGTTTTAGATGAGAAAGAACTACAAGAGCACAGGTTTTAATCATTAATCCTGATTTCCCCCATCTCTCACACTACCCGGATGCTACAATCCAAATGGCCAAGATCATGAAAGTGCTAATGTACATGAACACTTCCACCGAGAAACCATATTTTCTCTCCTGGGTTCTTGGTAGTAAGGAACACGTGAAATATGATTGTTGAGAACTCTAGGAAGGATCCAGATAAAGCAAAAAAAAAAAAAAAATTGGTATTACTGACCCAACGTGATCTACAAGATGAAGAATGAAGGTCGTCAGAAAGACAGAACAGTAACATTCTTATTTCCCAATAAGAAAATCCTTTATTTGCCCAAAACAACACAATTGTGCAGATCCTTCTTTAAACCAGTGTTTCCCCAAAGAAACAAAGTCAACAGTGATGAATAAAGCTCAAGTAACCAAATGGAGGAATTGCTGGCAACGCTTTATAAAATTCTGTTACACGCGGAACAGGCAGCAACCATCCAGTCCATTATGAGACTTTAAATATTTTTGTTGAGAATGATGATTAAGGCAGAACTCTTGTTCAAGGAGATGCAGTTTAGAGAAAAAACAAAAAAAAACAAAAACAAAAAAAAAACAAAAAACAAAAAACCGAAACAGATTTCAGTTCAGAAAATCAGAAAATGTTTAGGTGGTTTCCACATGACAGACAAACTGATCGATTCAGCCAAATAATAGGTCAGCTGTGACTCATAAATCCTAAACTCCTCAGCTGTCCAACTTAATTTTAACTATTCAATCTGTGGTTCAAGCCAGAAAACTGCCGTGCTCTTTCTGACTTGCACTGAATTTACCGCACTGCCGTGGAATCAATTCACTATTGTAGGGGCCAACAAGAAACCTCGAGAATCAGATAACTTTAAGAGCTAATTTACTTTGGTTCTGGGCTAATTACATTTCCTAAAGTAAGTTTTGCTGATTGGTTAAGAACCCAAGCTATCAAAAGCCCAGGTATTTAGAGACATAAACACATAACCTGTCAAAAAAGAGCCCTGAACATAAGAGAAGGTTATTTGTAACTCACAGAGGGAATTTATGAAATACACAAATTGAGTTGCCCTCATTTATACCTTGCAACTGGGCAATTATATTATGGAGACTGGCTACACCTCACAGAGGCCTTGCTTCAAAAGCTGCAACAATCCACTTAAAGATAAAATAAAAACCCACAACACTTGTTGATGTACTGTATTCCACAGAAGGCGTTTTACTTGGAAACCAGAGTTGATTTCAACTCTATGAATGTTAAAAATACTGAACACAGTTACTTTCGTGTGATATATAAGGTGGTCTATTCAAAACCCAACACACCTTAAGAGTTTATAATTTATGTTAGGAAGGAACATCCAATTCACCAAGTACACACTAGAGCTCAAGAGATTTCAACTATTCACAATTTAATTATGACCTGACAAATACTTCTTCGATGACATTTCTGTCCTGTCAGGGCGGGGCCTGATAGAACCAGGAACAGTCTGGGGCAGCTGGGTGGCTCAGTCGGTTGAGTGTCTGACTTTGGCTCAGGTCATGATCATAAGGGTGAGTTCGAGCCCCACGTCAGGCTCTCTGCTGTCTGCTCAGAGCCTGCTTTAGATCCTCTGTCCCCTTCTCTCTGCCCCTCTCCCGCTTGTGCGCTCTCTCTCTCTCTCTCTCTCTCAAAAATAAACCAACATTAAAAACAATCAGGAACAGTCTGTGGGTTTTCTGAGCAACCTCAGTCAAGTGTTGGTTCTGCTTCTACTGTGGATTAAAGCTTCACCATGACTTTTCTTCAGGTTCTTGTCGAATTTGAACTCTACTAGGGTCTGGAGAGGGAGTTGTGACATTCTGAACTATCACGTAAATGAGAAATGTAATACCTTCAAAACAGTAACGATAAACAGAGCAACGACGTCATCAGAAAACATAATGTGACAGTGATGGAATGGAACTGCTGCGGGAAGTCAACAGTGTCTGTATCTCAACCAACTCTCTCAAAGTGGCCCACTCAAGCGTGGATCGAAATCCAACTGTGGTTCCTCATTTTACATCCTGGATATAGAGCGTTCGTGAGAGGAGGTGCCACTGTGACTTAGGTGACAATGGAGCGAACCAAGTGCTCAAAGAGTAGTAGCATTTTCTTCCAATTAGGTGATCATCCTTGGGAACCTAGCATTTTGACAAAGTGTTCAAACATCGGAGAACGGAGCCGATATCGCGCAGTTGAGAGCCATGGTATTGGGCCTTATAGTCTGATTTCTGAAAGCCTTATAATGAGGGTGGAGTGGGTATACATTCCATTCTTTGGCTGTATTTTTGTTCAACAAAGCCTGCAATTTTCAGTCACTTGAAAATGTAATTATAGATAATGTTTGCATCAGTAGCAAGAATACAATAAGCACACGGGGCATGAGAACTCCACTCAAATCACATCCTCTTAGGTTACGACGCTTGTCTCCTGCCAAGAGTAAAGGCACGTCGACAAGCTCATACTCGATATGAAATGGTTTGAGGGTTAGACCAGCCCATGCACGAATTCTCCTCTAACCTGTCCGTATCCCTTCCTTTACATTGGCTATGTGGTCATGAAACAGCTATCTACCATTTGCTGAAAATCCAGAGTCCCCTCAAATGTTTAGACACTTGAGCAAAAAGCTACCAAGAGGGCCAAAGTTTACAGACACTTGAAATGGATGGGATACCGTGTTCAAGGTGGTCACAACTGTCAGTCCATTTGTTCAGGGACTCCCTTATGCTACTGCCTACTTACTTGGCCCACTTATGGAGGGATAAACCTGCATGTAGCATAGAAAGGATTCTGCAAAAAGTCACCAACTGAGGGGGACAGTAGAGATTGAATACCACCTGAGAGCCTTTTTCTAATTCACAAGGCGGCCTGCTCTGGGCTCAAGGCGCCCCTGAGAAAGGCCAAGTGTTCATCTGAATTAGATGTAAAAATTAAGAAGTTGGAAGTACACAGGGGGAAGGCCAGGTGCCTAATGAAGTCTTCACGAGAAACCTCTTCATGAAATATACGGCTATCTCGAATGAAGAACAAGGACCCGCCTTAACATTCAATGTTAACTGCTTCTTTATCTCTGCAGTAAGTGAGAATCTGAGGCATTAAGAGATCTTGACATTGCTATGGTGCCCCTTTCTACTGACATCGCTCACAACACACTTGCCTTCTAGACTCAGAAATCGGTCTCGCTATGAAATAAAATCAAGAACAAGCAATTTATGTGAAAAAGCACATAAAAAGCAGATTATTACTGGGTCACAGCGAAGAAATTGTACTTCATCCTCGGAACCCGCATCGTCAGCTGCCAAGTCACCAAAGTAACCAGAAATTCAGCGTACTTATGGTCCTAGAAGTGTCTAAGAATCCCTCAACAGGCAAAGACAGCCTCCTGGACCAAAATGCAAGGTGGCCTGAGAGAAAGACCTCAGGCTTTGTAAACAAGCACTTGGAAACAGAGGAATACCCTCCCCCTTCCCCCAAACCTCTTTCTTGTTTGCAAAACAGGAACAATACAGCTTAATCTTGCAAAATTTTTCTGAAGATTATTGATATTTTATATAAATTCCTTACTTAGCCTAATGGCTGGCCTCCAGGGTATCCTCGGCTACTATCATAAAAAATTTCACAAAGTACACTCAGGAAGGAAGGTAGCGTTCTTTAAAGCACCCGTAATCAGGAGAAAAACATTTAAAAAGGAGTATTTATTTGTCCAAGAATTATAGCTTTGTTGACATGAGAGAACATTTTTTTGGCTTCTGGGCAGACATCATTATTTTATTGAACAGACAACTAGAAATCCCAAACTGAATCAAAAGTATCATGTTCTGAGTAGACCTGAAAAAAAAAAAAAAAGACACAGGAGCAAGATAAAGGCCACCACGTGGCTTCTGTGGCTGACCATGGTCCATTCTTGGTCACTTTTTATAACTACTGGAACAAAATCTTGGCCCAGCTGAAAGGCTGCCTACAAGTTAATTGGACTTCTTTGATACTGTGATGATAAAATGAGCCGATTGCAAAGTACCGATCAATCTGTCCAGGAATGTTTGCAGTATGTGCATGGCTGGCCCCTTCTCCAAAGGCTTTGCCAGCTTTGGGCCACATGCCTAGTTTTCCCTTCCCAACAAGCTCAGGACCAGCAGTCATCTCTGATGGGACAGTGCTCCCACTGCATCAGGGTGACGACGTTCACCCTAATGCCAAGCGGTCTGTTCCGCAAGGAAGGGGACGCTTAGCTTTGGCGGTCACGCTAGTGACCTGGAGATCCGCAGTCAACATCATTCTCTCAGCCGGAGCGGGTGCCGAGTGTTCCCCTGGCCCATCACCGACAACACCCTTCAACCCACGCACGCGGGCAGGCTGTATAGGCTTCCCAACTGAACCTGAATACGTGTGATCTCAAGCAATCAAGCGACGTATAACATTAGGAGCAAATCTTCACCCTAGCTGAGGCAGCTCTAGTCTCTTAGGACGTCAAGGACTCGGTCAGCTATGTTGGGAGAAGTGCCTGTTTATCAACACACAGACCAGAGTCACTGCCACGCCTCCTGCTGTTGGGCACCATCCGAATACACACCCTATACCCCCTGTGCCACCGCATAAAAATCCCTGATTCCCTCTCCAAGTCTTTTCCTTCCTCAGTGACTCTCCTTCTGTGTTCTCTAGGCACTCTGTGGCCTGAACACCTAAAGAGGAATTAGGCACCAGTGTCCACCATAGTCCCTCTCCATATTCACATCACCCAAATTGTTTTCCCAATGGCTGGGTTTCTGCTAGGGCTAGGAGTCCCACTATCGGGAACCAGCCTGCGTATTGTGCAGTTGATTCTCTCCCCATAAGAAAATCAAAATCTACTTCAGCTGGTGTAGAGATGGGCTTTTTTTTTTTTTCCCCCAGAAAGCGCATAAGGGGATATTGGATGAAGATATTGCTTTTTGCTTCAACCCTATCCCAGAATGGAAGGTCGGACCACGAGTTCAGTTGGAAGACGAACTGCATTTCATTTCTCAATCATCATGCAGAAAAGGGAGAGAAAAAAAAAAAATCAGTCTTTATAATGTTGTCCTGGGGACTGAGCATTTTCTGGAAGTTTATATGGGAGCAATACTGCTTTATGGGTCTTTGGCTGCGACTTTAAAGCACGAATGTTCTGAGGGAGAAAACATTAACCGGTCAATTGTAATGAGGTTTCACTGTACTTCACTCTCCCAGGAAATGGAGGTGAACTTGTGGTCAGTTTTAAGTACCATGAAGCTAATAAAATATTTAGGTTGTCATTCCTTTCCCAACGTTAGCCTCACAGTAATTCTGTGGGACAGGTAAGGAGCATATCTTATTATCCTTATTTTCTAGATGAGGAATCTTGACAAGTCAGCCAAGACCTTAAGCGGGCATGGAACAAACCAGAAGACAAGCCAGGGGAAGGCTTCAGACTGCTGTTTAGTAAAGGGTCTTTAGTCTTGAGGAGCAACCTCCAACCCTGTAGCAACATCCCTAGTGATCCCGGCCTACTACGCCCAAGCAGGACCCAATGCAGGACCCAAGGCAGGGCAAACGTCCCTGACGAGCAGAAACAATCTAACAGGAAGTTATTTCTAACAAACAATTTAAACCCACACACACCTCACGGCATTAACATGGTTTCTGTATGAAGAAT
This sequence comes from Leopardus geoffroyi, assembly GCF_018350155.1. NCBI lineage: Eukaryota > Metazoa > Chordata > Mammalia > Carnivora > Felidae > Leopardus > Leopardus geoffroyi. The sequence continues at coordinate 10,063,465 of NC_059341.1, read as the reverse complement.
AAGGTTTCCTGAATTCTTCTCTGGAGAAAAGTGAATTCTGTGGCCAGGGTCCATTCGGGAAAGAGACACAGAGTGCTTTGCTTGGTCTCCACTCCAACAGAGTGCTTCTTAAGGGGCCTCACAGGACCAGGAGTGAAGGAGCACCTGTTCAGGACTGCCCTCGTGAATACAGGACAGGAAGAAAGACAGTAGATATTGGAGGTGACCCTTTGACATCTAAGAGTAAGAAAAAAGGCAGTAAAAGGAGAGAGAGAGAGAAAGAGGGAAAAGGAGTCGGGAAAACGTGGCTTTTTGTGAAAAGAGAGAATCCTGACAGGTAGCGTCAGCATGTAAAACAGACGTGCCTGGCAGAGGCACCAGTGGTGGTAACCAGCACGCAGGCTTTCTAAGAACTGGCGTGTAGCCTTTAAATCCTGACACCCAAGAGAGATGGCTGCGTGGACAACGGGAGTCACGAGGAAAGAGGTCACCAGCATGGACGGAAGGGAGTAATTGCAGTTGGAAGCCTCCTGGTGACGATTCTGAGCAAGCAGACACAGCTGCCGAGCATCCAAATATAGCCGCCGCCCGAGACAATGGCATCCGTAAAGTTAATCGTTCTGAAATACGCTCCCCTTCTGCTCGCCCAGAAAACTCAACACCCCTTCTGTAACGTATGAAGACAAAATACAGCTCTGTGCACAGAAACGCGCAGCTACTCTGGTTGTAGGAGTTGACTACAAGTGACGGCCGAGGGCTTTCCACGCTGCCCTCCCGTCAAGGCTCCCGTTGGGAGAGATGTGTTGTGGACACACGTGGCCCCTTCTCTTCACACGGAGGAGAACTCTTCGGGAAGGGCCTAATTAGATGGGCCTAGAGAAGATTCAAATACAAGAGCCAAGAAGATATCAATCGGGAAAGCCTAAGGAAGGCAGGAAGCAAACTCAGAAACAGCTATCCTGTTTAGGACCACAAGGAAATGAGCGGGTGCAAAGAATCAGGAGCGGAGAGCCACACAAAGCAGACTGACTGCATGAATATACCTTAGTCTTCTCCCCAAGTCTTCCCTCCTCCTGCCTTTTCACCTTATCTTTGCCTTTATCACTCCCCTAAGGTTTTTTTTTTTTTTTTTAATTTTTTTTTTTCCAACGTTTATTCATTTTTGGGACAGAGAGAGACAGAGCATGAACGGGGGAGGGGCAGAGAGAGAGGGAGACACAGAATCGGAAGCAGGCTCCAGGCTCTGAGCCATCAGCCCAGAGCCCGACGCGGGGCTCGAACTCACGGACCGCGAGATCGTGACCTGGCTGAAGTCGGACGCTTAACCGACTGCGCCACCCAGGCGCCCCATCCCCTAAAGTTTTCAAGGAACAAAGGGGACGTCAGGTTTCCACATTACTTGCTCTACCTGCTCGACACCCAACGTCTGACTCAGGAGATGCAGAGAGAAACCAAGTGGATGCAGGAGCGCCTGTGTGGGTTTCGGATGGTTTACATCAGTTTACTCTCCCCCCTCGTAGGTCCCCACATCTGCTCTAAGGTTAACCTTCTGAGGATGTCCTGGTAAGGTGCTGAACTCCCTTTTAGGCACCATGGAAATTTCAAGGGCTCTGTACAACAAGGACAACAAGGCATGGATAATGACGCGCATCAACGAAGAGGGGGGGCAGGGGCCGAGAGGCACGAGGTAAGGGACGTAATGTGGTCTGGCCAGTACCAGCTGGGACCACCCAAGAAAATACCACTTAGGGCCTACTGTCCAGATCGCTCTGCGAGGAGCCTTTCTTCCTCCTTCAAACCTAGAAGATCCTGATGGGAGCGACATGTTGATCACAACGGAGCCACAGGAGGGGGCCCCCAGGTCCAGGGACTTTGCAGCAAGGACAGAGAGGACCACTCAACCCTCAGCTTTCTACTGAGAGGTGACAGCAACATCAGGAGGGGCTTTTTTTCCCTTACCTTTAACAGAAACTTGGGGGTTCTGGGCCGAAGAGTCAGAACATCGTCTTGAGACCTGATTTGAATACGTCTTTGATCAAGATGCTAAACTTTTCTAAATCTTACAGTTTTCAGTGATGAAGATAATAATCTGTAAACACAGGCTGTGTCATAACAATTTCAGAACTGTTACACCCAAAGACCACTAAGGGGCAGATATTTCAAGAAAGTAAAGACTTATGCCCAATGAGGTAGTTTGTCATGTACATGTACTTTCACACACATACACACGTGCATATATGTACTCATGTGAACACACACATACACACACATTTTATGCCTACTGACCACAGCCAAATGAAGAATGCTATTTTGCTCTCTTAACTTATGAAAGGACCAGCTGATTTTATTTTTGGCAGATAAATGTGGCACAACTTTCTAAGCTACGGGGGGAGATAGGAGAAACGGAGACACAATTCATGGAAAAGGATATAAAAATGCCACCTTAAAATTTAATGAGCTTGTGTGCCTGGGTGGCTCAGTCGGTTAAGCGTCCGACTTTGGCTCAGGTCATGATCTCGCGGTTTGTGAGTTCCAGCCCTGCGTCGGGCTCTGTGCTGACAGCTCGGAGCCTGAAGCCTGCTTCGGATTCTGTGTCTCCTTCTCTCTCTGCCCCTCCCCCACTTGTGCTCTGTCTCTATCAAAAATAAAATGTAAAAAAAAAATAAAAATAAAAAAACTTAACGAGCCTAGGTCAAACTACGAACTGTCTTTACAAAAAAGTATAAAAATTAAGCATTTCAGCACAAAATCATACAACTTCAGTTCCTACTATGAGAGAACTCGTGACTCTCCCATGGTACCCCTCCCCCCAAAATGCTTTTAAGCTGTCCAAAAGTTATGTCAAAATGTCAAATCAATCAGCTGAAATTAACTGCATTCCCTCTGAGGAGTCACCACCGTCATCTGTGAAAGTGGGCGATCTTGAGGCTACTGGAGCCTATAAATGTCAGACAAAGCAGCTAGTGGGTTGGGGGAACTTGATGTCCACAGTTCTAACAAAGGCGTGAGCAGAACCTTTATCACTCCCCTAAGGTTTTCAAGGAACAAAGGAGGAGACCGAGGACACCTCTTACCGAGGAGACAAACGTCTTTGACTTCTTCAATTATTAAGACTTAAAATCAGGGGCACCTGGGTGGCTCAGTTGGTTAAGCTTCTGACTTCGGCTCAGGTCATGATCTCATGGTTTGTGAATTCAAGCCCGCATGGGGCTCTGTGCTGACAGATCCTCTCTGCCTCCCCCCCCCCCCCCCCCCGCCCCTTATGTGTACTGTCTCTCTCTCAAAAATAAATGAACATTAACAAAAAAAAAAAAAGACTTAATATCAAAACATTCCCCATAACCCCATTTTAAGGCACTGTTACTATTAAAGGAATCCCATGATCTGGTCATCTGTCTGTAGGACTCCTACCGTTCGGCTGACCAAAAGGGAGCACTCATCATTTAAACTGAGTCCTCCTCAGGATAGATTTATTTAAAACCTGACCTTAAGTAAAAGGCCATATGAGTCTGGTAGAAAACTTCATAATAATAAACCCAAATGATATTTTAGTCTAAATACAGGCTAAACTTAATTTACATAAATCTTCAGGAAGAAAAAAAAATGGGTCTAATAATTTGCTGGCAAGTTGGCTCTGAGGCATTCATTCAAATGGAGTAATTAAAATTTAACCAAAAACGGAATTTGTACTCATCTGTCATTTTGAGAGCCGTAGGATTACATATTTATTAGCATTCCATTTTAAAGGATCAGCTGATTTTAAAGTATCACTCTCAGTATCTGAACATAATATACAATCTGCAGTTCATAAAACAGACCGTTCATAAAACTCCGGGTGTAGCTCTGTGAACGTGTAAATCTCAAATATGCTCACCAGGCATTTCGGCCATGTAACTGGAATTGTATTTCTATCAAACCAGTTGGAGTAATCATTTTCTGTCCCGATTCAGAACAAATGGCAAGGGTGAAGCAGTTCAAAATCTCCCTGTCACCCCCTTTCCTTTAAAAGTCCTTTCTAGAAGGAGACTAAAGCTCCCAGTAAATGAAAAAGAAATCCCCGGGAGGAGAGCGAGGTTTCCTTCCCTCCGCATCTAGATTCAGAGCATGAGAATATTGGATGGCACAATTACACAGTGATGATGCTAAAGGGGGATAATTATTTTACAATTACCTGAGAGCATCACATTTACTGCGCTAATTAGTTTTTGTTTCCCACAAAGGTTTTTCCAGGAATGCGCAGCTCCATTTCTCTTCGCTTTAGCAAGAGCTTTCTCTTAAGGAAAAATAAAACTACGTTTTCTGCACTGCCACACAAGTGGCCAGTGACGCTGGCCCCATTATGTTACCGGTCCTTCCCTGACAGTGGAAACAGACACGGGGGCATGGGAACTTCTTGGTGTGAATGAACCGGAAACCGTTAGTGCTTTCCAGACCCTCCCTTCTGCAGTGCTTAGCACACCTATTCCACCAAACAAACAGCTGACTCCTTCTGGTGTCCTAATCTGCAAACAAAAAGCAAAAATGTGAGCCTCTGAAAAAAACCAAACCAAAAAAAAAAAAAAAAAAAAAAACCCGCAAAAAAAAAAACCCCAAAAACAGAACCCCTCTGGTATTAATACTCTAAGTGGGAAATAAAGACTTTTGAAGTTTGGATGAAGTTCGGCCCAGGAAGTATGCCGCGTCAATGGCTTATTAATTTAGCTCCTTGAAACGTGTTGAAAATATCAGGTTTTCCAGTGGAATGCAAATCAGACAGAGGATGCTTACAGTATTGTTCAACAGTCGTGAGGATGACTGAGAATGTGCGATAGTGACATTCAGGGCTGTGGACAAGTCTACATATATCAGCCTCAACAAATGAGCACTACCCCGAATTTTGGCACAAGAGCTAGATCGTGCCCCGTGCTGGCTACAGAACACTCAAGTTCATCAGATGGTTCTGCGTGCCACAACAGTACCTGTCTTGAATGAGCATTTAGTTTAGAAGCAACAAAGCCACAAAGGAGGGTGGTAAGGAGAAATGAAAAGTTCGCAAATTTATGTTAAAAAAAAAAAAAAAAAGGAGGGAGATTGCAGTCTTTTATCAGAGGCCAAATATACTGTTGTTACAGCTGTTGGTGGAGGGGGGAGGGTGAGAACTGCTCTGAGGTGGAAAACATCCTAAATGATCCCATGAAATCTTAATTACTAGGTTCATATCGGAAAATCTTATCTCCTTTTTTATCTTGTCTCGCAAGGTTCTTGTTCCCCCCAGTTCACGGTGTCTCATCAACAGATTCCAGAGTAATCTCAATCCAGCAAATTACAATTAAACAGCAATACTTAACAATTAACATAATACCTCTAACCCAGATCAAAGATAACATTAGTGTTCCAAAATGCCAATATGGGAGGAGTTTTTGTTCTCAGGAAGCAGCTGATACTAAAATATGTATTGCTCACTGAAAAATCCCACTTGAAAGTAGACTTTAAAAATTTTCCTTAAAAATCCATATGCATAACCCTTTTTGCAGAATCTTCTCTAATTCCTTGCACGATCATCAAAGAATCAGGTGCTAAGTCCCAGTTATTGCTGTACTTTATTATTGGTAATGGCATTTTCTGAATATACTTCAAATCCCATCTTTATCTTACTGGTACCTTGTAAACCAGAAAATATTTTTAATTAAAATATATTCTCTTTAATGAACATATGGATAATAGTGTGAATCTGAATCAAATTAGAAAGTCAACTCTGAACGAGTCATACATGTTTCCTATAATGCTCAACCATTCTCATGTGGCATAATTTTGGATTTCTGGTAAAAATCTACGTCGTATATTTAATCCACAGCTCTCTCTTCTCTCCCCATCAGCATGTGAACTCGCATTTATGTAACACACGCACAAGCCAACCCCAGCTTTGCTGTTCACTGCCTATGAGGCATGGGCAGCATATAACACCTTTAAACATGACCTGTAAAATGGGTATAACCCGCCCCCAGCAGATCTATTGCTAAGGTTAGAGACAGGTAAATAAAGTGCCTTGGTACACAGTAGGTATTCCATTAATGAGGGAAAGGGAGAAAACAGTAATTACGAGGCCTTCCGGAAGTGGTCATGCTGCCCCCTACGATAGTTTCTTCATCTATAAAACGAGGTCTGTCCAGATGGTCTCTAAAGCCCCTTTCAACTTGAGCGGTGAAAGCCCCTAGACCCCCCCCCCCCTTTCAGTTTAACTGGACACTGACATTTTTCCAGCTATCTTAACTCGGGAGGACCTAATGAACAAAAATGGTGAATTCACCAAACTGATGAATTTACACTCAGGATAACTTTTCTCATTTCCAACAAGGTTACTTACTGAATGTGGGTGGGTGGGGGGAATAAGATTTCATTTTAATTTGTTTCTTGATGTCTTATTCTAACATCACAAATCGGAATAATTTTAAAGCTGCATTTATAGATTTTTTTCCACCTGCAATTTCTCATTTCTAAGACGTGATTTCTTAGATTCTTCTGTTTAAAAATTGAAAAGCATCTAAAACCCCTGAACGCATATGTGATCATTGAAAAGGTTAAACAAAGGAAAACCCTCATCCCCACACCCATCCCAAACCGACTGCCCAAGCTTAAAATAGAATTTTTGAAATCAGTTCCTACTCTACCTTCATTATGCTTTGTTGCAATCGATATTCTACAGTAGCATAAAGACAACAAAACGTCAGTAGTTAAGATTATTTAAAAGGTCTATTTCCATTTACAGTTTCGATACTGAAGGCTTAAAACGCCAAGACTTTGAAGCATATGTCCCAACAATTCAGAGCCACTGCAGAGCCTTAAATGATCTGGGCTCTTTAAACACTGGATGGCTCGTGGGGCCATCAAGCGTAATAATTCATCTCAAAAGCTATTTGTTCATCTGCCTTGAGGACTCAAACATATTACATCTTGCAAACTTATGTAATATATTCTTGTGAGAGAATGCCATTGAAAATATGTCCTACTGCTTTAGAAAATCAACACCAGAAAAGCCCCTATGCTTTATTTAGGTCTCTTTTAGGAATAGGCCAATGTTCAGCCGCCTGCAATTTAGTCCAAATGGCAATATACCATATGTGACAACCAGTCCCGAAAACAATAAATCTGCACAGCTCTCTTCTCAACCGCATGCATATGGCAATAAGACACAGTGCTAGGTGGGCTTCAAGCATTTTCAGCTTGTCACACGCCCTCCCACACACCTCTGTTCCCCAAAGATAGTCTCCAATGTGAGTTAATTACAAACTATTTTGGAAAGCATGCTACAGTACTCTTAGGGCTAAGAGGACATAATAGTTATCTTGGAAACAAATTATTTACAAATCCTCTATTTTTATTTTTTTTTTTAAAGTTCAATTAAGCAAGAGTTGGCAAGCACTGAAAACAATGGGGGTCTGATTCCAAAGGATATCACTGGGAAATAACTAGCATCTGGAAGAGAAGTGGGGGTAGTAAGTTATACCAGGGTTTGCATAGGAGACTCCGTGGCTGAGATACAAAGGCTCTATTCAGAGCAAACAGTTTGAAAAAGCCACATTCATCCACCAAATGAAAAAGACGAATTAAACTTTCATAATTCATAATTTAACTGACAAGAGACAGCATCTTTCGGAGACCATTAACACATTAAATTCACAGAGCATTCATTAGATGGAGATCTTCTGGTCACCTGAGTAGCAGGTGACTGAAAACTCAATCATGATCAAGCCACTTCTTCCTCCCGACACTCCTCCTCCCAAGAGCAGAAACCACAAAACTTTCAATAGCAAATGCACAAACAAGTATTATATATCCACACACACGTATATTTTAAGGGGGACAGGACAGAGATCTTGTAAAACAAGTATCACGGGAATGTTACTAATCAAGATTAATTTCCCAGAGAAAATTGCCAAAAGGAAATTCAATATTTTAATTTACGTTATCTGATTGTCTTAGTTGGGACAATGAACCTGATCGTGTGTACAAGCAAGTTAACATTCTTCATATCGACTGGAAGGACAATTCGCACTTAACAGATTCTATCAGCCGCCCACCCCCCCACCCCCCACTTTTGTTTTTTTAATCCTAGGGGCTCAAATAATTGGCCACCGTGGAACTTCTCAAAAATCTCTTCACTCATAACATTTAACATGCTAGCAAATGAATCTAGCACCGTAGGGGAAAGCGAGCTGCCAGAGAAATGGATCAGAAAGCTGTGAATGGTCTAAAAACTGCAAAGGGTACATAAGGTGCCAGAAAGAATATGGATGTGAAGTCGTAGAGCGGGCAGAATAGGAAACATTTTATATGTACTCTTAGCAAGGATAACAGTCGTTTTTTCACTAGATTACTCGTAGCCTAGATTCACTGGCAGAATTCTTGCCCGATAAGAGACAATTTTGTACATTCCAAGTCTAAAATGGACACAGACCTTTCAGACCCGCTTCTGGCAATCCTTTTAGGTTTCTTTTTCGTAACACGCCTGAAATACAAGTGGATGCTATTGACTCGATAGCGCCCGAGCTGATAGAAGAAACTTTCCTATCGAGACTAACGAGCCAGAGAAAAATTAGATATACTTTCCTTTCCTCAGAAATCCCAGCTCCGTACTTCTCCCAATAAACTCTCCACCCTAGTTTGGCGACGTGTAAAACAACCAGAACCACATTAATTATTAAATTATAGACTGCACATCAGACGAACCACCATGATTACGTAAAAATTACCTCTAATTTCTGCAATAGAGTACACCGGGCTATTTTAACGCTTTATAATTACCCCTCCCTCTCCCCCCCCTCCCGTTTTTTTTTTTTTTCCTCTTCTCTCCTCTCCTTCCACTTCTCCCACCGCCGGCGAAGAGTCTTTGCAAATGTAAGTCAGAGGAGCGGGTAATATGGTAAGAAGGGATCTTTAAATGGGCCACGAGAGCTCCACCAGACCCGCATTTCAAATGACACGAGCGTGCACGCGCGCACCCCGCCCCGGGACGCCGCGCCCCGCGGACCGGACCCCACGCCCGGACCCCCGGACTCCGCGTCGGGCTCGCCGGTCCCCACCTGGTCCCCCGCTCGCCGGCCGCCGCCTGAAACCCACGCCCCGACCCCGGTCCGGGTCCCGGTCCCCGCCCCGACCCCGCTCCCCGCACCGCCTGGCGCGGCACGTCCGGACACTCGCCCCGCTCCTCGCGTCCAGCGCCGGCTCACAAACCCGGGGGAGGCGGCCGAGCCGCAGCCGCCGGCCGCTCTCGCCCTCCTCGGGGGCTCCGGGAGCGAGACCTGGCGGCAGCCGCCCGGCCGGGGGCGCGGGGAGAGCGGCCGCGCGTGCCCCGCGGGGCTGCACTCACATTCTGTCGGGAACTAGCAGGCGGCCCTCGACCATCATGTCCGGGAGGAAATCCAGCTTGAAGGCAGAAGTCATGTTCTCGGCGCGCGCTCTGCGCTCGGGCGGCGGGGGGCGGCTGTGCGCGCGTCCGAGCGGCCGCGGGCGGCGCGAGATGGGCAGGGACAGGTGCGCGCGGCCTCCCGGCGGCCGCCCGAGCCGGCACTTGTCACATTCTCTCCCCTCCCGCTCTCCGCCAATCCCCTCCGAAATCCAGCGCCCCGGCGACGGTCTGCGGAGCGCCAGGTGCGGCGAGCGGAGGCGGAGCTCCGCGCCCGCCGCGCCGCCGCTTAACCCCTGCGGGCCCGCCCGCCCGGCCCCCGGAGGGAGGGACCCGCCCGAGGCCCGCGGCTGGGGAAGCTGAGCTCACCAGCTTTTAAAAATAGCCAGACTTTCCTGGGGTCCCCAGCCTCCAGCAAGGCAAACTAGTTCACCACGCAGCCTCGGTCCAGTTCCGCTCAGTTCCCCCATTTGCACGGCGCCTGGCACGAGGCCCGAATAACCGCTGTGGTAGATCAGTGCCACTGTATTGCCAAAGCCTAGTTCCCATGACGGTCCAAACCCAAGTCCCCAGCCGAAGCCGGGAGAAAGGGCACCCTCACGAGTGCTTGCTGAAACGCACCTCGGTGCGATCTGCTAGCCAGTGTATGAACTCCCAACAATAACTGATCTAGCATTCGTGGGTTGGCCAAAGTAACTATCAGATAAACGGCCCAAGTGACATTTAGGGACTTATCTCAATGCTTTAAGGACAAAGAGGACTCAATCTGCACACAATTACATTTCCTTTGTATCATCTTGGAAAAACGCACAAGTTCAGATAAGGGACTGAAAAACGTGAATCACGGTAATCACGTTTTCTTTTAAAAAGGAAACAAATTTGTCCTTTTCTAGTATTTAAGGATGAAAAACCAACGGACTTTATTGAAAGACTGTGAGAGCTGTAACGTAAGGGCCATGAGGCCTAAACATCCATTTAAGATGTGTGACTTGACTAATAGGAATGGTGAAAAATGGCGAAAATCTCAAAGGAATAAAGCAGGGAGTTGAATTTTCCCAAGCGATTTGCAACAATTCCTGAAAGGTAAGTATACAGTGACGTTCTAATTCGCTGTTGTCATTGTTTTGTTTGGTTATTTAGATGAAAGCAAACTTTTCACAAGGTCACAGGATGCAAGGATGTAAAACTTCTCATATTTCATGTGCTAAAGCAACATCATAAACTGCATACCAGAATTACAGTTTGCCTCTTATGGTAATCGCTCTCATTTTGTAAGGACATAGCACACACCTGGGGATACAGTCACGGTAGCCAGAGGGTTAAACAACTAAGTCACGTGTAGTTAAATACACCAGGTATAAGCCTGATGTATCAGGCACCATTACTCAGAGAAACGATCTTTTCTCACAACTTCTTGTGCGATCATGAGACCTGACCATCTTTTGAGATTATAAATGAAAACAAATATTTATATACCAATTTTAAATCCACCTATCAATTTTAAATCCAGGCTTGATGGATGGCTTGAGTAATATGAAGTAACAGGCCCGGAGTATTCAATTAAGTGCATACATACTTAATGGACTTGATTTCCTCCTTCAGCTGAACAGTATATCTGGCTTTGACCAAGGCACTTCTAATTCCAAGACAGATGCAGGGCTAGGACTAACCTTCATTTTAAAATATTGCCTTTCTGAGGAATGAGGTCTAAGTTCACAAGGAATTGAAAAACAGAAATTGAAAAACAGATGCAATGAAATGAGTTCTTAGACCCAAAATGCCCCAACTTTTCCTGATAGTATCGAGTTCAGCTTACTCCCTCTCCTCGCTACTATTGGCTGCCTTTGAAATGATAAGAATTTTGTTGGTCTTTCAATAACCTTAATAAAGTAATTAACTGGATAAATGAGACCAACCTGGTCAGTTCTTGGTTTTCGTACATTTCTATAAATCCCAAATGTATAGAATGAGCCAACTGTATAACAAACTCATTTTAAGAATGAGCATAGCCGGCCTCCAGAACAGAAGCAAAACACAGCCGCGTTCATCAAAAAGAAAAATATTTCCAAATCAGCTGTGGAATAAAGCTCCATACGTTATCTCCATTCTATAAGGTAGAAGACGCTTCATTAACATGTACACTTCTGAAATATTTATTTTCTCTTTAATTGCATGTGAATTAGTTGGGAGAAGCTGTAGGGAAGCCCTCTTACTGACTTAAGCCTTCTCAGCAGTTTGTTAAATTCTAGTCTCAAATCCCTTGAGGCAATAGTGGATTCAAAGCAGCTTTTAATCACACTATAAGGAGGGTGAAGTAGTATGTAAGTAGGTCATAGAGAAAGAATTACAAGTGCATAGGTTATTGCCTTATTTAACAACTACGGTGTATGTACCAGAGTTTTCAAAGCACATTTGCTTCTGCCATTTAAAGTTAGAAGCAAAACCAGGGTCAAGTATAAAAAGAAAACCCACTCTTACATGGGATACCGTGATGATGTGAACCAAGGAACGCTTATGGAGTGTAGCTGAGTTTAAATCGTTTGGCTGCCAAATACATAAATAATACAGTGATTGCACAGGCACTTGATGCAGGTGCCAAAGAGAAACAAAATACACACATACACACACCCTCCACAGGGTGTTGTTTCCATGATCATAGCACATACACAATAGTCCTTTTAAAAAATACAAATTTCAAAAGCTCTTGAGTCTAGAAACGAAAACAAAACAAAAACACCCAACCAAATACCACCTGATGAAAAGCGTAAATTTCCCGTTTCACTGCTTTGGCAGAAGGAAAAAACAAAATCTAAAAACAACTCAATGGGGCCCCTTTTTTAATTTTCATGCAGTAATGAGCCATCAGGTATCATGTTTTGGCAGTTGGTGTTATTTGGCAGACAGCTCCGCTGGGCCGCTGTTCACTCGGGTTCAATGGAGCTATTTTATAGCCAAGGATCTTATCAACAGCAGTGAAAAGGGATGAGGCCATCAGGGGGCCCCTCTCGTGGACATGACCTGGTTGGTGACACCACTGTGTGCTGACATCACCGGGGACGGGTCTGTTGGGAACAATGAAGATTCCTCATAGTTTTAGCTTCATTGTAGAAAAACCTTAGGCTCTTTCCTAGGCCCATCCCCCTACCTTCTCTAATTGTCTATTTTTTTTTTTTTTAATCAACTTGCTATTCATTTCCCAAACAAAAGGCAATTCAAGAATTGGAAGCACTTCAAGGGAAAGTTTCTGAATGACCTCATTTTATATGAGGCCTTCCAAGGCAATCGGGTGCTCTGTGCTGTTTCAGCAAGCTGCTTCCCCCCACCCCCATGCCTCATCTCAAACTGAGTTTTCTCCAATGGTCATTGTTTGCGCACTGAATTATCACTGGCATTAAAAAAAAAAATCTCAATAGAAGCAGCATGCTAATAAATGCATTTGTACATAGAGTACACACTGCAGGGAAAAATACTATCCCAGTCACCCCACTCAATCAACAAACCAGAATACAGTCCCTTGATCAAAAAGCTTTCAACATTTTTGCAGAAAGTTTATACCGTAAGTTAGAGACTGGTGCTTGCTATATGGTGATTAGTGTTTATAAGCAATTTTTTCCCCCTACCTTGTATATTTCATGATAAATTTGTATATTTCATGATAACCTTGTATATTTCATGATAAATTTCCATTTTTTAATTGTTCCTATACACAATGTCCTACATTGCAATCTCTTTAAAAGCAGAACACCATCAGCTATGTTATCATAGATATCATCTTCACAAAAGCGTCTCCCCCTCCCCCCCGCCCCCCCCACTTCTGGCTCATCATTACAAACTGGAATCCAAAACATCTTTGCCCTATCACATTTTCGAATTCAAATTTTATTAACATAGCTGTTTCGGTTAAAAAAAAAAAAAAAAGCCTAATGTGCTCAGGGCCATTTGGAGCAAGACATACAGGCCCTATAAGGGGATTTCCTATCGTTTCTAGCCAATAAATTTGAAATCCACATGAATGTTAACTACCTGAGAGAATATCTGACTTTGTGGCCATGTGTGTGTTCTTGGCTTTCTCCAGTTTCATTAGTAACTTGCAGAAATAAACAATGGTGTTTTTTTATGTGCTTCAAAACACCCAAACAGATCCTTAAGCGATACATTGAAATACATCTTTTCTTCATCCCATAAAGGCATCCCTTAAAAAGACTTTTATCGCCAATTATAAATTTAAAATGATCACTTTATTATTCACACACGCCCCCCTCCCATTTTCCATTGAAAGCTTCTGGAATGGTGACTTTGTCACATCCCTAAAATGACTTAAGTAAAATTAAATGCCAATAAAGATGAAGTAGTTATTAGAGTCTTATTTTACATTTTTACGGGAATTTTAAGTAGTCACTCTCCCTTGAGAACAGCTGCTACTGGCTTTTTGCAATCTTGTGTTTTTCTGAATCTGTTTTTAATAGAGCAAAAATACATAATGGTGAATTTATCTTCCTTCTGAAGAGGCCCTCAAAATGAAGACGGTTCTTTGTACACATACCTTCGTGCTCCGAAATGAGATGCCCCTCTAGAGTTTCCAGAAGCTTCCATTCCAAGGGGATGAAATGCTAACACTGCGGGTCTGTCAGACCCAGAGCCCAACCAGCTCATCACTTCTCTCTCTAACTTGCCTTTCCCCTTGCCTTTCTCCATGATACCGCTGCTGCCTTCTTTTTGTTCCCCCCTCTTAGCTTTCTCTCTCAGATGGAAGCTAAACAATGCCAGAAGCTTCCCTCTACAGCTGCGTGTCTGAGGAGGCAGGTGACTACCCAAGTAAAGAGAGTTGTGGTTGGTTGCTTATCTGCGAGAGAAATCAAGTTTGCCTTGCCCTGACCAAAGCTGGTTTCTGAACTAGGAACAGCTGTCTCTGGAGTGAGCCATGAGATTCCTTTCCAGACATTACCATTGGGTGGGAGGGGGAGGATGCAAGGCTGTGTCCCATGAAGTGAGTACACAGGAGATGAGCATGGGGAAGAACGGAGAAATCGGAGGCAGAGGAAAAGGTCTAGCGTGGTGATTCGCACACGAAGGCACTCGGTTAAAACCTCTGAAGGAATGTTCCAGTGGCCTCTTGAAGATCCTGAGATGTGTCAGGCTACACGCGGTACCCTTATCTGGTGCCAGTCTGGCGGCAGGAACAAAATTTATACCTATCAGAATGAGGCATTTAATTCCCTGGCAATCTGCCCTCCGACACCCCCCCAACCCCCACAAAAGGTCTTCCCCAATTGGCCACAAGTTCTCATCTTACTGTCACGTGTTGTTCAATTAAAAAAGAGAAACTTCTGCTTGACAAAACTCAACAGCTGAGTAGCAACAGCTGGGTGGGTCCAGGAGTGGGGCGGACGTGAGGTCCAGAGAGAGAGAAGCAACAGGTGGGGGTGAAGGAAAAGAAATGGGGGTTTCAAGCCTTGGGGTGGGGCTGTCTGAGACAGATCCTGGCAACCATCAAAACTTCAACTCAACTCGAGAGGCAATCTCAGAAGGCATGACAGCCCCGTTTGCCCGAATGTTAACTCTCTCTCTCTTTTTTCCTGAACAAATACATCTTGAGGAAGAGTGAAGATTAAGAGCAAAAGCTTGGGTTTCTGTAAAACAAAACACATGAATCCACTTTACCCACAATGATGACGGATCGCCTTCAAAGAGCTTTGGTTACCAGGATCAGAAGCCACCTGATACGGGGCGTGCAGATCAGATTCTTGAAGGCAAACGCTACTTTCAAACTGAATGAAAAAGATTAGAAGATTTAAGAGCCCAACCTGTTTGACTGTGCATTTGATTCTGTCAATGACACCAGGGAACGCGTCATTTAATTTACTGATTCATCAGCTAGACCTTTGTCATATGCGTGGCCATCATTTCCTCATAGGGATGAAGGGCTGAAAACTCAAACTCTACCATAATCTTCCCATAAGAAGTGCAATGTGTTAACCTAATTGTTCCTACAGCAATTATATAACAAAGCTATTAAAATGACATGTAGGTTGAAAATACATTAAGGTTTTGAGTACAGGAAATTTATTTTTTCCCTATAATATGGTTCAAATCTCTAGCTATTTTTAGCTTATGATAGAGGGTTTTGAAAATCCCCAATGACTTTTTATTGAAATTTGCTTTTGATGCTAATTCCCCTGAAGTCCATTAAGGCCAAAAAAAAAAAATGTTTTTCTTTCCCTTATAAGAACTACCCAAAATCTTCGTGGAAAAGTGGCATAGCTATCTACCCACACTAAGTGGCATGTGTTCTATCTTATCTCCACTGCTGAATGTCAACTTTGACGGTACCCATAGCTCCGTCTCAATACTCTCTGGAGGCTACTAGCTATATTTGCCCTATTTCATAGGAATATGGCAAGGTTAGGGAGCAGGAGAGATGGGAAAGACATTGGGTCCGAGGAAGAAAGGAGAGGAAGCTTAGGATTTTGTTTTGCTTTGTTTTAATAACAAAGATAACTCCAGGGTGTTACCTCCAGGGTGTCTAAGGACACCTGCTCTCTCCTTCTCAGTCACCTGCCCTTCCAGCCAGTTGAACTACCCTTCCTCTGCATCGCACCACTGGTTCCTTTCTACCTGCTGTTCTCTCTCCTTGCATGACCGTCTTGAGTTTCTAGAAGGCTCAGACTACGTCTCATGTCGAGCACAATATGTATTTGTGCCTTGACCAGTTATGATTACAATAGGACATCTTTTGGCCCCTCTTGTAGATGAAAAGTTACATTTCAATTTCATAACGCTTTAAAATTCTCTTTTCCCTGCCAATGTCTATTCCCATTGTACAGCTTAAAGCCTTAGAAAAGTGAGGCATAGGATGCTTTAGTTCAAAGACCTCATGAACTAAAAGGCAGATGAGTGAGGATATGAGGGAAGTTGTTAGAAGCAAACACCACTGAGATTTTTCCTTTCCTGTTCGTTATTTTTCTGTTGTTACTGTACAACTTCCTCAGTAGTGAAACTATGGAGCGTGTACAAACCAAAGGCCATGGCAGAAACACAGCACCAGAGGAAGACATGACTTTAAAGTGTCAGACATTCAATAGTTATACTCTCCACTTGACAGGGAAGGAGTCTGGTTGAGTCCTGAGTTTGAATCCCTCCCCTGTGAGCTGTGTGTCTGTGGGCCTATTCCTTTACCTCGGTCTGCCTCAGTTTTCCATCTTTAAAATGGTAATAACACAACTACCACTAAATGTCAGATGTCTGTGAGGATTAAATGGTATAAAATAAAAGAAACCACCTAGTGTAGTCCCAGGTATGGGTGGCTAATAAATTTTGGCTTTATTCCTCACTTCCAGTCATAATCCGCCCACAATCTTTGTTTAAACCTGGAACTGACAGGTGGAAAGGAAAAGAGAGAGCTGGTACTAATCCTATTGTTCTTGTAGCATCCAAGTGTCACAGACGCTTCTGTTTCTAAGGCCAGCAGCCCAGGTCAGAGGCAAGGGGAAGCCTATAGCTCACGGAAAGTAGGCACTAGACATCCTGGGGCTTGGGGTAAGGTCTCCATCCCTTTTCTTCAGGTCAGTTTCCAAAGAGAAGGTCCAAATGAATCCTAATCCCTACCGTCAGGAACTTAGGCCTCTTACCATCAACTCCGGGACGTTTCACGTTCAGAGCTGCTTCCTAAATCATCTCTGAATGAACAGGTAAGCCATTTTACAGAGCCCAAGAGAGAGCTGGGGTCCCAGACCAAGACGTGCAAGAAGCAAGACATTTACAGACCAGGACCTCGCAGGGCCTGCAGCCCTGGCGTGGCCGGGACGGACCGCTTTCCGGGAAGGTGAGTGGCACCCGATCCGTCTCTACTGTTCCAGTTAGTTCACACACGGGCCAGAGGCCAGCAGCACCATCCATAAGCTCAACACAGGCTTTGTACCCTTTTTTACCACTTGCAGCTGCAACCTTTCTCAAGCCAGGGATGAAAAAAGCCACGACGTTGTAGGTGTATCATTGTTATAACTTTAAACCTCAAGCTCTCCTTGACCAAGACAGCAAAGTTTGTTGAACTGAATGACTGTTCATTCAGAATTGAAAATTCAAGTTTTTATTTTTCTCTGAGGGCATGCTGGCATGCTGGCAAGTTCTGCTTTCTAAACCCCAGTGATTCGTCACGATCCTAAGCAGCCAATCATGGGCGGGTCAACTTGGAATGGAACTGAAGGTGGTGGCTCGAGCTGCCCTGGTAATCGGTGTCACTCTGGGCTGGTGTCATCTTCTCCCCGCAGACACCATTTCCCGTTAACCATGATGGGCTTGACATACAAGGAAATGTGCTGACATGAGTCACAGCCCGAAAGAAAAGCTGCAGAGACGATACCTGTGCACGATAATCCCTAACGACATTGCATGAAACATTCGGAGTGTGGGGACAAAGGGTATCTCATCCCAAATCCAGGTTAAAGAGCATATTTCTGAGTTGAGTGGAGGTTCACACACACACACACACACACACACACACACACACACACACACACCCTTATGGATCTGTCTAGCTTCCACATCATTCCCATCTCTGTAGATGGCTGCCATGTGACTGGAAAGGTGTTTCAGCTCCAGCTTCAGTTCTTAATGGGCAACAACATTAAAGCCTCACATATGCCTTCCTTCCTCTGACACCCTCTTCCCAATGTCAATTAACTAAAATGCCATGAATTTCAATCCTTTCCAAAACACTGCCTTGTCTTTCCTACAGAACAAGTCACCGTGAACCAAAAAAACAAAAAAGAAAAAATGAAAAGCAAACAAACAAACACCTCCCAAAGCCCATAACCATTAGACGAAGCAATAGTTTTATGAAAGGGG
Source organism: Leopardus geoffroyi (assembly GCF_018350155.1). Taxonomy (NCBI): domain Eukaryota; kingdom Metazoa; phylum Chordata; class Mammalia; order Carnivora; family Felidae; genus Leopardus; species Leopardus geoffroyi. The sequence goes on along the minus strand of NC_059341.1, from coordinate 10,045,260 downwards.
AAGCCTGCCCCTCTCAACACCCATCTGCCAGGAATTACCAGTATGTAGAAATAAATTCAGTGAATGCTGATAAAGATGAACCAAGGCACTATTGCAACTGATTGGACTGTATTTGCTCCTGCTGGAAGAAGTGCAGATAAATGCAGTGGAGCTGGGCGGGGGTGGGGGGTGGGGCGTGGGGGTGGCTCAGTGGGTTAAACATCCGACTCTTGGTTTCGGCTCAGGTCACGATCTCGCGGTTTGTGAGATCAAGCCCTGCATTGGGCTCTGTACGGACCCAGCTTGGGATTCTCTCTCTCTGCCCCTCCCCTGCTCACGTGAGCCCTGTCTCTCTCTCAAAATAAATAATAATAAATAAACATTTTAAAAATGCAACAGAGCTGGGGAGATGCCATTGAGCAAACTACACTCTGTTAATGACTTCACAGACATCTCTACAAGAAATGGAAGTTGGATAGGTCTCATTCCCCCACTACCGTCGTTCTACCAGTTCATGATATGGTTTTCACCTGTAAATTCTGACCCCTTACCTTCAGAGCCACCATTCCCACATAACCCTACTCCCTCTGCATTTTACCAGTTTTTCATCAACCTGGGTGTTCCCAGGGCTGTGCACAATGAACTTTCCATCAGCCACATTTTCACCTAATTAACCACCCTGATGACAATAATTAGTATTGAGTCGCTCTTGGAATGACTTCCTAGGTATTCAAGCACAATCTGCACTTGCCATAAAGTTCTACATATAAATATTAATCAAATGCCCTCCTTTGTTTTTCAGCCCCAAAGGGATATTTTGCAATCATACAACTCCTATTTTTAAAAAGAAAAAAAAAAAAAAACACAGTGAGGTGTCGTTTTAACAAATAAAAAAGAGAATTAATACATTGAGGTTACAGATCTCAGTCTGTGGTCTGCTGAACACATCTATGCGAGTATTCCCAGGGCTCATGTGTGAAGGGAGTCTGGGTAGAATCTATTGAAAGAAGCCATTTTCCCAGTTTGAGTCTTTTGCTCTTCCTTTTCCTGCAAGTCTCAGCTTAGAATTAAAATTTACTTTGACATGTGTTTAGGTCACTATGGAGGGGGCTCATCACACACGGAGGCTAATGGAAGGATACAGATTACATATCTTCTTACTGCTGTGGAATTAGATGCAGGCAAGTTTGTCAACTTCAGGCAACCTCACACCGTCCCCAGCAGGCTAAAGGAAAAGACACCCATGTGCTGGATACTGGAATGAGGGTCTCTGAATTCTGAAAGCTGATGATGGGTCAAACCACAGGAGAAACAAAGTAAGAAAGGATTTCCCTTGTTCTTGTACCTAATTGTGAACACCCAGGAATTAAAGTGAATGGATGACAGGTAAATAATTATAATATAGTCAAAAATTCAACATGGAGGTTTCCAAGTTATTTCTTTATTTCGGTGTGCCACTGACAAGCAGCTAGGGAGCACATAGGACTACTTTTCTCCCAAACCACAAAAAAAATTGCTTTGCAGCCTTTGTTTGGAATAAAAATTTCCCATGAAAGCAGAATCTAGGTGTGATGGTAACAGTGGGCTTCAGATATAAAGCTTCGCCAATTACCTTTTATGAGCTCATCCTAAAAGCAATTATTGGCGTGCCCGATGGAATGAGCAGTTCAGATCCCATTGGAAGTAAGAGAACATAATAAGTATGCATTTAAAATCCACTCTATTCACAATGGATAACTTTCGAAATATTATTATACTATGCAGACCCTTTTGGGGTCCACCCAGGCTCTAAATATACTGTCAACAGAAAATTTATACTTGAGAAGGCAATTTATTTAGCCTGAAACATTAATCTTACTAGTTTTGAAGTAGATATTTCATGACATTTCAACTTAAGTTAAAAAAATTTAAATGCATGTCCAAACTCTAAAAAACAGTTACTGTTCCATACTGTGTTTTTATAAGGAATGCATTTTCTTCCTTATTTACTGAGAGTGTCGTTAATTTGAACCACAATACAACCCAAAAGGAAAATTTGTAACTAAATATATTTTTTTTAACTTGCCCTTTAAAGTGATTTCCCTTCCTTCTGTGTTTAAAAATTAGGTCCTTAATCTTCCTTCGTAAATTTACTAATATTTTTCAATGTATTGCTCTGGCATGAACAAGTAATTAAACAAAACACTAACGTATTAGATAAGATATATTCTATGTAGAAACCAACATTAGTATGATGATTTCCAATGTAAATCAATGGCCACTGAATATTCTAGGACCAGTTCTCTTACATTACGCGTGAGAATAAAAATGGTTTCAATATTTGAGAAGTTTGAAACAGATTTTCCCGTTTTCTCTTTTTGAACTCTGTTTTCACCTTAGAAACCAATGCTTATGTTATAAAATGAAAGATTTTTGAAGACATGAGAAATGTTTGCCCTGCATAAAAATGCATCTTATGAGCACATAACCATATGTCAAAAATCAGTAGATTCCACAGAGACCTTTAACTTAACAACTTAAATAGGCTATGTAACAATAGTTTATAGGTTTGGTTAATGACCAAAATTCCAAGGGCAAAAGTTCTCACGTGTCCTTGAATTTCTAAACTCTTTATCTACCTGGATGTCAAAAGAGGATGTAGAAGCTAGAAATGATTATTTCCTTAAACATTGGAAATATTCCCCTTAACTTCTTTTTTATGCTATGTTCCGTGAGTCCACCAAATAGACAAATTTAAAATCCCCCAGCATTAAACACTGTAGAGGCATGTCTGATAACAAGGTATTTGCCAGAATGATAATGGTATTACAAGCAGTCTCAATCAATACATTTCTTTCTGTAGTTAACAGAGAGGTAAGCAATAAATCTCTAACTTAATCCAACCAACATAGCTGCAAAATGCAAAAAGCTTTATGAATGGTAGATATTAATTTTTTTAAAAGCACAAAACCACAAACAAGCAGTTCTAAAAGCTCTTCATCCTGTAGAGTCTATACAAACAAGATTAAAGCAGATAAAAAGGGTGTTGAGAAAGAAAAAAAAAAAAAAAAAAAAAGCCCCAGACATGCATTAAGCTAGTTTGACAGCTCCATTGTTCAACCGGTCCCATTGTCAGACCCAAAGATGTATTCAGTGCTACAATGTCTGCTAGCAAATAAACAAAAGACTACATTTTTCAAAGCAGGATGCCAATTCTATCATAATTCTTTCTCTGCTTCCCCAAAGGTCAGTGGTGGCTCCTCTCGGTATGTGATCGAACCCTAACACAGATGCAAGAAACAAATATTTGCTTTCAATACATAGGGACCCAGGACGCCATGCATGAACAGAGGTCTTTAAGCAGGTACACATTTTGGCAAACAGGATAAAGTGATCCAAACCTGGTAACACAGAAGGACTATTTAGGTAGGCTAAGTCCAGATTAGAGCGGTATTTGGAACGCAAGTCTAATATGGAGTCTCCTTAGCTCCTTTTTCGGTGATTATTCCATGCAGAGTGCATGATAATGAAAGAGGCTTAGACATTGCAAAGGAAAAGACAAACCAAGAGCCAGATTCAGAGTCTTTAAAATTATCCACTGGCCACTCACAAATAGCAGGGAACAAATACACGATACGCTTTCAAAAGGCAACGGGTGCAAATATAACTCGCACAGGGCAATCCTTTTCCTTTCTCTTGCTGGCTCCCTTTCTCCCAGTCCTTGGTCTCGATTTCGTTTCCCTCTCTCTCTCTCTCTCTCTCTCTCTCGATTCTTTTCTTCCCCCTCTAAGATAAGGAAGCTACTTGATGCCGAGCATGATTATTGTCTCAGCCAGCTCTAGAAACTAGAAAAGCACACATTAAAAACAAAGGACACAACAACATACCTTAAAAGCAGCTCTTCATTTCTCATAGTAACAGCGGATTTGGGACAGCGCATGCTTTCTACACTGATACACTGATAGTCTCAACAAAAGCCAGTTCAGAAGTGCGCTCAAACATCAATGCCACAGTAGCTGTTCACTAATGCGCTCCCTCTCTCTCTCCCCCTCTCTCTCTCCCTCTCTCTCTTTCCCCACTCTCTTCTCTAGTCAAATTCTGAATGGTGGAGCAAAGGGGCTCCTGCAGATTCACTAAGTAGAAATAATCCTCTCTGACAAGTTATGTTGTCTAGGCATATTTTTACATTAATACACTGTGCTGCCTATAGGGGTCTTGCGTGCATTCACTCAAGCCTGCCTGGTGTTAATTCTCCTAATTACCATCTTAAAAAATTGGAAAGAAAAATAAGTGACTCGTTTACCTTTTTTTTATACATATAATAGCAAAGCCAGTGTCACATTTTCTTTTTGCTATCCACTATCAGCACACATTGCAGACGACCACCAGAGGATTTGGATAGGTTAGTGTGTGCTAAAAAGGATTTTTGCTTCTCTTTTCTGGGACACTGAACTCACAGTTGGATTCATCTATTCCTCTCCTCTTGTCCTCAGGAAGAGTGACAAGGTCAAGACCCTTAGCCCCACCCTGGGTCATGGATGCAGAAGACAGAGATTGGGGGACCTGGAGATATTTTAACTCTATGCACACCAGAGCTCTTGCAGACGACAGCATAATTCACCTGAAGCAGGGCATCTAAAGGAGGCAGGCAGTGCAAAGATTGTGTGGTCATGTTGAAGTCCTAGTTGATACTGGTGCATCATCCTCGAAAGACCAATTGGATGTTCTTTTCCAAAATAAGAAAAATCAGCTTCCCTACTTCATTATACTCAATGGACTCAGCATAGACAGTCAGCTGGGGAAATATGCATTATGCTTCTGTTTATTGGAATTAGAAGAATTCCGTGCAGATTAGCCAAGTAAAGCAGCAGGTGAATCGCATAGAGAGAAGACAAGATGCTATGGACAAAACAGTCAGTAGGCCAAAAGTGCAAACTAACACATCGTTCCTGGGTGCTCACGGGAAGCCAAGAACGCTCTCTGCTTAGACGGTACAATACAGAACGCGGCCCGAAACAGAGCTGGATCACTCAATACTGAATTCCTCACCCCCAGGCTCAAAGTACGCCCCTGTCCTCCATTAACACGGCCAGGCATCTCAGGAAGAATCCGGAGTCACAACATCTATGGGAATAATAGTGAGGTGGGGAAACAATGGCGTGCTCCATTTCCCTCCCCTTTGAGGATCTGGAAAACCACCCAATATCTTGCTAGATCTCTGATCTCTTGGCCCACAGCCAGGGAAATAGAGATGTTCTGTTAAGAGTTCCTCCACCTACCACAAAATAATCTCTCTCAGTTTATCAACTTTAGCACTGATGACAAGAAACAGCAGTGGCTGAAAGCAGTGACCCTTCCCATTTCTGAATGACAGTGAGACAACATGATGAATAATTCAGCAAAGATCAAACGATGAAATAATGCTTGTCCCTAAAATAATCACATTTCTACATTTCCTTCCTTCATTATAGCACATGGAAGTTATGGAAAGAATATATAAAAATGAATTACTTTGCCAAAGAAAGCGATCACATAAAACCTATGATATTCTTTAGAAGCAAGATAAACATCATATGAACGAGTGTGGAACCAGAGAGACCTTGGAGACAGAGAGAGAGTCATTCCCTAGTGATTTGTGGAGGTAGAAGGCACTTAACTTCTCCATGGCTCCCTTTGACCCCTGCTCTTAAATGGGGGGCGGGCAACAAATGCTAATTTGTCTTAAAGCATCTGAAGATCCTATAATAAAACTGGGTGTGTTTTTTTGGTGAAAAGATGAATAAAAAGTGGAATGAGTGGCTGGACACTGGTGAGAGTTTTGTCTATTAGAAAAAGGTGGGGCATGGGGCGCCTGGGTGGCGCAGTCGGTTAAGTGTCCGACTTCAGCCAGGTCACGATCTCGCGGTCCGTGAGTTTGAGCCCCGCGTCAGGCTCTGGGCTGATGGCTCAGGGCCTGGAGCCTGTTTCCGATTCTGTGTCTCCCTCTCTCTCTGCCCCTCCCCCATTCATACTCTGTCTCTCTCTGTCCCAAAAATAAATAAACGTTGAAAAAAAAAATTAAAAAAAAAAAAAAAAAGAAAAGAAAAAGGTGGGGCACCTGGGTGGCTCAGTTGCTTAAGCATCCAACTCTTGATTGCAGCTCAGGTCATAACATCATGGTTCATGAGTTTGAGCCCCGCATCAGGCTCTGTGCTGAGGGCCTGGGGCCTGCTTGGGATTCTCTCTCTCTGCCCCTCCCTTGCTGCTCCCCTCTTTCTCAAAATAAATGAATAAACTTAAGGAAAAAAAAGGTAAAATTATGCTGCTCAGACACAAAACTCCTTTCTTTTAAAAAACTAAAAAAATTAATTGGAGCATAATTGACATATAATATTAGTTTCAAATATACAACATAATGATTTGATATTTGTATATACTGCCAAAGGATCATTACAGTGAGTCTAACACCCATCACCATACATAGTTACAAAATTTTGGTAATGAGAACTTTTGAGACTTATTCTCTTAGCAACTTACAAACATGCAATATAGTATTATTAACTACAGTCACCATGCTATACATTAGATCCACATGATTTGATTTGGTAACTGCCAAGTTTGTACCTGTTGACTCCCTTTACCGATTTTTCCCGCCTTCTCCTCTGTTCTCAGTATTTATGAGTTCAGATTGTTTTGTTTTTGTTTTGTTTTTGTTTTGTTTTTAGATTCCATATAGAAGTGAAATCATATGGTACTTGTGTTTTTTTCTGACTTAACTACATTTAGCATAATGTCTTTAAGGTCCAACCCAGTTGTTCCAAATGGCAAAATGTTATTCTTTTAAATGCCTGTGTGTGTGTGTGTGTGTGTGTGTGTGTGTGTTTTCTTTATCCGTTCATCCATTGATGGACACTTAGGTTGTTTCCATATCTTGGATATTGTAAATAATGCTGCAACGAACATGGGGATTCATACATCTTTTTGAGTTAGTGTTTTCATTTTCTTTGGATAAATACCCAGAAGTGGAATTGCTGAATCATATGGTAGCTGTCTTTTTAATTTTTTGAGGAACCTCCATAATTTTTTCCTCAGTGGCTGCACTAATTTACATTCCCACCAACAGTGCACAAGGGATCCCTTTTCTCCACATCCTCTCCAATACCTATTAATTATTATCTTCCTGATAATAGCCAATCTGACAGGTATGAAGTGATATTCGTTATGGTTTTGATTTGCATTTCTCTGGTGAACTGTAATGTTGAGCATCTTTTCATGTACCTGCTGGCTTTTGGTACTTCTTCTTTGGAAAAATGTCTATTCAGATCCTTTACATTTTTTTTGTTTCTTTTTAGAGAGAGAGAAAACATGAGCAGGAGAGAGGGTCAGAGGAAGGGAGAAAGAATTTTAAGCAGGTTCCACACTCAGCGTGGAGCCCGATGTGGGGTTCGATCCCATGACCAAGGGATCACGAACTGAGCCGAAATCAAGAGTTGGGCGTTCAACTGACTGAGCCAACAAGGCATCCACCTTTACCCATTTTTTAATCAGATTGGGTTTTTATTTTGCTATTGAGTTGTATGAATTCTTTTTGTATTTTGAATATTTGACCCCTTATTCAGTGCTTTGCTTTTTCATTTTATTGATGGTTTCCTTTGCTGGACAGAAACTTTCTAGTTTGATGTAGTCCCACTTATTGACTTTTGCTTTTTTTGCCTTTGCTTTTGGTGTTAGATTTAAAAAAAAAAAAATCATCACCAAGACTGATGTCAAGGAACTTAACTGCCTATGTTTTCTTCTAGGAGTTTTATGGTTTCAGGTCTCACATTCACATCTTAATCCATTTTGAGTTAATTTTGGGGCACGGTATAAGATAGGGGTCCAAATTCATTCTTTCGCATGTGGCTGTACAGTTTTCCAGCACCATTTTTTGAAAAGACTGTCTTTCCTCCACTGTATATTCTTGGTTCTTTCGTCATCAATTAATTGACCATATATGTGTGGGTTTACTTCTGGGAACTCTATTCTGTTCCATTGATCTATGTGTCTGTTTTTAGGATAACACCATATTGTTTTGATTACTATAGCTTTGTAATATAGTTTGAAATCAGGAAGTGTGATGCCTCCAACTTTGGTCTTCTTTTTCAAAATTGCTATGATTATTTGGTGTCTTCTGTGGTTCCATATAAAGTTTAGGACTGTTTGTTCTATTTCTGTGAAAAATTCCATTGAACTTTTGATAGGGATTTCATTGAATCTGTAGATTGGGATAGTAAGGACATTTTTATAATACTAATTCTTCGAATCCATGAGCATGGTATATCTTTCTGTTAATTTGTGTCTCCTTCAATTTTTCTCATTATTGTCTTACAGCTTCCAGTACACAATATTCACCTCCTTCATTAAATTTATTCCTTGGTAATTTATTCCTTTTGATGCAATTGTAAATGAAATTGTTTTCTTCATTTCTCTGATACTTCATTATTAGTGTATAAAAACACAACAGATTCCTGCATATTGGTTTTGTATCCTACAATTTTACTGATTTCATCCATTATGTAACAGAATTCTTTGAGGAGTCCCATGTTTTCTTTATATAATATCATGTCATCTGCAAATAGTGACAGTTTACTTCTTCCTTTCCAATTTGGATGCCTTTTATTTCTTTTTCTTGCCTAATTGCTCTAGCTAGGACAACCCATACTATGTTGCTTGAAAGTGGGGAGAGTGGGCATCCTTGTCTTGTTCCTGATCTTACTGAAAAAGCTTTTAGCTTTTCACTGCTAAGTATGATGTTAGCTGTGGGCTTGTTATATGTGGTCTTTATCATGTTAAAGTACATTCCTTCTATGCCCACTTTGTTGAATACTTGTTCACAGTTCTAATGGGGGTTAAATTATGAGGCAAGTACTAATATATGACAAGAATGCATTAGCTTATCCATAAATAGATTCTTGGCATTAGAAGCCAGTGCTGCAGTACATGGAGATATTCCTATAGGGAAATGAATTATGGATCCACAGTAGTAAGGAACGGAAGTGAATCAAACCATTAATATTTTCTCCACTTCCTTTTTAGTCTAGGGACCTAAATAATGAGAAAGCGGTCGAGGTAAGACTTTAATATTCGTCCAAACTCCACTACGATAACAGACTGAGGGGCTTCCACCTGCTAGTTGTATGTGCTGAAGTTGGGGTTATAAAGATGAGTGAATAGAAAGATGTGTTATTTCTAACATTTATATATTGTGTAGTAAGGCTTTGGCTCCAAGGCCATGGGGATTAATCTTTGTACTTCTTAATCCACCCAATAAAATAACTTTCCCAAAGCTAGTACTTAATATGTATTTGTTAAATAAAGGAATAAATTTATTTTTAACTATTGGAACTTTGGGGAAAGGACCGTTTCATTTTCAAAATTCTTTATGTAGTTTCCTTAACAAATATGTGGCAGAAACAAACCCACCTCACTTTTTATTTTAACTCATGCATTCAGTTGGCATGGCCGACAACACTGAGAATTCCTTACATGTTGCTATGTTTTAAATTCCAGGACCTTTTTGGGGCACCTGGATGGCTCAGTCAGTTAAGCATCCGACTTCGGCTCAGGTCATGATCTCGTGGTCCATGAGTTTGAGCCCTGCGTCAGGCTCTGTGCTGACAGCTTAGAGCCTGGAGCCTGCTTCGGATTCTGTATCTCCCTCTCTCTGCCCCTCCCCCCTCCTCTCAAAAATAAATAAACGTTAAAAAAATTTTAATTACAGGACCTTTTCACATCTAGCAACTTATTCAGTCCCCATAACAATACTGTGGGGCAGGTGGAAATGGTACCATTACCTTCTCAGCTAAAAAAGTTCACGTGCAGAAAGACTGAGCAGCATGCCCAGAAGGTGCAGTGATAACTGAGTGTGGGAATCCAGTCTAAACCAAACCCTGGACCCATATTCTTTCCACTGCTCTACAGTGTGATCCAGTGCTTCTGCTCTGCCCAGGGGTTCACAGCACCCCCAAGCAAGGCATGGCTTTGAAGGAGTGTTGAGTGCAATGAATCTTATTACACTTTTCTAATGCAATAGTAATAAACATAGAGAATAGTAAATTAAAGGAAAATTGATTAAAAGATTATGTTTTGGCTACTAGTATTTACTAATTCCCTTCAAAATTCTATTTCCAATGAAGATTGAGTTGCAACTAGACAAACTAAGCACTTTGGGGGATTTTTATTTTTTGAGGTCATCTACAACAAGAGTTGATTTTTAGCAACGCTGATTACTACATTTGGTGTGTAGGGAAATTTTTTTCAAAAAGATTATAGCAGTAACTGGCCAAGGACAGCAACAAAAACTTAGTTTATCTCAATGCCCTCTGTATTCCTCTGTTTTTAATTATATAAATTAAATTTTTAGCTAATAACGCAAACTTGTGGGGGCGGGGGGAGGGGAACGGAAAAATTCCTGCAGTGTGGGAATACAGGAGGGAACTGAGAATCAGCCAGACTTCTTGACCTTTCTAGATTTGAGCTTCCTAAAAATGTTTTCAAAGGTAAATTCTATGTGCATTTACTTATGTTATAGGGAACTTCTAGAATTAAAAGCTGAATTTCTAAATGCAACATTAACAACTCGCAACTTCTTTCTTCTAAACCATATCTTTGCACTTTGAAAGTTGCATGAAAATGTTAAGTAGAAAAGAGCGTTTCAATGGAAGTGTACAATATGAAGTTTGCTAGAGAGGAAGGGCCAGGCAGTACAGATTCTTTTTTTTATTTTTTTTAATGGTTATTTATTTATTTTGAGAAAGGGAGAATGAGAGAGAACGAGTGGGAAAGGGGCAGACAGAGACGTCCAAGCCGGCTCCATGCTGTCATCGAGGAGCCTGATGTAGGACTTCATCCCATGATCCTTGAGATCATGACCTGAGCCCTAAATCAAGAGTCAGACACGGAACTGACTGAGCCACCCAGATGCCCCAAGATTCCTTCTCTGATGAAGGATGAGACACTACCAAACTCCAGTCTGCCTCTTAGATTCCCATCCAAAAAGAATAATCTTGGAATTTGCAGGAGCCAAGGACATTAAATCTCTTTAGCTGTTAGTTTTAGATATTGTCTTAGTCCATTTGGGCTACTAAAACGAAAACATTACAGACTTAGGGATTTATAAATAACAGAATAAATAACAGAAATTTATTTCTCATAGTTTTGGAGGCTGGCAAGTCCAAGATCAAGGTGCCATCATGGTCACGTTCCAGTGAGGGCCCTCTTCCCGTTTCATAGCTGGCCCCTTCTTGCTGTGTCTTCACATGGTGAAAGGAGCAGAGGATCTCTGTGCGGTCTCTTTTATAAGAACCCTAAGCCCATGCCTGAAGGCTCTACCCTCATGACCTCATCACTTTCCAAACACCCCAGCCCCTAATACCAACACATGAGGCTTTAGGATTTCAATATATGAATGTGGGTGGGGGACATAAACATTCAAACCATAGCAGACATAAGAATTTCCAGATTTAACCAAGAAAGGACATTGCTACGAAAGATGGAAAGATCACAGAGAACGCATGAAGTAAATATGAAGCAATAACCGAGGTCTCCAAGAAGTGGATTTCTAGCATACTCCGCGAATGACACATAGTATGTGCTCGATAAAGTTGGTACATCTGTGTGTGAATGGATAACTGTCTATCCAGAGCTGGTACCAAGCAGAAGACACAGTTTCTCTGATCAGCTTCACCAGCCTCAGAGGAAGGGTCTCTGTGGGCAAAAGGGAAGCAAAATAGTCAAGTCTGCGCACAGGGGCGACTAGAGACAGGAGATGGAATGAATGCACTATGGAGGAATCCTGTCCCCTCGGGCTCCAGGGCTCTCTCTTGCTTGAGGGGAAAACCCTCCAAAGCCAAAAGGACATAGGTATCACAAATCACTACCTGAAACATAAAACTGACAGTTGGTTTAAAGTAAAGCCTGGCAGAGCTGGTAAATGAAGGGTTTGACGGTAATCCGAGGATCTATGTAACACGAGTTCCTGTCACTGGAGCACTCAAACGTTACCTCCAAGTCAGACTTTAGAAACAGGAGGCCACTATCCCAGTCACAAGCCCAAGGCCCCGAAGTTCTAAAGAGGCATTCCTTCTACAAGCCATGGGACTACTTACGCGTTTCAAACACGGAGATGTTTACTAGGATGAGTGGGGCATGGGGTGAGTAATTAGCAAGAATAATCGTAAAGCCCCTTAAAATTATAAAGTGTGGTATTTATCAAAAAGTAGATATAAATAATAAACCATAAATTACTTAGAGCTCCAAGAAGCCACTTGAAAATATGCACTAGATAAGTTTAAGAGGTATTATAAAGAGTAATAATGACTTCTTATTATAAAGGAAAGGGGCTATGGAGACAGACACAGGAAAGTGGGTTTGGAGAACTAATTCTGTCTAGGTAGCAAAAGGTCCATGGAGGACAAGCTGAAGAAAGTAAAGGAATTCCCATGAAAAACACAGACTACCTACTTGATAAAATAACTAACTTTGGTGCATGAACTCTTATGACTTAGCAAACAACATGTTCACAATTGAGCAGTGATTTTTGACCTAATGTTTTGTCAAGGACCACTCTCGGGCAGATGGGAAATCTTGAGAAGGCCACAGGTGACTAGACATAAGTTAGCCATTAATATTTGCACGGAAAACGGGTGAAGTTTATCATCGCTGTTTTTAAAACAGACCCATGCACACACACCTGCCTTTCTGCCTGTGCAAACTGCCACGTCGGACAGGTTCTGTAACTTGACTCTTGTCCACGAGTCCTCAATGGACATGTAGAATTTGGTGCACTTGGGGATCCCTGTTGCCTAAGTGGTTTTGATCCTAGGGAACTGTAACAAGTTAACAGCACACGTAGAATAAAGGTTGTGGGTGAAGCTGATGAGTCCTCACAGGAAGGTGATTCACACGACCCTATGACAGAGATGGAAGAGAAACCCAGATGGTCCGGGAAAGTGGTTCTGAAAACCTCACAACACATTCACAGCTCTTACAGAATCTGCAGGTGCTTTAAATGTTACATTTCTTTATATATAACTCTGAGATTCAATCATCTGCTTGTTTACGTGTTTATTATCTTTAAATCATCTGAACCTAGGGTGCATGAAAGCAGGAACTTACTCCCTTTTATATCCACTTCAGAACAACGTGTGGCATATGGTAGACACTTAATAAACATTTGTTCAATGGCTGGATTTCTCTGTGAGGCACATTCTTCTTGTTAAGTGACCTAATCTCAGTGGCTTACAGCTATAGGACGCAATTTGTGAGATGTTTTCCAGGCTCAGCTGTGAGTACTCATTAGGTGACAACCTCAGAGGGACACAAAGATTAGGAAGGTCTGTTCCTGACTTTAAGTACGTTATAGATTCCCTGGGACGGGAAGATAAGCTTGCTGTTTTAATACGTTTTTTTGAACTTTAAAGTACCATTTAGGGGCACCTGGGTGGCTCAGTAGGTTGAGCGTCCAACTCTTGATTTCCACTCAGGTCATGATTTCATGGTTCATGAGCTTGAGCCACACATCAGGCTCTGCCCTGACAGTGTGGAGCCTGCTTGGCTTTCTCTCCCTCTCTCTCTGCCCCTCCTTTGATCATGCTCGCTCTCTTTCTCAAAATAAATAAGCTTTTAATGTATGTGTGTGTGTATATATAAAATTACCATTTATATGGGTTCATAGAAAATAAAATGATGCCTCCTTATTTTCCACAATGCTGAAGTTTGGGAGTTAGTAAAGTCCAAGCAGGTAGGACTGGGCATTGAAGGTGAGATGCACAGACAAAATTTTCAGCATCAAGAGCAAAGCGAATTGCATTTTTTTTTGTGATGTCCTAGAAAAAGCAAGTGTCCTTATGGACAAGGAATAGGAATCAGAGGCCGGTATCATTTTCATATCACTCAGTTTCAGGAGGAGATCTGTGCTGTGTATTTAACTCCGTAGTTAACTCTGCCATGGCTCCAGGAGCTGGCAGGTAAAGGCATCTGTGCCAGGGACGTCCTGCTTACTTGCCTCTCACTCACTGGGGTCCCCGAGGTCTATAGCAACTTCTCTTCTTATCACTTCCATCCTCTGTTTAGAAACAAAACAAAACACACATTTCCTTAAGTCAGTTCCTCAGGAGATGTGTCCTCACTTTTAAAAGTGCATTAATTCATTTCGTTTGATGTGGTGGGGCTAGCTGTTAAACATTACTTTGACTTTCTATTCCTGATATAGATAGATGGGATATATATATATATATATATATATATATATATATACACACACACATATGTGTATATCACATAGTATATATCATGTTACATATATTAATCATATTAATACTATATATAACATGTATATATATTATGTACATTGATGTTATATACAACATGTATATATAATAGGTACATTAATGCCACATATATAACATGTATATATAATATGCACAATATATATGTACATTTATATATGTTTATATATGTGTGTATATCATATAGTATATATTGTTACATATATTGATATTAATATTATGTATAACACGTATATATAATAATGTGTACATTAATGCTGTTCATCAGGTATCAGGTATCAGGCTCCCAACCTGATGGAAGTCAGGCTTTTTCTCTTCTTTATCGCACACTGTCCAGGCAGTAGCTATCTAGAAGACAGAAAGGGGGGTAAAAGATATTTTGGTGATGGAACTGTTACATGGACCACTGAAGGGGTAGAAGAGAGAAAACACTAGAGTGGAAGATGATTCTGATGGCGCTAACATGATGGTTTGGCAAATGATATGCTAACTGAGCTGGAGCTAAAAAGGCACAGTGGGGTACACAGGAAAGGTGAGGGGTCCACAGGGAACACGCTGAGCCCGAGAGGCTGGCGGCAGCCCTCCCACGTGGAGGAAACAGGCAGAACTACCTCCGGGCGTGGATGACATCAGCCAGAAGGAGCACTGTGGGCACAAAACGAGAAGTGAAGCGAGGCCAGAACCCCAGGACAAATCAGAAATGGAGGAGGCACACAAAGACGCCCAGAGAAAGAGAAGGGCAGATACATCACTAAGGGGCTTAGACTCCAGTGGAGAGAGAAAAAATCTGCCCATGAAGTTTGCAGTGACTTTGTTGGCCAGGAGAGCATGAATTATTTGTTTGGATGCTAAGTGGAAAAGCAGGGCAGTACAAATACGAGGCAGGAACGTTCTGAAAGTTCCAGGAACCAGTTTCGAACCATGGTGGTAACTCTAGAGGGCAGCCTAGTTTGACAAGGAAGCAGGCTACTCCCGCACCTGCACACGCTGAAAAGGGAGAGGGGGCTGGGCTGCCTGCGAGTCGCAGGTGAAATTGCTGCTTGCTCCAGGCAGGCTCCAGCTGAACCGTCAGATGCTTGCCCTGACTCCTGAGACAGATCGAAAGGTGCCCGGCCGTTCTTCACCGCCTCCTTTAATGCAGAACTTTAAAAACAAGGAGGCCAGGGGCCAGGGGGGGCTGCATCCAGCTCACAGAACAGGAGCCCCCGTGCGGAGCAAGTTCATACACTACCGACGGGCCAGCTGGACCCAGCAGTTCCAAAAGGCCCAGAGCAAAAGTCTTTTTGAAGGTGTTTATGAACTTTGCCAGATAAGGATTTCCAAAACTACAAGGAACTATAAAACTCTAGACGTGGATAACATTTCTGGGGCCAATTGCTTTAAACTTTTTAGCGAAGAATCATATACTTAGAAAAAAGTGCCCATAAGCGTTCAGCTCCCTGATATCCACAGAGTGAATCCAGCCATGCAATCGGCACCCAGGTCAATAAAACCTTTTTTTTTTTTTTTCTTAAACCAAAACTTGCTTTTAATTCCATAACCAAAAAAGAATTTGATGAATCTAAATATCTAGGAACTAGAATGCTTGTAAGTAAAAATTGCCTGAGAGACAGCAAGAGTGCGTTGAAGACTTTCTCAACAGCTCACCTACTTTTCACCACCTGCACGAGCCAAATTCAGGCTACCACTGTTCCTAAGGAGCCTCTCTGCCTCCAGTCTCACTGGCTCTGAACGCTGCTATCCATTTCAGCAGTGAGGTCTCTGCTACTGAAAAATGGTCACAGTTACCACCTGCTCAGCACCCGTTGAGGGTTCCCCCTTCCATCTCCGCTCTGAAACTGAAGCCCAAGCCACATGACATGACTCACAGGACCCACCCACATCTCCAGCCTCATTTCACCGTCTTCTCGGCTGGTACCCTGGTGTCCTGTGCACGGGGAACATCTTCCAGGCCCTCACACACAGGGTCTCCCTCGCCTCTGCACTGGGGTTGGCTGTTTCCCACATGCGCAAAACTCTCCAGTGATCCCACCCCCTCACCAGGTTTATTTCTGCGTATCCTTCAGGACTTGGCTTAAACATCAAGTGCTGAGCACAAAAATAGGCACTCAAAAATACTTGCTGGCTGGCTGGCTGGCTGGCTGAATACAGGAGTAAGTCAAGGACACCATCCCAGCAGCAAAGGAAACACAAAGATGTCATAATACAGTCCCAGCTTAAAAAGGAAACAAAACTATGATGTAATAAACCAACTACGCTTTTTGTAGCTGAGGGACTACAATGTTATTTACCTACAATTGAATTCAATAGAGGTTCTAGAGATGCCTGGGTGGCTCAGTAGGTGAAGCCGCCGGCCGATTCTTGATCTCAGGGTCCTGAGTTCAAGCCCTGTGCTGGGCTCCACGCCCCAGCCTTTAAAAAAAAAAAAAAAGGTTCTAGAAAGGCCCCTGCCCTCAGAGAGTGGATATTCCTGTTAGAAACACAGAACTTATCCAAAGGGACAAAGAACAAGAGTGTCTACTGCTGTGATGTTTTATGAGCCATAGGAGTTCCAAGGAAGGAGACACGGTAAGGCTTGGCTAGAGTAATGTGAGAGCCCTTCGTGGAGAATCTCAAAAGGTATGCCTGCTTTGGAGGAGGATGTGGAAGGAAAGTGTGAGGACACCCCCAGCAGGAGAGACCAGTCTGAGGACAGTTCACACGTGGGTGACAGTGAAAAGAAAGTCTGAGTAGAACAGCACAAGTACTGGAGAATGTGGGGGAAGAAGAGAAATGAGGAAGAGCAAGGCCAGGCGGCGAATCTGGTAAATCGAGCGGTGGCATCTGTAGTCAACAAAATAAGCACTGGAGACTCAGTGTAATTTCTGGATCAGTGAGTGAGACCGCTCTCGGCAGATGCCAACGAGAAGGCGAAAAACAGCTTCGGCAGCTGGTAGCTGACAGGTAGGCCATGATGTTCCCAACTAAACACAAACAACTCTCGCAGAATATAAAAATAACCAGACTTTGAGACCATGTGCAACAGGAGAGAGACAAAGGCGCTGCAAACACAAAAATAATGACACATCCCCTTCTCCCAACTGCTTCTTTGCCAGTGGTGACTCTAGCTCTGCTTTAGTTCTCCTGCTTTCTAGACAAAAGCTACCAGGATACCTGTATGAGTCTGCGGGAGCTGCTGTAACAAAAGAACACAGACTGGGCGGGGGGCTTAAGCAACAGATCTGGAAGCTGGAAGTCCAAGATCAAGGTGTTGGAAGGTTTGGTTTCTCCAGACAACTCTCTCCTCAGCTTGTAGCTCTGTGTCCTCACATGGCCTCTCCTCTGTGCACATACATCCCTGGGGTCTCTTCCTCTCCTTAGAATGACACCAGTTCTATAGGACCTAACCCTTAGGGTCTTGTTAACCTTCGTTACCTACTTAAAAGCCCTACCTTCAAATACAGGCACATCCTGACATTCTGGGGGTTAGGACTTCAGGATATGGATTTGGGGAGTGGAGAATGGTTCAGTCCATCACAATAGCCCAATACTTCTTAAAAACAGCTAATGGGGGGGCGCCTGGGTGGCGCAGTCGGTTAAGCGTCCGACTTCAGCCAGGTCAAGATCTCGCGGTCCGTGAGTTCGAGCCCCGCGTCGGGCTCTGGGCTGATGGCTCAGAGCCTGGAGCCTGTTTCCGATTCTGTGTCTCCCTCTCTCTCTGCCCCTCCCCCGTTCATGCTCTGTCTCTCTCTGTCCCAAAAATAAATAAACGTTGAAAAAAAAAAAAAAAAAAAAACAGCTAATGGGAACTGACTCTCACATCTTTAGACTTCCTCAGCATGTGCACAAGCCCTGTTTTCTATAGTAAGCCTCTTCCAACTCTTTCCCTAAGATGCCCCGTCATACTCCTGGTGTGCATTCTCCTTTGCTGTAATAAGTTAAACCCAACTTTGACTATGATGTGTTCTTGGTGGCTTTGGCTATGCTGCTTCCCACACCAGGACTTCCATATTCTTGAGCCTACCTTTCTCATGCTTTGTACCTGCCTAAATGGACATTCCTCCTTCCTGGTTAACTCCCGCTCCTCCTTAAAGATTTAGTTCAAATATCACCTTCACTGAAAGTACTTTCTAATTTACTCTTTCTGATAGTTGGATTAGGTTTCCCTTGTGGTGGCCCTGTCATGTGTCCACTGGGCTATGCTGAACTACATTTCCCCAGTTTTCAATTTCCTTCCTCCTCCTCTTCCTTCTCCTCCTTTTCCTTCTCCTTCTCCTTCTTCTACTTTTAATGTTTCTGGTTAGGGTGAGCTACAGGAAGATTCTTGGGAGATGTGAAGGACAGAAGGGAAGAAACAGTCATTCTGTAGCTTGCACACATTATTGCTGCTGTACTGACTTGCCTCGTTGGTATGAAGCAGCAGCCAAGCCCACTCTGCCTTCCCCAGATCCTCCCTGGGCTTCTCTGACTTCCGGGCCAGGTGCGTGTTTACCTCTATCATCCAGGTCCCCAAGGCAGAGGCAACGAGAACAGACGCATGTCTCAGTCCATCCTTGCATGCAAACATTCAGTGTTTGGGGGTTCCAGTCTGTCCTTGATCTCCCCTACTCTGCATCCATTTCCCCTTTTTGACTGTTTGGCCGTGAATGTCAAGTTCCATCATCAGATGCAGAAAAACCTTATAGACACTGCTTTCCCATGCTGTGTAGAGTTAAAGCCCTGTAACAACTATGTATGTATGTATGTATGTATGTATGTATGTCTCTCTCTCTCTCTGTATCTTCCATTCATCTATTCATCCATCTATACATCACCTATCTATCTATCCTACTGCCTTTGCTTTCCTGGTTCAACTGTGATTGACATGCCCCTCCTCTATGGTATTTCTCTGTACCTCCTCAAAACCTTGACTATACTTCTCTTGTACTGTGTATCATACCTGATTGTCATCATTTGTGTGGTAGATTCTTATCTTGCCAATTATTCATGCCCTTCCTCTACCATGTTGCCTGTAAATGCACTAGAGTGGGTGGAACAGATTTCCCTACTCCATTGACACTGGGCTTAACAATGTAACTTGCTTCAGCTGTTAAAATGTTAGTAGGCGTTATATTAAATGTGCTCGCGTGGCTTAGTTTGGGTCTTTACTCTGTGACCTGCCTGAGAAAAGCATGCCCTGGAGAATCTACTGTCCCTTCCACCTGGGCCTCAGAATAAGCACACATGAAGAAGATCTGAGCCCAACCCACAGTCTGGAGCCAAACACAGCTGACTTAAAGCTGAGAAGACAGCTCCCAACCTAGATCTGCCAAACTACAGTTGACCTGCAGATTCTTTAGTGTAAGAGTAAATGTGTATTGTTGCAATCCACTGTACTGTGTAATCATTTATAGGCAGCTTTATTGCAGCAATTGCCTAGTGAATTAGTTTCCTTTCCTGTGCCCCAATTAGAGTGTTGGCTCCTTGAAATTAGGGACCATGATGATAATTTCCTGATCTCTGATGCTAAGATGCCTGATACATGGTTGGTGCTCAATAAATGCCTGTTGCATACTCAAATAAATAAACAAATGACCAAATGATCAAAGGACCATAATGGAGAGAGGCATGGACAGGGGCGTTAGGAAGTAGAAACTAACAGAGGTGTGTAAAATGGAAATGAGGGAGCTGAGTCTAGAAGCCAATGTAAGCATAATATGGTCCATGCACAATTATGTGATCAAAAGTTATCTGCCTTTTATTTTGAGATGATCAAAGATTCAAAAGGCCACAGAGGTTCCATGTGACTTGAGTCATCTTCGAAGAGCTTTTTTTTTTCTGCTGTAAACTTTCATAAATCTTTGGGGTCAGCACTCAATCAAAGCGGCGGTGCCCGTCTATAGCCACTTATATACTATTAGGGAAGTTGACAAAAGAAACAAAAAGCCTGAACCTTTTCCAAAAACATCAAGAAAACAAAATTACCATAAGGTAAAGCTTTCCTACTCTTCCTTCAGGTAACCTCGTCTCTGTGTAATGATATAATCTGATGTGGGCGGTTTATGGCCACCTTGACCCACGGATCATTTTTGTCATTGTTGAAAGGCCTGTGTGATGCCATATCTGAGGCTCTCAGCCTGGTTACCAGAGGGCTACACATCCTGCTCTCCCCAGGGCAGAGTTTGGGAGCTGAAAGCAGGTCTCTGCAACAGCAGGCCTCCCAACTGGGACTGTTGTCACATTCCCTTAGAGCATGTGTCATGGGCCTGTCATTAGAGTTGCTCCTTATGAGACACATCTTGAAGGATGCAAATTCATTAGTGTCTACAGTTGAACTTTTCAAACCTTTTCCTTACATTAAACAACACACACACACACACACACACACACACACACATACACACACACAGAACAAAGAGAGTCTGCATTTTGCTTGATGTCAATCATAACTTGAGATTAAAGTTGCTGTTTTAAGCATTTGAAAGTTATACCCACCAAACTCATGCTTTCTCTGCCTAAGCTCTGAACTTCAAAAGGAATACTTCATTGGAAAACACAGGCACACACACCACACCAAAACCACACGCACGCACACACACAAACACATGCACACACACACCTCAAAAAGATGCTATAAGTACCTGAATGCATTTTCTCCCATTTCTATAAATGTAGTCTTTTTGTCAGACTATCTGCGAAGCCGTTAAGATTTTACAAAGCTATGGGGAACACAAACTGCCCCCCATGATACCCAAACTGTGTTGACATACCTAGAAAAGTGTGCCAGTTGATGTGATTATAAGCACTCTACTGAATCCTGCTGCCAGGTTGTTTCAGGCTGAAACACGACCTGTTTTGCAACAATTACTTATCCTGAAATCTCTGGAAAATAATTTCCTTTTTAAGCCTATATTTAGCATCTTGCTATAAATGAAACTTATCAATATAATATACTGAATTCCCACTGTGCATATAATACTATACTATTCAAGCTTTACTATTAAAATGTTCTTAATTTAGATGTCATTAACTCAGATTTAGTGATAATTTGGACATACAAGGTGATTCTTTCAAAAATAACATTTACTATTTTAATGATTATAAAAGCAATTCACGTTCACAGTGTTGTTCAGAGATACATATAAGTATAAAGGATAAAAATTATCGTCACCTAAATCTGACTAGAAAAAATAATTTGTCTATCTTTTGGTATATTTCCTTTCAGTCATTTTCAATTTTAGTCTTTCCACCTAAAATTGGGGTTGTATTGATCATACTAATTTTATTCCTGTTGTTTTCACAATATGAACAAGTAATGATTTTTAAAAATGTGGCCCAAGGATGCACGTTATTTCATTTTACTGATGTCACATAATTCCAACTACTTCCCTAAGGCTAGATATTTATGGCGTTTCTCTGTTTTTACTTTCATTTATAACACTGAAATGAGAACTCTTTTTTTTTTTTTTTAATTTAGAGAGCGTACACGCGTGTGGGGGTTGGGGGGGGGGGGCAGAGGAAGAGGGAAGAACAGAATCTGAAGCAGGCTCTGCGCTGTCCAGCGTGGAGCCCTACATGGGAGCTGGATTCCACAACCCTGGGATCATGACCTGAGCCAAAATCAGAGTCGGGCTCTCAATGGACTGAGTCACCTATGCTCCCCTGAAATGAGAATTCTTAAATGTGAATGTGAGCCTTTCTGATTTTCTTCTGAGAGAAGACAACTGTGTTAAGTCTTCACATCTATCACCAAATTGCTCTGTGAATTTGCAACAGGACAAGGGCACTCAGACTCGGCATTCTCTCAAACACACCACTATTTAATCTTAAATTTGCAAACATGAAGAGGGAGATGTGTTATGTCACTGTTTTATTTAATATAAATATAGGGGCGCCTGGGTGGCGCAGTCGGTTGAGCGTCCGACTTCAGCCAGGTCACGATCTCGCGGTCCGGGAGTTCGAGCCCCGCCTTGGGCTCTGTGCTGATGGCTCGGAGCCTGGAGCCTGTTTCCGATTCTGTGTCTCCCTCTCTCTCTGCCCCTCCCCCGTTCATGCTCTGTCTCTCTCTGTCCCAAAAAATAAATAAACGTTGAAAAAAAAATTAAAAATATATATATAAATATAAATATAAATATAAATATAAATATTTTATTTATTTGAAGATAAATATTTACCCTGATATTTATGGTCATTTGTCTTCTTTTATGATTGGTCAGTTCATGTGCCTTCGTCATAAACTGGTGATTTTTTTAATTAAGTTGCACCGGTTCTACAAAATTTCTCTATTTTAATTCTTTTTTAAAAAGGATTGGGGTGCCTGGATAGCTAAGTTGGCTGAGGCTCTCTGACTCTTGATTTTGGCTCAGGGTCATGGTCCCAGGGTTGTGGGATCGAGCCCCACAGACGGCTTGGCAGACTGAGGGGGAGCCTGCTTAAGATTCTTTCCCTCTGCCCCTCTCCCCCGTTCATGCATGCACTCTCTCTCTTTCAAATTAAAAAAAAAAAAAGGATTTGTAAATTTATAAACTTTCCCCAGATCATTATTTTACTTAATTTCTTTTTCTGGTACCAAATTTTAGTATTTTAGACAGCTAAATATTCCATAACTCCCCTTAATTTTTTATAGCAAAGGTCTTGTCCATCCTAAAAGATTAATCTGTGACTTTGTGTTTTGTTGATTTTTATTCTTACTATCTGGTTCATCTAGAATTATTTTGGAAAGTAAGCTTCAACCTGAATTTTCTGTCTTTCACATACAGGTGGTTTTGCCGGTATCCCTGATCACGTGATCCATTCTTTTCCCAGCATTTTTAGGGTATGATGAGTATGTTGATGTATTAGAGTCAGTGCTACTGAATTTCTCTGTCATTTCTTTTGTTGGTACCTCATTGATTTAAGTAGTAAAACTTGGGAGCTGTGTTTTATATCATCTAGGATGGCAAGTACCCTCATTAGTACTCTTTCTGTACAAAGGGAACTTCAAGTTGAAGTTGAGAACATTGCCCATTCAAAAATTTTCTACTGAGATTTTGATTGGTATTTGAATAGAAAACTTAGATATATTTGGGGAAATTTAACATCTTTATAATACTTGCTCTTTCCACCTAGGAATATGGATGAACCCTAAATTTACTAAAATCTTCATTTATTTTCTCTCTCAGGGAGCACTTAATGTTTTCTTCAAGTAGTTTACCTAACCATTACTACTGACTTTTAGTACAGCTGTGGATTTAAAACATTTTTTATTATACTATCCTTACACTATTAGAGGTTTTCATGTTTATATTCATGTCATGTGCAAATGATAAATTTTTCATCTTTGTTTCTAATTAGCATATCCGTATTTCAGTTCCGTGTGTTATTCTCTGACCACGGCTTCTAGAACATCATTTAATGAATGAAGATAATTTGCAATCTTGCTCATTTCTCATCCAATGATTGCTTTAAAACACCTATCTTTGGGGCGCCTGGGTGGCTCAGTCAGTTGAGCGTCCAACTTCGGCTCAGGTCATGATCTCACGGTCTGTGGGTTCCAGCCCCTCGTCGGGCTCTGTGCTGACAGCTCAGAGCGTGGAGCCTGCTTCTGATCCTGTGTCTTCCTCTCTCTCTGCCCCTCCCCCACTCTCACTTTGTCTCACTCTGTCTCCCAAAAATAAATAAATGTAAAAAAAAAGTTTTTTTAAACACCTGTCTTTTATTAAGTTTTAAAAGTTCCTTTGCATTTCTGGTTTTCTAAGAGTTTTTTCCCGCTTAGGAATTAGGGTTTAATTTTATTGTGTGTCTTTCAAGATCATTTTTTTCCCTCATTTATCTGCAAAGGTGATGTATTATATATTAACAGATTTTCTAAAACAAAAACATCTTTTTATTCTTGGCACAAACCATAATTGGTTGTGGAGGATTATTCTTTTAAAGTATTCTACCTTTGGGGCGCCTGGGTGGCTCAGTCGGTTGAGCGTCCGACTTCAGCTCAGGTCACGATCTCGCGGTCCGTGAGTTCGAGCCCCGTGTCGGGCTCTGGGTTGATGGCTCAGAGCCTGGAGCCTATTTCCGATTCTGTGTCTCCCTCTCTCTCTGCCCCTCCCCTGTTCATGCTTTGTCTCTCTCTGTCTCAAAAATAAACAAACGTTAAAAATTTTTTTTAAAAAAAAAAAATAAAGTATTCTACCTTTGAATTATGTCAGGGGCCAGAAGTCAAAACACCATTCTAACCAGAGACCCCCCAAAATATGTAATTGATTTTGAGCAAAATTTTAAAAAGTAAATGATATTTTAAAGTTTAGAGAAAACATTGAATTTGCCCTGTTGTGACATTATTTTTCATTTAACATACTTTATTCAACTAAGTAGTGTAAGTATGCCTTAGTTAATATTTACAAATATAGTTTACATTTGGGAAATTCTCCAATTTTAGGAAAGACTGTTTTGAATTAGCAAGGTTTGGTGCATTACCAGGAATAAAAAACAAAATCTTCAAAGATGGGTTATCATTTTTCACTGCTGACTGACCAGATACGTTAAAGTTTCTAGCCACCTTGCTGCCTGGTTTTTGCAATCAAGTCTCAATAACCTTGCCAATCTTAATTTCTTTAGTTAACACCATGAAGCCTGTTTCAAGTCGTAGAATCAAATTGAGATGGCGGGATTAAAATATTAAAGATCATCATTGCCAAGAAGTCTGTCCATGGCTGACCTTCAGAAAATCAGCGACTTTTTGCTTCTTCCCATAAACACAATTTATACACTTCTACAGCATTCTCTTGTCATTTTCATCAGTTACCCCTCGGATTTGTGCCTTCCTACTGCTGCCAAAAGTCCTCACGGCAGGGGACCTTGTGTGGGTGCAGTGCCCCTCTTTAATAAGTTCAGATGTACCCATTATATATAGCATTAGGGATGCATGAGACTGCGTTCTGACTGCTAACTCATCACACACGTTCCAGCCAGTCTGGCCACATTGCAGTGCGGTAGGCTTGGAGCCATCAGCTGAATCACCCATCACAACTGTGCCCTGGTCATGTTAAGTGTGGTGTAAACTCCTTGAATTCGTTCATTCAATTTAATTTTTTTTTTTCAACGTTTATTTATTTTTGGGACAGAGAGAGACAGAGCATGAACGGGGGAGGGGCAGAGAGAGAGGGAGACACAGAATCGGAAACAGGCTCCAGGCTCTGAGCCATCAGCCCAGAGCCTGACGCGGGGCTCGAACTCACGGACCGCGAGATCGTGACCTGGCTGAAGTCGGACGCTTAACCGACTGCACCACCCAGGCGCCCCCATTCAATTTAATTTTTAAAAAATCATGTGCACGGGACCATACTACAGCATAAAGAAACACAGTCTGTTTATACAAGACCCCTTTCTCCTTCCTAGGTCAATTAAAATTTTAATTTCCACTAATCGGGTATCAATATCTAAGTAATCTCAATATTTTTATAACTACTTAAAAATTGCCCATCATGCTTTTTCTACTTAAAAAAAAATTTTTTTTTAATGTTTATTTATTTTTGATAGAGAGAGAGAGAGAGGGAGAGACAGAGCATGAGCGGGGGAGGGGCAGAGAGAGGGGGAGACACAGAATCTAAAGCAGGCTCCAGGTTCTGAGCTGCCAACACAGAGCCCGGTGCGGGGCTCGAATTCACACACCACGAGATCATGACCTGAGCCGAAGTCGGACGCTCAACCGACTGAGCCACCCAGGTGCCCCATGCTTTTTCTACTTTTAAAGTGATACATTTTTCTCACCTAAAACCCCATAAAAATCATAAATTAAATAAGAGTAGGAAGATGCAGTAAAACAGAGAAATCTTTACGAGATTAATCATACTCACATTAAACTTGACTATGTTCAGATTATAAAATATCTTTGTAAGATTTTAGAGGGTAAAAATACTCTATTGATACTTTGACCTATCTCAGAGTCTAGCAAATTAGATGGAAATTAATCTTTTTAATTTTTTCATTTCCTTTTTCATAGTTTGAAATACAGCAAATATATTCTTCATTTTTTTTTAAGATTTACACTAAATAAATTCCTTTGTTATTACAGGTACAGGGAAATGAAGAAAAGTGGGGATTAATCAATGCTCTTTGAAATTTTTAGAAGTTCCATCTGGGGCAAAAAAAAAATATATGAATGATAAAAACCCCCTCTCCAATACTGTTATGCTTCTATATTTCGACCTCAATGTAGAAACTATGTTAACCAGAATTTCTAGATGGTAAGTCCACACATTTCCTCGGGCCGGGGGTGGGGGAGGGTGTTGGGAGATTCCAGATTGCCCAAACAAACACAGCCTGCATGCTTCCTCTATGGTTTGAGCGGATCAGGTCAATGCCCGTTGGCTGCCCAGGTACAGGGGCTCGCATCACCGGTGTGCACGGAGCACACAGGCAGCACGGAGACCCGGCCTCATGACTACACATTCATGTCTTTGGAGAGGTGAAGGAAAGGAGAGGGACAGAGAGAATGGTGACTCTGGGCTTTCAGACTGGAAAGAAAGCTCCAACTATTTTCTATATTGTGATAATAGCCAGGAGTAAGGGTTAAAGGTGGCTGCTAATTCCAACTCTCACCCAAAACACTGTTTCTAGCATGAACCAAACTCCCACACACTGCATCAAAATCCTCACAAAAGGAAACTTGTAAAAGATGATTACCAAGCACATACATGAAGACAATGTATTCTTTGTGATCAATTAAAGTACAAGAATAGTCTGTAGCGGGGTGTCTTACAAAGGCCCTTTCTTCTCAGTACTTTAGAAAAGGCAGATCTATCAAACTTAGGATAATGCATTGCCATGCTGATTTAATTGTCAATTACATATTACTTAAGTGTACTTTAATGATCTATATAAAGCCTTATATATATATTTTTTTACCGCTAATAGCTATTAATGGTTGTTAAAGAAAATGAAACCACTTTACTGAAATGTAATGTGGGGGTCTATTAAGAATAAGTTTTCAAAATGATAAAACACTATCACAAGAGTGTGAACCCCTGTACATTTTAATATTCCTGAGTAGGTCAATCTTCACTCCGCTGGAAGAACATTTCCTTCAAATTGCACACAATTACAGTTTAAACAGCTTCATATGTATTATATAGAGAATAAATTTTACCTAATTCTCAGTCAAATCCTTCTTCAGAAGCTGGGGAAGGAGTTGGGGCAACATATTATATTACATCTCTTTCCTAAATTTCCCGAGGTTTGTAGTGTCGGTCGTTAGAATAAACGGGTGAACACACTCAAACATGTTTTCCTTCATCTCTGCGTTTATTCCTGTTTGCTTCCAAAATCATTCCAAGAATGAATGAGATCACACGGGAGAAGTGTTCTGTGCTCTTCGTGAGGGCAAACACTTGATCAATTCTAGGTACAGATGAGCCCCACTTAACACAAAATTTAACAGAAATATTTCTTAAAAGAAGGGTCATTCACATTCATGTATTAAAATACTATTTTAAATATACTAGAGGGTCTTACTGATTAAGCAAACTTTGTGGTGAACCCCTTTGAGAGAGAAGAATTGTTTTGTAAGCGAATCACTCCCTAGTGTGTCTGTAAGCCTGACTTGTCTGAACGAAGTGCCTTTAAAGGGGGACACGCTGTCCTGCTCTTAAGAACTACTGAGCATACACTACTGAAAAACATGCTGAAAACGTACCTTTCCTTATCCTTCAGGACACCCACTAGACAAGGAGCTATTAGGAATATGAAATTAAATATAATTAGAGTCAGAATAAAACAGCATCAGGCTTATGTCCACATAACGTAAAGTAATTTAGAGACTTTACAATTATCCCTTTAACGTACAAGTGTGAGTCAGTTAAATAAGCCATATTAGTCAAAGCGAAATACCTCTTTCAGATTCTTAGTTTATTTTATTTGGCCGCCTACATTGATCACATTAAGCAGCTATCAAAACTTTATTTCATTTTACATTGATGGCCAGATGTCAAGTGTGCTGGAAAGAAGATGGGTTTTAAAGTGAGACAGAACTTAGAATACAATTCTGACTCAATAACCTGTGGTTCCTTGAGCAAGCTTCTTATCTGAGCCGATTCCCCCCCATCGGTAAAGCAGGGATGATGCATACCTTCCCGCACTTTGCAAAGATAAAATAATTGAATAGGTGTCAAGGACCTGTCGGGTAATTGGCTCTTCAAAGGTGTTATTGTTCCTTATCGTGATCTTCCCAACTCTGAGGTCTTAAAGAAAATCAGCAAACTCACATAGATGAGGCCTCCAGACGGAGCACAGTAACTGAACTCAGAAGCTACATGCAAATTGAGAGCCTGGTTTTGAAATCATTGAGGGCACGATGCAAACCCTGCATTCAAAAATATGGATCTTCAAGAGTACCTAGCCGAGCACTGGGTCTTTATAGACAATAAAAATTGCGGACTGAATTTCCTTGTGCGGTGGAAGGACCATGCTATATAGGCCAACCAAGTAAGTCGTTGGGTTAGGGAGGATGTGTCAACTCAGGTACAGGCTACTCATGAAGATCATGCCCCAAACACCCTTAGTTAATTTCACCGTGTGTATATAACGCTACGTGGGAAGGTGTGGTGGTATTTCAGTAAAAGTGTTAAAAATACAACATTCAAATGGATCACTCATTTTATTTAATATTTTCATCATGTACAAGCCTGTGTGTCTGCATTTACCTTCTGAAAAGCTGGAGAAAACTAGTGCCTCCATGAACCTGCTGTGCTAAGAAGCAGCCGTCAGGTCGGTGAAGGGTTAATAACCCCATTCATACAGCACAACTGCTGGGGCCAGGGACACGTCTTCAGCATATAATCCTGACAAGGTACTTTTTGACAATTTAATTGCATCGATACAGAAGCAGCATATTCCCATAAAATTTTCAACAAGAAAAAAGTTAGCGAAAGCTCTAGGAAGCCCTAAGAAGTGAAAGTAACTTCAAAAACAAAATCATTTTAGAAATGGAAGACTTGGGGTAGTCATGAACAAGAATGGGAAAACTGGAAAGTGCTTGATACGTTAATTAGCTTGAAAATAGCTGCAGGGAAAATGTAATACCCCAGTTGCCTGAATGAATATGCCTCAGGTCATAAAATGAATCTAGTCTGCAGACTGAACCAACTTCTTTCCTTTAGATCAAAGCTGCGAGTACAAGGTAATAAGAAGGTGTTAGATATACTTTCTTAACATCCTCTGATGCAATGAGGCCCTCTTTCCTGGATCTCACTGCTACTTGCTCTGGCCGCCCCTCCTTTCTCTTAGGGTTCTGGCCTGGGGCGGGGTAGGCTCTATCCTGACATTTCTTCAAGCGACCCAGATGTTGCTAGATTAACCTCAAGTCTGCTCCCAGTAAAGTCAGGGTCCTAAATTTCTGTAGCACGTAATGATTCATTTTTCAACTTAGTTTGGAAGCTGGTTTTCTTTTTAAATGTTTATTTTGTTTATTTTGAGACAGACAGAGAGGGGAGAGAGAGAGAGAGTGTACAAGCAGGGGAGGGCAGAGAAAGAGAGGGAGAGGGAGGGGGGGAGAGAGAGAGAAAGAGAGAGAGAGAGAGAGAGAGAGAGAATCCAAAGCAAGCTCCGTGCTGTCAGTGCAGAGCCCAAGGTGGAGCTCGATCCCCCACGAACTGGGAGATCATAACCTGAGTCGAGATCAAGAGTTGGACGCTTAACGGACTGAGCCACCCAGGCGCCCCTGGGAAGTTGGTTTTCTTTAGTCACTTGAGAAACAGAACATTAGGGGCATGCATCTGGAGGGTTCTGGGCCATCCATAGACCTCCTACCCCTCCACCTATGATTTCTGAGTGATCCAGGTCCCCCAAATTTGGAGGGTCAGGGTACCAAGAAGTAGAGGAGGTGGTCTATAAAGCAGTTAGGAGCAGAGGCTTAGAAACGTGACAGGCCAAGGTTTAAATCCTCAGTAACTGCATGGCTGCTCGTTAGTCTCAGCTCTCTTATTCCTAAAATGAGAATAAGATAATTTTACCTGCTTAATAGAGTAGAGAGGATTAAATGAGGAAATGCACGAAAAGGTCTTGGCACAATGCCTACCACGTAGAAAGTGCACAAAAACATTAGCTATTCATATTATATCTATAATATCCCGGCAGGAAAAGGTGAGGGCAAAACGTAATAAAATCAGTGAGGCCCTAGAAAGGGGACTAGCCATGACCAGCACTGTTCAAAATGCGTCCTTCTTCTCAGAGTCTCAGTGAAAATAATGCACTGCGGACAACAGACTACTATGTCTGTATTTTTGTTAGTTAGAAAGCAGGTATAGAGACTCAGTCTTTTAAAAATATAGATGTCAACCTGTAAGGTATTTATTAACTTGTGAAAATTACTGTGGGTGCAGATTCTGTAACCCTAGATATATCAGGCTATATGCATCCTTTTTCCAGCTATTACTTTTTAGTGCTCTCAAAATGCAGGAATGGGGTATTGCTAAGTGAGTGGTAAAAAGCCAATAAATGCTTTGACAGTTTAGCGGGCTCATTTCCCACTCAGCCTTTTGACAAATCACATCGTTCTAACATTTGCATGGACTAAAGAGAAAAAGATCTTTGATTACAGGTATTTTATAGAAGTCTATATAATAAAGTGGAATCCAAATGAGAAGAAAGGACTGAAATAAGTGGGAAACATTCATTCATTTAACAATGAATGCTCATTTATTGAGCAGCTAATATATACCAGCTCTGGGAATTCAGTTGACATGTCATGATGGCATGAGGCCCCCATGTGCCACGAACCCATAGCCCTCGTGTGCTAGTAGTTCAGGATTTTGTGAAAATGTTTGTTATAAAAACCTATGTGTAGATATGCACAAATTAACATGTGATCCCAGGGCAGGTAGTGAATAGTGAAATTAAAGTGATTTAAAAAGTAAAGGAAGCGCACCTGGGAATCTCAGTCGGTTAAGTGTTCTACTTTGGCTCAGGTTATAATCTCAAGGTTCGTGAGTTGGAGCCCTGCATTGGGCTCTCTGCCGTCAGTGTAAAGCCTGCTTTGGATCCTCTGTCTCCCTCTCTGCCCCTACCGTGCTTGTGCATTTTCTCTCTCTTTCAAAAATAATAAACAACAATTAAAAAAAAGTAAAGGAGGGCAAAGGTGATGAGAGGGGGTAGGGTGAGTTAAGGGATACTTTATAGATGCTGATAAAGACGGCCTTTCTGCTCTTTGCCACATCTATCGTGAGAGGGAAGACCATTCTCAGCAAACTGTCGACGTTCCAGAAAATGTCGATATCACTCTGAAGGGATGCACTGTTATTGCGAAGGGCCCCAGAGGAATCCTGTGGAGGTACTTCACACGAATGGAGAATTCAGTCTCCTTGGAAAGAAGGGGCTCTGAGTTGACAAGTAGTGAAGAAACAGAAGGAACCGGCTACTGTTTGTTTGTAGTCATATATAGAACATGGTCAAGGGCGTCACACTGGGCTTCCATTACAAGATGAGGTCCATGTATGCTCACTTCCCCATCAACGTTGTTACTCAGGAAAATGGTTCTCTTGTTGAAATCTGAAATTTCTTGGGTGAAAAACACATCCATAAGGTTCAGATAAGGCCAGGTGTTGCTTGTTTAAGCAAGCCCAGAAAGATGAATTAATTTTTTTTTTTAATGTTTTTTATTTATTTTTGAGAGAGAGAGACAGAGCATGAGCAGGAGTGGGTGTTGCAGAGAGAATCCAAAGAAGGCTCCGGGCTCCAAGCTGTCAGCACAGAGCCTGATGTGGGGCTCGAACCCACGAACTGTGAGATCATGACCTGAGCTGAAGTCAGACACTTAACCCACTGAGCCACCCAGGCACCCCACAGATGAGTTAATTCTTTTTTTAAATTTTTTTTTTCAACGTTTATTTATTTTTGGGACAGAGAGAGACAGAGCATGAACGGGGGAGGGGCAGAGAGAGAGGGAGACACAGAATCGGAAACAGGCTCCAGGCTCTGAGCCGTCAGCCCAGAGCCCGACGCGGGGCTCGAACTCACGGACCGCGAGATCGTGACCTGGCTGAAGTCGGACGCTTAACCGACTGCGCCACCCAGGCGCCCCACAGATGAGTTAATTCTTAAAGGAAATGACATTGAACTTGTATCAAACTCAGCTGCTTGGATTCAGCAAAGCCACCAAGTTAACACCAAGGCTATCAAAAAATTTGGGGGTGGTGTCTAGGTTTCTGAAAAAGGAACAGTTCAGCAGGCTGATGAATAAGATCTACGTTGTCCAGCTAAGGAAACAGCAAGATGCCAGATGACTTTTCAGACTTATTTGTCATGTTTTAAAGATAAAGTAAAAGCTGTATTGATTTGGGGGAAAAAAAAAAAGGTCTTTCTGAGGGGGTGATATCAGACCAGACCTGAATAAGATGTGTGTGTGTGTGTGTGTGTGTGTGTGTGTGTGAGAGAGAGAGAGAGAGAGAGAGAGAGAGAGAGAAGGAGAGCATATGAGCCATCAGGAAAGTATTCCAGTCAAGGAAAGAGCAAGTGCAGGCTCTGAGGCAGGACCCAGTGGTGTTTTTGAGGACCAACAAGGCGGCCCGCACAGCTGAGCAGATTTTCTGAGTACAGTGTGGTAAACGAGAGGGCTAGGCTGCAGAGAATGTGGGCTTTGGGCTTTGTAGGACACAGCAAAAACAGAGATATACCAGAGCCTCAGATCCAACAAGGCCTTTGAAGATAATATTCTCTATAAAATAAGATGGATACCATCTTGGGAGGGAGGAGAGAAAAAGACACAGCTTCTTTTATTTTTTTATTATTATTATCATTATTATTTTTAATGTTTTATTTTATGTTTGAGACAGAGAGAGACAGAGCATGAGCGGGGGAGGGTTAGAGAGAGAGGGAGACACAGAATCCGAAGCAGGCTCCAGGCTCTGAGCTGTCAGCACAAAGCCCGACGCGGGGCTCGAACTCACAGACGGTGAGATCGTGACCTGAGCCGAAGTCGGAAGCTCAACCGACTGAGCCACGCAGGCGCCCCAACACAGCTTCTTTTAAATAAACAGGCCCATCTGTAAAGATAAAACTCTATGATTTGGGAACACAAACCCTAATGCTCAACAAAATAGAGCACCAGCACAGCCATTGTACAGGCTAGAAAATAAAACTGGACCAAGGCTTTTACATCATCCCATGTGCCTATTGTTGCCTGTGCGTTTGGTGTCATAGCCATGAAATCATAGCTAAGGCTGATGTCACAAAGTGTCCCCCACCCCATATTTTCTTCTAGAAGTTTTACCATTTAAGGTCCTACATTTATGTCTTTAATCCATTTTGAATTATTGACTTTTGTGTGTTGTACAAGACATGGAAACCACAGAGTGAAAAAGCAACCTATGGAATGGGAGAAAATATTTGGAAATCATGTATCTGATAAAGAGCTAATTTCCAAAATACATTAACAACTCCTACAGCTCAACAGCAAAACAAGACAAAACAAACAAACCAAAACCAAACAAACCAAATAAAACCAAAACAACAACAACAACAAATCAACTAACAACTAGATTTAAAAATGGGCCAACAACATGAACAGGCATTTCTCCAAAGATGACATACAGATGGCCAAGAGGTGCAGGAAAAGATGCTCAATGACACCAATCATCAGAGAGATGCAAATCAAAACCACAATGCGATATCACCTCACACTTTTTAAGGTGACTATTATTAAAAAAAAAAAGACAGGATGTAATGGTAAAGATGTGGAGAAACTGGAACCCTGTATACAACAGGCGAGAAGACAAAAAGGCACAGCTGCTACGGAAAATAGTAAGTGGTGTCCTCAAAAATGAAAAATAAAACTACCATAGGATACAGAAATCCCCCTTCTGTGTACATATTCCAAAAGAATTGAAATCAAGATGTTAAAAAGACATGTGCCCTCTCCTCACTTTCATAGCAGCAATATTCACAACAGCCAAGAAGTGGAAACAATGTAAGTGTCCACTGATAGATGAGGGAATAAAGAAAACGTGCACACACACACACACACACACACACATGCATACACACACTCACGGTGGAATATTATTCACCCTTAAAGGAAGAATCCTTCAATATTCAGCAATATGGATGAACTTTGAGGACATTATGCTAAGTGAAATAAGCCAGTCACAGGAGGACAAATACTGCTTACATGAGTCCCACTTACATGAGGTCTCTAAAATAGTCAAACACATAGAAGAGAGTAGAATGGTATTTGCCAGGGACCTGGGGGGGGAAGGGGGGGAGGAGGAAA
Organism: Leopardus geoffroyi; assembly: GCF_018350155.1. Taxonomy (NCBI): domain Eukaryota; kingdom Metazoa; phylum Chordata; class Mammalia; order Carnivora; family Felidae; genus Leopardus; species Leopardus geoffroyi. The sequence continues at coordinate 10,010,802 of NC_059341.1, read as the reverse complement.
TGGCTAATTGCTAATTGAAGGGCATAAAGTTTAAGTTCTGTAAGATGAGTACTTCTAGAGCTCTGCTGTACTGTGCCTACAGTCCATAATACTGCATTGTACTCTTAAAAATCGGTCAAGTGTAATCTGTAATTGCTCCTTTGTTATTGTTCTCTGACATCTGAAGCTATTGCAATTTGTCTTTCTCTCTTTCCTTGCATTTTTCTCTTTTCTCTGTTTTTAGCAATTTATCACAGGAAAAAAAGTCAGATGTCTTTTAACTGAATTATGGGGCCTAGAGTCCTGGTTTGCCTAGTGTTACTTAACACTCACTACCTTCTTTATTATCTTGCACTTTGCCTCTACAAGCGCTATCAACATTCTCTCTAAAAACAATGCCCTTTGGCTTTCTTTTTTTCTTTTTTTCCCAATGTTTTATTTGTTTTTGAGACAGAGCATGTGAGTGGGGAAGGTGAAGGGCAGGGGTGTTGGGTGCGGGACAGAGGAGCTAAGGCAGGCTCCATGCTGACAGCAAAGAGCCCAATGCGGAATTCAAACTCAGGAACCGCGAGATCACCACCTGAGCCAAAGTTGGACGTTCAACCAACTGAGACACCCAAGACCCTCTTTGGGTTTCTTAAAACCACCATGATAACGTACATATATATATATATATATATATATATATATATATATATATATATCTTTTTATCAAAAAGGGACTGGAGACATAGTTAGTAAAACATTTTGCAATTATAGAATTTTCCTCCTTCAGTGTATTACTGTTAAAAGTTCATTTCCTCCCACCCCCATTTCACAAGTTTTGCCAAACATGGCCCCCTGCTCTTACAAGCATCATAAAGTTTGACTTCCTCTTTAGCAGAAGCACTCTGCAAATTGTAAAGTTATAATCCAATGGGATTTTTATTATAATTGTCACTATCATTACTGATTCTTTAAGCAATTCCCACAATGCTCTGCCATTATGCCTTCTTGGATTTACAATTTGAAGTTTGCTGATCAGTGACTTTCTGGACCTCATCTTAATCTGGACAGTTGGAAGGCACGTATCTGGAGTCAAGAGCATAGAAATGATACCACTCACTGTCTGCAAAATGAGGGTGTGCTGGAGGGACCCCAAATACCCTCCATCTCAGTCTTTCTTCGCTCTCAAGCTTCCATGTTTCAATCACTTTTTCTCCCAGAAAATGCTGGCAAACCTGGGGCCAGAGAGTGAACAGAAGAATCTCAAGAGAACTGACCGGACCTTGAAAGTTGGAATATAGTTTCCAGGGTTTTGGACTCAAGTAGCCTGGAATCTTAGAAATGGGCTAAGAGGTAGGCACCAGCTGATTCCTGTGAAGGACCCCAAATTGTCTGGTTACCGACTTCTCAAAAGGCGTGAAATATGCTTACGTAAGATACTCCTTGCTCATGAATATTTTTGTTAATTTCCCTCATATACATCAGTAACACTGATATCGTTTGGACACTGGGATTTACAGCTGTCCCCTTCTGTTATCGTAACTTGTTCTCCTTTGTCCATATTCAGTTTCCAGGCTCAGGGTAATAGCCCACAACATAATCAGTAGTTGTTGAGTCTGGCCAATTTCTTCCTGCCCCCTGCTTCCTAGACAATTGGTAGATACGGTTCTGGTATCCCATTCATAAGCTATGATGATATTCCAAATTGTTTTTATTGCAATCTTGGCATGTATGGCACAATTTTGAGTTCTAATTTGGTCAATTACTCTGGATGCTGGTCAACCTGTAGTTGCCATTCCCCTATGCCTTTATGTCTTGAAAATACACAAACCACATCAGAGACCTATGTGCCAGAAGGAATGCTTCTGGTCTTGCCTTCTTAATTTGCAACCAATCAAGGTCATCAACGAAGACTTGAAACCAAAAATCTTGAGCTTTTTAGAAAAAGAAGCAAATCATGTCTGATTAACATTTAATTGTCCCCACTGCCCTCCCCCCAACCCCGGCCCTGACACTTAAATGATCAGAACTGCAAGAAGGCAGTGAAATGGTTAAGCTATCACAGAGATGGGTTTTGCCAAGCATTAGGCTAAAATTAGCCATTCAGTTTCTGAATAACTGAACAATGGTATATAACCAGTGTCTTGGTAAGTCTGGCAATGTTTGGAGAGCAGTTATTTTATTTTGATTTTTGAATCATGTAATTTCAATATGAGTCAAGCGTGAGGATTTCACAGAAACATTTTTGTAAATCTATGATCACCTTCAGAAAAGAATCATCTGATGTCCTACCTTTCTCTGAAAGAAAAAAAAAACCACCTTATACTTTGCTTAGTACATTCACTTCCATGTAATAGCAAAATAGCTGCTAACATTTCTTGAGCATTCACTGCACCATGCACTGATTTTAACTCTCTGTAGGTAAGACATCTATTCCTCACAATAATCCTAGGAGATGGGGAGGACCGCTGACATTCCCATTTTAGGGAGGAAGAATCTGAGCCCTGACGAGTCAGACTTCGTGTTCGCGGCCACACAGCTATGAGACGGTGGAGGAAGAATTTGAGCTGAATCCAATTCCAGGGCACACAGCAGTGAACTGCCAAGGAGACAATGATGAACCTCAATAAGCCCAGTGAAGACAATGTACAGAATTCTTCCATTTCCCTTTTAAAAACTTGCAAAGTTTCCCTTCCTAATTTTGGAAGGGGATGACATTCAGAAAAATGCTTTCTTTCCATTTCTGTGCTTCAGAGTATCTAAATCGACTGACTCCTAATCTTTAAAATTTTTACATTTCACACCAGGAAAGACAGAGAAGGGAACATTTTATTCCCAAGTGACATTCTGGGTTTAACTATCCTTTGCAACAGTTTTGTTTTGAAAGATCTCTGTGGCTGCATATGAACCAGCCAGATGTCAACGATGAGTCTACCATGTACAATATTCCCCAGAGACTAAAAATACTCCTTGCTGATATAGTATCTGGAAATACCACACAAACGCTTCGGACCTGATGCATCACTAAGTGTCTGTACAAACGCCTCTGAAACAACAGATGTTCTGGGCTCCTGCTGTTCCCTTAGAATAACAAAATGACTTGTGGGGGAGCTGAAGTTCCCCCTCACTTTTCCACAACAGTTTCAGGAAGAACCAATGAGTTTTCATCCTCATTTCAACTTCTGAGAGGAGCGTTAGACAGTGTGCAGGTCCCGGGATCCACCTGTGGCTACCGGCAGGTTTCTGCAGGTGTTTGCCCGTGGGAAGCTGTCAAGAGTTGGTCCAAATCAGGGCAATGCTCCTGACAGAAGAAAATGAAGCAGCGGGAACTTTTTAGGTGCCAGAACGTCTTTCCGGGACACAGATATGTAGGTGGAATCTGCACTCAAAAATAACTCAGGGACAGGAACAGCAGAAAAGGCTATGGCTGAGCAGTGCAGGTGGAAGAAGAGTCACCTGGGAAATGCGCGGTGAATGACGAGGGCTGACATACATGATGGGGCCCAGAGAGGGACCCAGGGTTGCAAATGAGCAGTATTTTGATTTCCCTCAAGGGAAGATAGGGGAAACTTCTAAAGTTCAGACCCTAAAAGGCGAGGGAAAATGACATTCTGCATAAATAGACATGCAACTACGGTCTGCATTGCAAGGTTAGCCGTAATGCCAACGGTCATCGGGACCTTGTACCCACAAGGGTTCTGCAATCTCCAGAGCCCTGTTAGGTGCTTGTGTCATTTGACCAATTAGGAACCTGGGATGAGAAAGTGGAACCAGGTCCTGAACCCAGAAAAGGGAACAGAAATAAAAGGGAACAAAGATAAAGGTGATTTCAAGTTCTACTCCCTGAAACTGATGACATGAGAAAAGATCAGGAAAATAGCTGAAAGTAGGAAGAATCATCAGCCCGACTTGAGACAACACACATTCATTTCACAAAGATAAATGCAGCTACAAACTGTGTCTGAGGCACAGGCTTGTGACGCTCAGAAGTGCTAGATCTCAGTCAGGAGACACACGTTCTAGACTTGGCTCAGTAAATTACCAACTGTGTCACCTTGGGCGTGTCATTTACCATACCCAGCCCACTCTTCTTCATCTGCAAAACAACAGTAGAAAGATCTGCCTTCCGTTGTCTATGCAAACGCATTTACGGTATTGCTTGCTATTTAGGAAGCATGCAAAAATGTCAGCTTAAAATGATAATCAGATTCCTCTCAGTCGATCACTTATCAATGTTTTTCAGGATGACAAATTCAAGTCTCAGAGCTCCATGAGTCAGATGTTGTTCCCATCCTACAAGTGAGGAAAACTGAACCTGGGTGGTCAGTTTGTGGACCTGGCGTTAGAAATGAGGTCTTCCTGCATCTTTTCACTGGGGGAAATACACCATTTAAATAACGTATCCCAAGTCACACATGTAGAAAAGAGGACAGTCTCAGCCTTATGCTATATGTTTTACTAGCTGTGAACACTAAAAATGGCTGGCTTTCTTCTCCACCCCCTACCTACTGTTGATTACAAGTGACTGACGCTCATTTTCCGGTAAATGTCTGAATAGTGTTCTGACAACATGGGAAGATAGGTTTTTGAGAAGGAACACTGCAAAAATCACTATGTGCTTTCCTTTATGGTGAAAAAAAGAAGTTCAACTCTACACCATGAACTGAAAATTAATTTCAGTCTTGGTCCAGGAGAACTTGACGCAGAAGGACCCAAAGTTTCTTTAAGATGGTCTATTCAATTTACTTACTGTAGTTGAGAGGTGGGACTAGGGAAAAGAGCAACACAGCAAGCATTTCTTCTCCTCTCACTCCTAGTAAATGGCTGCGTATAATCCCATAGCCAGAGGGCATAGCTTAATGCACTAAGCTTCAGGTTTTCGATGCCTCGGCTGCTTAAAACCCTAAGTTCAAATCCCAGAAGAGTCTGTATGGCTCCTTATCTCCTTGAGTTTGATCAATTACATTTCATAGATTTTTATTATGTGAGAGATTCAAATAAGGCTTTATAACTCAAATCCGGTTTATCTTATGGAGACTCTAAATACCTTGTACTTTTTATTTATCTAACTATTGAGTTTCAGGCTCACTGTCTCTTAACACCTTCCTAGCACTTAGAGAGGAAATTGTGTGAAACCTTTTAATTAGGATGAGACTATCTGGGTGGAATCATGAGCTATTTAGTTTATATACGCAATTTTCCAGTATTGGTAAGGGAGTGGGTGTAGGAGATCCAGCCCACGAAGCAGAGACAAATCCAACATAGCACATGACAGTAACTGCCATTTGCTGAATGGCTACCGTGTACTTGGCACTTCATGTGAATTCTCTCATTCAATCCCCATGGCCCCCCTCTAAGGTAGATATTTTAACACCCAGTTTACAGAGAATGCCACATGTTCTGTCCGAAACCGTATGAGCCGAAATAGAACAGGATTTAAACCCAGGTGTATCTGATCACACGTCCGTGATATTCCATGTACATACACCGCCCTACAATCACTGCACATCTACGTAGAAAATAACAACAAAGTATGTGGAAGGCACCAAAAATGGAGTTGTAAAGCGAAAGCCCAAACCAGGAAGGCAGCAGGACCCAGGGACTCAAAAAGGAAACCTGGGTCAAACTGTCATCGATTTATATCAAGACTGTCTTGAAGGAGCTGGTGACCGATCTTCCCACTCATGCCATGCCTCACCCACATGGTGAGTAGGCAGGCTTACGGGCATGGTCTCTAGAAGAGGCCGGCGTGGGTGGGTGCCAGGGCGTAATGCCCTTTGAAAATGTCACAGGCAAAGTTCTTATACTCTGTGGAATGCACACTCTGCAGACACGGCATGGTACAGAGAGCTGGGGCCCCAGAAGTCATACCCCATCTAGGAGTATGTTCTGTTGTCTTCTGCTCTGTCTAGTCCTGTCCCTAGGTTTCTGTATTCTTTGCTATTAAAAAAATTCATCATCCTCCATTCATAGTCTCCCATCACATGACCATCCTGTTGTGACAACCTTACAGGGCTGACTGAATCAGGAGTGAAGCCACAGGCAAAATCGATCGTGCCCCATGTTTTCTGGTGAGAGTGATCCAATGGGTGCCACTAGTTTCCTACCAGACAGTCAAGAACAGGAACAGGTCAAAAATGAGGGGTGGGAGTGGCAATAATCCTATCAAGTTGCGACATGTTAGATCTGAATTGCCTGAGGATCATCCAGGGGAGACGGAGGGGAGAAAATTGGATATATGAGTCTCAAGTACATGGGAAGCTCGGAAGTGGAGATCTAGACTGGAAATCATTGATACCCAGGAGATCCGTCAAACCACAGAGGATGAACTGTACCCAAGGTGGGAATATATGAAAGGAAGAGTAATGGGTCAAAGCAGAACACTGGGAAATACAAAAGAGAAGAGAGACAGAGAGACATGGGCAGAAAGAGAGGAACATTAGGAGGGCAGCCATAGAAATCAGAGAACCAGGAGAGAACAGTGATGGGGAATCAGGTTTAAAGAGCAGCATTTCTCAAAGGGTATTCCTAGTTTTAGAGTAAGATAAGCTTTACAGATTAAAATAAAACTGCCTTGCTAATTTGTATTGTGAATCTCTAAAGAGGATTATATAGGGAGAGCTTTCTAAAAATATCTGACCACAGAACTCTTCATTTTTACATAAAACCTATTCACATCCCTCAAAACTAAGGCTCCCTAGAGCACACTTTGGGAAAACCAAGAGTGAGTTTCCCTAAACAACAAATTGTGACATCAGTGCACAGCAAGAGCCAACATATGAGTATTCGATAAGGGTTACATTTTGACAATTAGCAAGCCATTGATTACCTTTATCAGAGCAGCTTCAGTGGAGCAGTAAAGACAGAGGCAAGGCAGCAAAGGACTAATAAATAAGAAGTGAGGATATGCAAACAGTGCATGTTGATTACTCTTTCAAGAGACTTGGGTTTGAAAGGCAAGACACACAGGGACAGGAATTAGAGAACCTGTAGCTTCAACAAGACATTTCAGGCTGCAAGAGCTTTGTGCAAATTTATAGGCTGGAAGGAAAAACCAGGGATGGAGAAAAGCCAAGAATACGTGGGGTGAGTTCAAAGGGTAGGTGTGGGGACAAGGCACCGAAGACGCGGGCAGGAACTGGATGGAGGAGGGAAGGAGGGGGTGCATACAAATAAAGTAGCCCATGATGAGAATACAGAGGAGGTGGAGCTCAGGACTGATGGAAAGCACTGGGCATGGCTCCTTGCAAGAGGCAGTCTTTGACCTGGGCTTGGAAGGAGCAGGAGAGAAGCGGAGGAGAGAGGCATGCCAGAAATGCAAGCCATTCCACAGGGACAGGAGCCAGAAGAAGAGGTGTGGAGGTGCTAAGGACAGAGTGTGCCTGGGGTGCCTGGCCGGCTCAGTTGGTTAAGCATCCGACTTTGGCTCAGGTCATGATCTCACGGTTCATGAGTTCAAGCCCCAGTCGGGCTCTGGGCTGACAGCTCAGAGCCTGGAGCCTGCCTTAGATTCTGTGTCTTCCTCTCTCTCTCTGCCCCTTCTTTGTCTGTGCTCTCTCTCTCTCTCTCTCTTTCTTTCTCTCATTCTCTCCAAAATAAATAAATAAACATTAAAGAAAAAAAGTGTGCCCAAGAAAGGACATTCTGGGAATTTCAGACCTCTTCATTCTTAGCTATTTCCCTTTTCATTTGATGTCATTGATTCTGTGGAAGAAGATGTCTAATTGACTACAGGATCCTTAATAATGATGTGCTCACCCATCTGTTGATTTGAAGTTTGGGGTCCTATTTTATTATTTGATACCTGATATCCAAAGTTACACAACCCAAAGTTTCTATTAAAAAGAAAAGGAGAATAAAGAAACACAGTTTAGGGTGCCCGGGTGGCTCAGTTGGTTAAGCGTCCGACTTTAGCTCAGGTCATCATCTCATGGTTCGTGAGTTCAGGCCCTGCATTGGCCTCTGTACTGACAGCTCAGAGCCTGGAGCCTACTTCAGATTCTGTGTCTCCCTCCCTGTCTGCCCCTCCCCTGCTTGTGCTGTCTCTGTCTCTCAAAAAATGAATAAATGTTAAAAAAAAAAAAAAAAAAGAAAAACAGTTTACTTTTGGTAGGATTGAAGAGTGTAAATAGACAAAGTAAGTCAAAACAAACCACAATCTTGTGAGTAAAAAAATTACATGTTCATTCTGCTAATCTGGAACTAAGAGTTCAGTTAAGCGATTTATGCAAGACCAGTATCTGGAAAGAGAAGTGTGTAATAGATCTGAACAAGATTATATTTTCCACCTTGTTGGAACTACATCTTTTTCTAGACAAGAAAATGGGAGTTGTTCTTGGTGATTACTGTTTACCACTTACAGGCATGAAATAATCAGTATTTTTGGTAATCGTTTTAAAAACAATGATTTTAAAAGGTTTTCTTGCCTGTGCAATTCAAAGCAAGAACTCACTAAGTTATCTCTTGTTTTGGAAAAAGTGTGAATACCGGGGTTTGGACATATTCAGAAGACAATTCTGCAAAACCTTTTTGTTCTATGCAGCCTGCATGAGCAGAAGCTTCTCAGCTGTTTTCTTCTGTAACATTTCAACTCTTCAGCTAAAGTCATGTTAAAAAATAATAACAGGAATGGAAATTATTCCATTCTAAACATGTAGTTTTAATCAGAAGCCGGCCCCACTCAGTTGCTGGATAAAGCCTCATTGTTAGTCTATGTAGCAGCTGGGGGAAGCTGTCCCCCATCCCAAACAAGTATTTAAACAACAATTATTAAGTGGCAAATTGGTAACCTAAGACACCAGTACCACCAGCATCCTATTGAAAACAGGACCGTAAAATGTACATATCTTTAATTGCCACAGACAATTAAGCTTATCTGAGGATAAACATCTCCATTTCTGTGGGGAAGCTTATATAAATAGACCTCAAGTAACTGCACATTACCTCAGATGTATAACTAGGGAATGCATTTATATTTGATATGTATTCTGAGGCAAAGGACTATAGAGACTATTCTTTTTTGTACAGTGGGTTAGTGAATATATGACTGTGTGTGTGTGTGTGTGTGTGTGTGTGTGCACGCAGGAGACAGGCAGACACAAAGCCCATGCAATACTGTATGTGTTTTTGTATGTGTAGCAAAATAGGAATGCTTGTAGTTTGCTCATTATTATGTAAACTAAGGGGACAGACTGGTTGGTCTACAAGCAATTAATTGCTCCACTTAATGGCTAAATCTCCATATCGCATAAGAAAATGCACCTTCTTCAAATCCTGGAAGCCCCTGTGAGTCACAGTTCTTAGAGCCACCTCACTGTTCCTGTTTCCCCCTAATGCCCACCCTAGCCTGCGACTTACTAGAATTCAGCCCATGTCTTTTGGGGTTTGCCCAAGTCCCACATTTTGAAAAAAATTTATTTTTATTTTTATTTATTTTTGAAAGAGAGACAGAGCATGAGCAGGGGAGGGGCAGAGAGAGAGGGAGACACAGAATCTGAAGCAGGCTCCAGGCTCTGAGCTGTCAGCAACACAGGACAATGCGGGACTTGAACCCACAAACCTCAAGATCACGACCTGAGCCGAAGTCAGTTTCTTAACCCACTAAGCCATCCAGGCGCCCATAGTCCCACGTTTTGAAACTGTCCCTGGATACTTTTGTCATGATCATACCCGCAACCTCAACTGTCTTGCCTCTCAGAAAAACCAAGGTCTTTGTTAAACCCTGTAGTATTTTCTGTAGTATTAGGGTTAAAGTATTTCCATTCCAAATAAGAAAAAAAAAAGTCTTTTAGACCTTACAGTCTTTACCACATTATTAATTTTAACTCTTATCATTAGAAGTGTATCTCTTTAAACATCACAAAGAGAAATTTTATCAGTAATCGTAATGGTTATCTGACTTTTAGATTGGATTCTTTACCAAGATATTATTGAACATTAAGTAAATGTCCCACTCTGGTGACGGTCTTTTACCACTTTTTTTAAATTTTTTTTTTTAATTTTAGAGAGATAGAAAGAGCACATGAATGGGGGAGAGGGACAGAGAGAGAGAGAGAGACAGAGACAGAGACAGACAGAGAGAGACAGAGAGAGAATCCCAAGCAGATTCCACACTCATGTGGAGCCCAACACGGGGCTTGATTTCATGACCCTGGGATCATGACCTGAGCTGAAATCAAGAGTTGGACCCTCAACCAACTGAGCCAGCCAAGCACCCTGTTGTACCACTTTTTAAGCAAAATCCATTCATATGGTGACATTTTTGTGACACGGTATTTTCAGCCTAAGAGAGTGGAGTGCGATACAATTAGAACATACGCATGCGACAGCAAGGTATCTAAGACAATCCCGCTCCCTGGGCACCCCCACCTCTTACAAACAGCATGAAATATACAGTACTCATTGGGTTTTGGAAATCATAACTCCTCATTTCTCCATTTCAACATCAGAAGGGACACAAAGTAAATTATTTACACAGTTTAAAATACAGCATGATATATGTATATATGTATATTTAACTTTGGGAACATAGCTAGGTGACAGCTGGTATTCCAAACATCATTATGCATTCTACCCCGTGCAATGGAATACAGATTATTTATAAAATGAAAAATTAGGTGCTCCACATTTAAAGGCCAAGATTTTTTTTCTAGGCCAAAAGAATGAAAGTTTTAGCAATCTTTAAAAAAAAAAAAAAAAGATGTATTGCCAATTCTTGCTTATTCAGCAGCAATGATTAAGTTGGTGCTTTCCCCAGAACCTCCCATTCCTCCCCCCAGCCCCCGCCTCTGGCTGACACCACTACCGCATTTTGTTGCCCCTTCGTTGAGCACCAGGAGAAAAGTGAGGCCAAGGCAGTTCATTTTTGCTCCTCTTAACAGCTCTTAACACCAGTCCGGAGGGACACAGAGGCTGGAACTGTAAGCTTAAAGTAGAATTTTCAGATCATAGTGGATTTTAATGACCTATGCTCTCTACTGTCTAAGTACTAAAGATAACGAAGCATTTTTCTCCTCTTGACTTTAATAACCAATATCAGACCAAAGTACAACTGTCACATTTACCCAAGACACATTGGCTATTGGTCTATGCGGACGACACCCACCTCCCGGAATACTCCAGCTACGGGAGGCATAATTGCCCAGGGGTCCCAGCTGCTGTGTTCTGAATCCATGAGCTCACTTGCTTCAGGTCACACTTGCCACGGGCTGCTCCCAGCCACAAATGGACACAGAAGGGGACAGCTCTCACTCACGGACTCTGCGAGGTCTGGTGGAATCTTAGGCTGCACTTGGGTTTGGGAGCTTCTATCCAGCCTTCCCCTCCCTCCAGGTCAGATGTGCACTGCAGTCTGGCCACTCTCCCAGCCTCTGCCAGGTCTTTCCCCATCTTCTCTCACAGACATTTCCCCTAATAAAATCCTTGCACATTTATTCCCCTCTTGGTGCCTACTTCTCAAAGTACCCAAACTCGTACAGACTATAATTCTCTGTGAAATCAGGTGTAGGAAAGAATGAATCAGTAATCAATGAAATTCATTCAGGCATTACACTGTGTGTGTGTGTGTGTGTGTGTGTTTACTCAGGAATTCCACGGTTCACAAATGGCCAATGGCCAACTCAGAATAGCTGTCTGGCTCACCCTAAGCAATACCCATCAGGTGGCTACAGGAATTCCTTTTTCTTTCAGATCTGCCAATGATTACTTCCTTCTTTCTAGTCCTTCCTATTCCATATCCTTCAATGATAGAGAACATGCTGTTACCTGGGATCCAGTGTGGGTTCTGAGGCAGTCCACACAGTGACACAAGGCGACAGGGCTGATGCTAACTCCAAGCTGCATCACAGCTATCCTGGTCCTGTCTCAGGTTACCTGGAGTTGTCTACCCGTTTCCTCAAGTCCCTATTCCCAGACCCGCTTCCCTTTCTCGATGAGAACACCTGCTCAGCTCCAGGTACTTTGGGATTTCCCCTAAAAAGCAGGTGAATGGCTGTCCCCCCAAAAATCTCCATCTGCTGTGAGTCCTTTGTAAACCTGAACAAGAAAAGGAAAGGGGAGGATTGGGGGTAGAGTAGGAAGCCTGCAGGAGAAGGTGAGAGATGGAGCAGAGCAAAAGAGATTGTGGCCGAAATATCTAAATAGGCCTGTCCATTGCTGGACCTTCAGAAGAAAGACAGGAGTTATGAAAAAGAAGACCAGAAGTATCCTCAGTGGTTTATATCACGTGGCATGCAGGCAGCTCTCCCTGAACCCTTCAGCCTCACTGTGCTCTGCCATGACCAGCCATGGGAGAAAGACACATCAGTCTCATCCATCGCCGTCTGGCTGACAAAAAGGGAAGTGCAGATGGAATCTCAGTGAGCTGCTGCGGAGGTGGGGGTAGCCCCATAATACTGCACGGTGGACAGCATCCCAATGTGCCAGTGAAAGCTCAGTACGTCCGAAACAGGACTTCCATCTCCTCCCTCCCTGGTCTTCTGTCCGGGGACCCTATTCAGTTGGTGGTATTTGTATCCCTGTAAATCCCAAGGGTTTCCCCTTAGAAACCCAGTATTGGGCTATGGTACTATTAGAACTAAGTTCGGGTGAATCATGAGCGAGAGAGACATTTGCTACCATTGCTTATCACAATTCTTCTATGGCAAAACACATTTTGAGTTCCAAACAACAGATAATAAATACACCAGAATCTGATCCATTCATAAGTTGGGTAGTAGCTGTGCTAACGATGTGGGATACATCCTCACTTATAAAATTATTATCATTAATCAGAGCTATTCGTTCATGGCCTGTCTGATATACTTGGAGCTCAGCTTGATTTCTTTTAAGTCTTTTAACTTCTGCATTCAGCAGTTAGTTCCTTGACAACATTTGTTTCTACGAGTAATGTTGCTTTGTGCTTTTAAGCCCTAATTAAAAATTGGTAGAGATCTTAAATATCAGCAAATAAAATTTGAAAAAGACTTTAAACATTAATGGGATGCAAAGGTTCTCGGGGTGTGGCCTCAGGACCAGTAACATCAGCAGAACCTAGAAATGATTAGAAATGCACATTATCAACCCCACTCCACACCTCCTGAATCAGAATCTCAGGGGCATGGGGCTCAGAGCTGTGTTTTAACAAGCTCTCCAGGTGATTCTGATCCATGTTCAAGTTTGGGAACCACCAATGTCATGTACTGGATTATCTCAATCATGGGTCACATAAGCTGTTTTAAGTGTGCTGTACTTAATAATCCCTGTGGAGAGCACACAAATAGCTCCAAGAAGGAGTCCTGTCTTTTCTTTTTTTTTTTTTTTTTTTAATGTTTATTTATTTACTTTGAGAGAGAGAGCACACATGAGCAGGAGAGGGGCAGAGAGAGAGGGAGAGAATCTCAAGCAGGCTCCACGCTGCCAGCACAGAGCCTGATGCGGGGCTTGAACTCATGAACCATGAGATCTTAACCTGAGCCAAAATCAAGAGTCGGATGCTTATCCCACTGCGCCACTGAGGCGCCGAGTCGTGTCTTTTAAAAGAGTTTTCAATCAAGTTGGAGAAACTCACACACATGAGATTAACAGCTGATATGACAATAAATAATTAGATGTGTGAAAATCAAATGGTACTACAGGATATTCAAGAGAGGGGACCATACTATTTGACTATATCTATTTGGATATGATTCAACATTTGCCTTACAAATATATAATTACTATTGATGGAAAGACAAGATGTTCTCCTAGTAAATGAGAAAAAAGAGGCTACAACCTTTTCTCCTGGACCCGAAGAATTGGGCTAGGGTTAAAGTGAATCTTGTCTCTAAATGCGTTTTGTTTTCATCCTCAAAGACAGCGACTCTACAGCCTTCCCAGCAAATCATGGCGGTATTTTACCACTGTGAGAGCTAAGAGACATTTTCATGCCCAGCTGAAAGCTTTTCTTATTGACCAGAGAAAAAGCTCTTCATAGCTAATTCATAATTGCCACTGTGACACAGTGGGATGTGAAAGCATCCTACAAAGTTTAAAAAGTTATACAGAAGTCAGATATTCACTATCATTATTATTACTACTGTTTGATTTAAACAGCTGCACTGTTTCTGCATGAGACAGCTCAATGATTTTGTTGATTCTAAAATGACAACACGTGAAGGGAAGGTTCACATTTAGTTTAAAATTAAAAAAAAAATCTATTTCCTTATTCTTTCTGTGGATGTGTCTGAAAATGTACAACAGACAAATCAAAAGCCCCAGGCTTTCTGCTGCTCTCAAGATATTTTGTTTAAGTTGCTGAAATGACATAAAATCAAATCCCTTTGAATGGTGGATGGCCTCACATCTAATTCTATAGATCTGATCCTAAAACTAAAAAAAAAAAAAAAAGGAATAACTTGCTCACTTTTGGTGGTCATTAATTCTTTTAACTTACAAAAGTACCATTTAGTAAATTACCTTTTCCAAGGCACTAAAGGAAATCTTAAAGGTCTGAAAGTTTTGAATCACCTTCCAAAAGTGGTCAGTCTACCAATAACTGATAATCCCCAATAACATCCACCCAAGTAGCTTCAATGTCTTTAGTGCTAGATTCTGATTTAAAAAAGTACTTTTATAGCCATTACAAAATTCATCCTTAACACCAAAGTTAGGTTGGGGAAGGGGAGCCCCCAAAAATGCTTTCAGAATTTCCCTGGTAAAGGAATACCATGGCCTTCAAAGATTTTAATCATAAATTTGTCCAATAGTTGTAAAATAATACCCAAATGTTATGCTTTCTTCTTTTATAGGTCATGCTTTATGCTTTATTTACACCAAGGAAGACATCTTGTCTAATATCTTCTTGATTCTCGTTTATGCTTTCAGGCTGAATGAGAGCATATGGAATTAGAATTTAGATTGTGGCCTAGGAGAAAATCTTCCTGAATTTTTTTGGACACTTGTGACTACGGTGGGAACTCGGCAGCCTTGTTCATGAGGCATCTCCAGGGGTAAGTAGGCACTTCCAGGCTAGTATGGGAATGGTTAAGGATTCCTTAGTGCACTTAGGTTGGGATCCACATGGTCAGGTGACAACTTCAGGAGGATGGGCCTGAAGATGGGCACTGAGGTGGGCATCTTTACCTATCCACGTGACTTCCACCTTGACCTCAGTTTGGCGCCCTTCCCCAGAAGTCACGAATTCAGTCTAGTTTATGAGCTACCTTATCATTTTACAACAAACCAAATGACTAAAAGCTTCTTCTGAAGGAAATATTTGTCATTACAAATGCATGTGGGATACAGTGGACCTATGACTACATGTGAGTACATCTCTACATGGAGATTTCACTCCATCCAGTGAAAGGTAGCCAGTGTGGGCGCCTGGGTGGCTCTGTTGGTTGAGTGTCCGGCTCTTGCTTTCAGCTCAGATCATGATCCCACAGGTTCAGGAGTTCGAGCCCCACATCGGGCTCGGCACTGGCAGTGCAGAGCCTGCTTGGGATTCTCTCTTCCTCTCTCTCAGCCTCTCCCCCACTGATACAACCTCTCTCAAAATAAGTAAATAAACTTAAAAAAAAAAAAAAAGGTGTGCGTTCTTGTCTTATTCTTCACCTAAGTCTCTCCAGGTTTTAGCTTCAAAGGTTACCGGTAGATGCACTTCTGACAAATTCCAAGGGAAAGCTCTAACCCTCGATGCTGAGGAATGTTAAAGAACATATGAAGTGGCCAAGGTTAAAGATGACAACCTTAAGTATGGAAGAGAAGGGAAATACTTTTTCAGTGTTGACTAAAAGAGAATTTACTTAGAGAGAAGGTTACTCCATGTGACTTACCAAGATGGTATTTCACATTCGATTCAAACACGATCCTTATAACGCCGGGATCACAAAGTCATGCAGGAGAGTGGAACCCACCTCAGCATTAGCCAAGGCTTTGGATGACCTTTGCAGGTCTCTGAAGAAATATTAA
Source organism: Leopardus geoffroyi (assembly GCF_018350155.1). NCBI lineage: Eukaryota > Metazoa > Chordata > Mammalia > Carnivora > Felidae > Leopardus > Leopardus geoffroyi. The sequence goes on along the minus strand of NC_059341.1, from coordinate 9,994,911 downwards.
AATTTCCTCCTACTTTCCTCCTATCATCTCCCCTCCTCCATTTCCTCACTCCAGTTTTTGATAAGAGACTTCTTGTTAGACTATATTTTCTCTGTTACTTCAAGCACAGAACTCTCTTATGGCAGAATTACGGTCTTATCCTGGGACAAGTGGGCTCTTCAAAGTCTGTGTGTCGCTGTAGAAAAGCAAAAGGAGATGGGGTAGGGCTGCAGAACTGGTACCCACAGCCCCCACCTTCTGTTTCTTCTGAAGCCTCCACCACGTGTGCCCGTGGGGCTTGTGGGTTAAAATTGAGGGAAGAAACAGCCTTTCCCAACTTGTGATTTGATTTTCACTTTTCACTGTACTTGGATTGGGAAAAAAAAATCTGAGGAGGAAAAAAAAAAAAGAGGGAAAAGTATACCCAGGAAGACAGTGAAAGATTAACTTCAAAAGCCCAAATTGAATAATGTGGAAAAAATTTCCAACATTTTTTTTTTTTTAATGAAATCTTCAGTGTCACTGGCACCACTCATGGTTTAGTTAGTCAAATGAAGAAATTTAACTACATGAAATTTACACTCCTTCTTTAACCAAGTAATATTTTGCCATATATTTTTGGTTTTCTTCTTCAGGAAGTGAATATCCCAAACTGTAAATACACAGTGTAATCTGCCAATAAATTGAGGTCAGCCTTCCTTTGGGTCTCTTTTAAAACTGGAGATCCCCTACTCCAAGTCCCCTCACCTACTTAAAGAACTTACCTCTTTTTTTTTTTTTTTTTTTTTTGGAAAAAGAACAGAAGCCTTTAATTCCAAATTAACTCTTTGGCCTTCCTCAGGCCTCAAAAAAAAAAAAAAAAAGGCTTATAAAAGGATTATATTGGAATTCAAAGTCCACTGAGCAGCTGGGGGCTACGCGGAAGACATAGGTAGAGATATCAGAGCAATGAAAGAGATTCCCATCCTTGTTATGTTCTCTTTAATCCCATTAGCCAAAGAGAATGCTGTACTTTAAGAAATTTAGGAGCGGTGAGTTGTCTGGCTGGGGGCACAACTAGTTACAATACCTCCCTCTAAAATGTGCCTAGCGTGTTTAAATCTATAAAGCTAATGCCCAATTAAGAAGAAAAAGGAGGCAGATTCTCATACCTATTAGGTTCACTATAAAAAATAAGAATGACCTAACTCTGCCTTTAGCAGAACAACCAGCCATATATGCTACCCTGCTCTGTTAGGAAATGGGATGTTGTGTCCAATCAAACACTGTTTAATAGACTACTATCAAAAAATACCTGGTATGCATTACCAATTTGCAAGATATGGAATATAATAAAATACTTAACACTAAAATACACAGAGCGTATTTTAGTCTTTCTCTGATGATTCAAGACATTTCAGAATATTTCACTGCCTCTAGGTCACCATTGCCAACCTCAATTTTCACTATGCCCAGTGAAGCATGGTTATATCAATTAATAGAGGTTTCCGTTCGACAGAATGTTCTAACAACTAGCTTTAACCGTATATTGTTTCTACTGGGTGGGTACTAGACACAACATGAATACCAATCAGTTGGATTTTTTTGCATGGGAAGACACCCCATTGGGTCGGGGCCTCAGTACTCGCTTCATGTGGTTTGGATGGCAAAGATTTGGGGACCAGACTCCCCGCTGTGAACAATGGGTAGGAACCAAGAGAGAAGTACAAGTTCCTTTGATTTCTCCACCATTTTTCTTGTTTGACTATGTGACAGAAAGCTTTCCAGTTGTGAAATCTCAGGCTTCTAGAGCTCTAGACTCCTCAAGGAGGAATATGCCACAGGCTGGAAAGTCTTCTGGCAAGTTTACTATCTGGCTATATAATCCAAACTGCTGTTTAAAGCCTTCCTGAGTGTTTGGAGAGTTTTAGAGCCTGAAGCAGGGATCCTGACAGCTTCCTGTGTATGCTGATAACCACTGTGTTGGAATAAAAGTGTGTTGGTGCTAATCTTTTTTCAGTTTGGGTCACACAGGGTGACAGCTACTGGTGCTAATTGAAAAGGAAAACGATAATTCGATGCTATAACACTTTTCACCTACCTCATGCTTTTTCATCCAGAAGACTAAAAAATGTCTTTTTTACAAAGGAAAATAAGGTAGCTTCCCCTGGGGTATGGGTCATTCTCTGTCTTTGAAAAGGCCAGGCAATACTTATGTGATGACAGCGCCTTCTGCAGATGGGCCAAAAAGACCCAAGGTGGAAAAATGTAATATTCAGTCTCAGAAGTGCACTGAATAACCCAGGCCGGAAATTCAAGAACATTCTTGCAATCTCACCTCCATCAAATCATCCAGTTAGAGCCTTATCGGTCTCCTTTGTGAAGTGTATGTAACCATTTTCCTTTTAAACATGTGTTTGTTCTGAACAGAACTCAAAGTATCTTAAATGCTCAGCAAATATTTATGGATGATGATCGCAGTCTCCCATCTCCCATTAGAAGTAAAATGCCACATAGAAACTAGGAAGGATTATAATGAAAGTGTACCCACATCAATGACTGATATGCAGAAGATCATAGTTGTAAAGTGCAACAAAAGGTATTTGTCTTAGTCTGGGCTGCTATAACAAAACTACCATGGACTGGGTGGCTTAAATGACAAACATTTATTTCTCAAGGTTCTGGAGGCTGAAAGTCTGAGACGAAGTTTCCAGGAGGTTTAGGTTCTTTGGGAGGGCCCTCTTCCTGGTTTGCAGATGGCCGCCTTCTCGCTCCATCCTCACATGGCTGAGAGAGATTAGCTCTCTCATATCTCTTCGTATAAGGACACAAATTCTATTCATGGGGGCTTTACTCTCATGACCTAATCATGTCTAAAAGGCCCCAACTCCTTTTTATATAAAAAAAAATTAATGTTTATTCATATTTTGAGAGAAAGACACAGAGCATGAGTGGGGGAGGGGCAGAGAGAGAGAGAGAGAGAGAGAGAGAGAGATGGAATCCAAAGCAGGCTCAGGCTCTGAGCTGTCAGCACAGAGCCCGACCAGGGCTCGAACTCATGAACCGTGAGATCATGACCTGAGCTGAAGTCGGATGCTTAACTAAGACATCCAGGTGCCCTAAAGGCTCCAACTCATAATACCATCACACTGGGGATGAGGCCTTCGACATATGAATTTGGGGAGACACATCCATGCAGTCCATGGCAGTATTACACTGGATCTGGAACTTCTTGGGACTGCAAAAATGTGTTGGCCTAGTTTGTGACATGCCAACCAAGCGTGGTACATACCTACACAGTGGCAATGATGTGGCCCTAGTCTTTGTGTGTTTTCTACCATATCTGAAAGGCAGAGCAATGAGAACCCACTTCAAAATGGAGGGCAGGACAGTCGGCTTTCCCAAGCAGAGGCCCTCAGTCACAGCTTTTCCAGGACATTCTGCGTTCCAGGCACATGCCCTGCAGAATCTCAGGCAGATGGCTGGGCTTCTCACTTGCATCTCCCTGGCTCCACAGTTTGTTCTATCTTTCCCTTTTAAAATGCGGTTCATTCTAGAAACAGATGAATTGGTACACACAGTACTTCTGAGGATAGATCCACGAGAAGTCAGCCGCAAAGCCCAGGAGAAGCGCAATCTCTGGGAAGAAGCCAAGCACAGATTTCAGTGGAACATCTCCCTCATGCTTGAACAAGTTTTTCTTTCTTGTTGAAACCTGTTCAATTCCCTCTATACACCCTACTCTCCAGACAGATGGACAGACAAGGAGACAGATACATGCTTATTTTGGTCTAAACACTTCTTTGCTGAAGTATAGCTTTCCGCCAGGCTCAGTTACGTGCTGCTAAGGAATCATTCACATTCAATCTGTCTACTTCACCCCAGCCTGTGGAACACTTCACACACATTCCCAAGTCCCAACACTCCTCAGAAACTGACAACGAAAACAGCAACACTAACAGGACTTCACAGAATGATTTTCCCCGAACAACCGGAAGCGGCTCTAACATTGTCTCGTAGAACATCGTCGTGGCCTGGCGTGAAGATAGGGTCGGTGATAGGATCCCAATTAGGAAGATGAGGACACTAAAGAAACCTTAGTCAGTTTGTGAGTAAAGCAATGTGGTTCTGTTCTGGCCTCCAAACCAGTTCCTATCCACCAGCTACCAACTCTTTTGAAGAGTCAGAATGTTGAGACCAGTGAAAAGCTGAAGAGCTGTGTCAGTTATCAGCCACTTGCCTATGAGGCAGGGAGAGAGGAGGTTTTCGTGTAACGTCTTCCCACTGACCTTAACCTGTCTGCTTCCTTTCTAAGAGAGAGAGAGAGAGAGAAAGAGAGAGAGACAGAAGAGAGAGAGAGAGAGAGACAGAGAGAGGGAGACAGAGAGAGGGAAGGAAGGAGGAGGGACTATTCAACAATCCATCAGGCAAATGCCTGTACAGTTGTTTAAAGTAGAACCTGGTTGATTCCAGTGGTTTCTTACAGCCTTAGCTCACATTGCCTCACAGGTGAATCAATTCATCCTTTTACATTCAAACAAAAGGCATTCTGGGATAATCTTTCAGAGACGGAATGACTCCCTTAGGATACATACACACAAGAAGAACGCTAATTCTATCACAGTGCTAATGTACCATTACTAGTAATACGCTTCCTCCAATAAATTAACCAGTACCTTAGGTCACAGCTAAATACATAAACCAGTTTGAGTGAGTTAGTGGGAACACTGGTTAAACGATAAAGAGACTACGAATTATCACACGTGGAAAAGTCAAGAACTCCAGAGTGCCGAAGCAAAGACAGGATTCAGGAGAGAAGATGGCCGCTTTTACATAGTTTGAGGGTTGTCCTGTGGACGATTCTACATGTGCTCCTGAGTGCCCAGAAAACAGGCCTGGGATGGCCCACTGACGATACAGGGAGGCAGAGTCTGTTATATTATAAAAGCATCTAAGATTTAAGGGGCATCTACGATGCGTGAGCCACTCTGGAGGGTGCTTTTACAAATGATAGCTCAGTGAACCACCTGCCCCCACCCTGCACGGTAGCCAACAGTTAACATGGTGGTAGAGAAGTTAACAACGGAGGTTCAGAGGAACTGAGACACTTGCTCCAGGTCACAGTGCTTCCGAGAGGCAGAAAGAGGATTCGATCCAACTCTAGGCCACTCCCAAGGCTGTGCCCGTTTGACAGCTGGCCCCTATGGGAAAAGAGCTGCTAAAAAGGGACAGGAATATACAAGTAAATACAGCACCTGGAATAGCTTCCATTCACGACGGAAAGCCGTTTGTCTAAAAAGAATCTTAAAATCCTAAAACGTTGATTATGGGCTTCTCTTGAAGAAACAGAGTGGAGAGACCGTAAGCTTTCATTTGTCTTTCCTTCACTTCTTATTAAGGGCAGTTTTGTGGCAGCAATAAAGTAAAATAACTCAGTATCGATGTTCGGTAAGCTCCCCATCAAACACAGAGGAAAAAGGGAAGAAGGATGTTGCTATAAAAATACCTGTAAACTGATCCATCCACATAAGACCACTTTAAAAGCCAGGGCAGATGGATTCTCAGTTGCCCTTTCTTTTCCCATTTCTGTCTAACAAGCGCAATCTTTCCTAACTTCCGTCTGAACAATTCCAAATGACGACTTGATTTGCAGTGATGGGCCTGCCAGGAAGCCGGGAGCTCTGGTGAGCATTTAAAGTCTCGCCCTCCTCTGCCTCTCCGAGCTTCTGGTTCCTCCTGAGTAGCATGAGGGGACCCTGGTGGTCTTTTTCACCTCTGCCTCCATGAACGCCAGCACATCCCTACGACAACATCCCCACATGTTGTCCTGTGACTGATATTACTGTGTATAAGCACAATACGTGGCTAAGAATATCGCATAATGGATGACAGCCCAGGACCAGACCACTCGGTCTTAAATCTCAGCCAGCACCCCAGGACCAGCTGTGAGACCTGGCGAAGCATCTAACCTCCCTCTGTCTCTGAGCCCGAGTTTCCGCATCCACGACACGGGGCTATGGATGGTACCTGTGTCACGTGCTCGTCTCACCATTAAGTGAGGGACTGAGTGTGTGCCATCATTACTATTATGGGGTGACAGTGGTTCTCTGCGTATCAGGCTCATCCAGGGGGCTTTGAAACACCCATAGGTAAAGGCTCTATTCCAGAGGGGTCGGATCAGTAGATCTGGGAGGGGGCTTCGGAAGCTGCCAAGTCCGTGCAGGGGGGACCCTGATGCAAGGCTGGAGACAAAGATTACCATGGCATCAGTTCACAGCAGGCCCCCAGAGACAGGTAAGGCAAACTTTGGGGGAATGAGAAGCACACACCTTAGACCCAGACAGGTTTGGGTTCAAACACCAGCTTTGCAATTTCTCAGCCACGTGGCCTGGAGCTAATCACTTATCTCCTGTGAGTCTCTGTCTTCTCATCTGTAAATGGAGATAGCACCAACTTACTGAGTGTTGCCGTGAGGTTTAGAGAGATCTGTGAAGGCTCCAGCAGGCAATCGGTACAGGATGCTTTAAAAAATGTACACTTATCCTTACGTGGATTGCTCAAAACAGAAGGAAAGGAAACAGAAGAGCTGGCTATCTGGGGCCTTTGGAACAGGCAGTTAATCTTCTAAGAACTACGAATTATAATTTGTCTTTTTTAGATAACAAATACATCTGTATGTTACATGTTCTCCCTTTTGAACAAAACAAATTTATGTACTCTTTGCTACACACTGTTTTTTTTTTTTCTTTTCTTTTCTTTTTACTTAACAATATATCTTGGGGATTTTTTCCCAATCCCTACACACGGAAGATCCTCATTTTTATTCTACAGAAACATGGTATTCCGCTGAAATGATGTCTCATAATTTAACCAGTCGCCCCATCGAGGGGCATTTAGGGGGCTTTCTAGCATTTTCTCATACAAACAATGCAGCAATGACTAACTTTTAAATAAATCTTTTCACACAAATGTATCTGTAGGATAAATTCCTAGAAGTGAAATCACTAGATCAGAAGGTTTGTACATTCGTTATGTTGTTAAAAAATCCCCCACCCACCCTCCGTAGATTTTGCACCAGTTTGTAACTCCCATCAGGAATGAGAGGGAGCCTGCTCCCCACACCCCCATGAACACACGCTCTTGTCAGGCTCTCTGGTCTTTGGCCATCCAATGGTCAGGAAGTGGTATCCCATGGTTTAATTTGCCCTCCAAGTACAATTGTGCCTATTTTCATGTTTTAGGACACTCTGAATACTCTTTCCTGGGCAATGATTCTTCCTATCCTTTGCCTGTTTCTCCATTGGTTTGTTGGACTATGTCATTTTGATTTATAGCAGCTCTTTACATATTTGACTTGGCAGGCCTTGGTCTGTGATATGAATTGCAAATATTTTTTTGCAGCTTGTCATTTGTTTTTTGACTTTGCTTATTGCTAATTCGTCCTCCTGTATTTGTTCGTCTGCCCACGTAGAAATTTTTTATGGAGTTAAATTTACCAACTATTTCTCTTATGGCTTTTGGGTTTTGTATCATGGTTTTAAAGAGGCTTCCCTGTGCTGATGTCACCAGAGAATTCTCTTCCGGTTTCCTCCAATAAATGTATTGTTTTACATTCTGCATTGAAATCTTTGATCCATTTGAAATGTACGCCGGTGTAAGGTACGTATCTGTTGTTCACTTGACTGAATTCAAGTCATTTATATGGTTTTCACACTTCTAATATAAGTTCTAATATAGTTCTCATATTTAGAGAAGAGCAATTTATAAGAAATTATCTGTACGGTAAGAAAACAAAAACCAAAAAACAACCTTGAAAATTCCAAGCAAAGAGAAAATGAACAGTTATTCTTTCTTGTTAGAAAACTTCAACAGCTGACTTTCTTTCCATTTTCCTGGTGTGAAAACACATTTGATATTCTTCTCCTCCTTTTCAACAGTTGTCACTCATTTACTAAAAATATTAATCTTCACAGTGAATTGAATTAAAAATTACAGATGGGAACAGTAAGTGAAAATTTCTGGAGATGGCATTATTGTCCCCCTTTGAATGATTCTTTTTTGTGTGTGGGCAATCCTATCTCCTTTATCTGCAATGCTTTAAATGCCTCAGTGCAATAACAATATAATCATAAAAGCTAATTAGTAAAGATTTTGTGTCTTGTTAATGATGCACAATTGATTATGGCTTGAGGACAGAATGAGCCTAACCATTCAACCGTGAGGAGCATTGCATTTTATCTTCCTACAATATGTAGGTGATGGCATTTTTATTACTGTTTTTCTATTATGTAGACATCTGACCCAACTCGCCAGTCTGCTCTTCTGTGGTATCATCATTCACTACCACCCAACCTGAGCCCTTTAAAGATGTAGAGATCATTCTGGATGCCTGATTCCAGGAAGGAGGAGGAGAATTAATGACACATGGACCAAACGGTGAACAGCAATCAGGGTGTTACCTCCCCATTCCATCTTTGCTTGATTTTTTTTAAACTATACTTCTCCCCATAAAGCCATAGGCCGTAATTATGTCATACAAGCACCTGAATCAAAATCACTTTAAAGTAGCCACTTAAATAACTGTAATCTTTTTTTCTGGACCTTCTCACAGTCACTACTTCTTTATCAGTAAATAGACGTAGCTAGACACAGATACAGGTAAATGTAAGAATATTTATGTAGAGAAAGGAACATCACCCAGAGACTCTGGAACACCCCAGCAAATGTCTCTTCCCCTGGGCTTATGTCCTGCCAGATTCGTCCCCTGAGTCTAATTCCTCTCTTCCTTCCTCTCTCACTGTCTTCCTTCTCTGTTAATGGTTTCCTTCTCCATCTCCAGAGTCTCCAACTCCAAAGCTGTGTGCAACTGTAGCTGCTTTCTTTGGGGTTTGGTCCAGTACCGTTTTTCAAGGAGATGGGAGTTTGGCTCTTTTCTAAGTTGGTGTGGATCGCACAGCCATGATGAGAAAAGTACATGATAGGTGCGAATTTCAACGTGTAAGGATTAAGAGTCTGTTATGACATGGATCTGCCTTCAGAACGTACAACTAAGACAGTAATTCTGGCATAGTTATTCCCTGTTGCAATTTCCCGACACTTGAAAATGTCCAAAGATATTCTCCTTGGAGGCCTGCACAGAAGCTCTGGGGCCTTCACTCCCATGACGCAGGGCAGCCCCACCCCTACTTGACCCTGAGCGTTGCCCTGGCTCGATGCCATCCTGTCCCTATTTGCCCCTCCACTCTCTTCCTCACCGTGGACGGTGGGGCGAGAGCTGCCCTGTGGCTGGTGGGGCAGCTCCAGAAGCTCACGGTGTGGAAGAATGAGAGGGAATCTGTCATCGGAAGGAGTGTTTGGCTATCTGGAGAGGAGACCTACACGACTCTTCGCGTAGAGGGCCTTTCCTCTCTCGTGTCAGCCTGTTGCTGGGCCGTGACTTCATTATATCTGGGCTGCCGGGCCAAAAAGGCAAGACTCAGTGTCGCGTGGGGGACCAGAGTGTGATTTAAACGGAAAAGTGTGACCTGCCTTCTTTCCTCTTTGCCCAATGGTAAAGGGGCTGGCTTTGGAGGGGAGAGACACTGGTTGAACTGGAAAGCCTGAACAGAAGGCATGGAATTGAGGAATGCTCCAGTTCTCAGCTTCAAAAACCAGCGTCCTCGGAGGAGTTGAACAGCATGGAGCCATGCCTACCCACCCAGTCACCCTTCTCCTGGCCGGTGCCTACTCACTGAACAGAAACTTACCAAAATCAGGGCTTCACTATTTGGAGGTAAACAAGAAGGAGGTGCTGCAGACGAGTTCCTGGTGGGCTTGAAGAATGTGTCCTGATGGCTTTGGGAACTGGCTTTTATAGACACTCAAGGTCTAGCTAAATAGTAGGTCACAAAATAGAGAGGGTCACCAATGGCACAAGAGCTATTTGCACAAGTTACCACAATGCTATCTCTAGAAAATTACTGTTGCCTTGTACCATACGACAAAGTTCAAGTCTGACCATCCTGAAACGTGACTTACGAGGTGTTTTTCACGGAAGTTCTACTTCCGTTTGGTGTAGGCTTTAGCTTGGCAGATGCCATGCGTGACCTACCTTCGTAACAGGCCTTGAACAGGCGATCTCTTAACACGTGCTGATGGCTGAGGCCATTCTGTCTCAAGGACTTTAACTGAACTTGTATGTTTTATACTTGTGGCCCGAGGCAACTTAATCACAACAGTTGCAATTTTATATGCAAAAAACTGATAAATAAGTAAATGGTATTCAGTTTCCAAAAGAGGGTGGCGGCCGTGGGAAATCCTAGAAATAGTCACTGTTCCCATGTCCCTGGTGAAATCCTGGCAATTCCTCCACACTTCCCTGTGAAGGGCGGTCCCCGGGTAGCATGCCGTGATTAAAGCATGCCCCGTACCCCACCCCCAGAATAAAATCAACAGAATACTAAGGACCATATCCATCTCCCCCTGTGGTTGCTACTATTTACAAGAACATCGAGCAGTTTTCCTTTGCCCTTTGTCTGGACCCTGCCCCCGCCCCTCCCCATCTGAGATCCTGAGTGGTTTAAGCCTCTGGCCCCACTGGCTCAGACCCAATGTTTGCGGCGGCGGGGGGGGGGGGGGGGGGGGGGGGGGGGGACGAACAGAAACCGACCATCTTAAAGGGCTGTGTGGGCCACGTGCTCTCAACTGCAACCACTTTCCTCCGTGTTCCCTCAGAGTGATTTTCTCTGGGGCTCCAGCAACCCAAAGCTACAGAACACTCTCAGAAATACCCTTAGGATCACGGTCTTTCCCCAGCTCAAGCTTCCTGCTCCGTTCAAGGGCACGCAGTAAAGATGGAGGCACAGGCCTACGGAAACTGCAAACCAATGTGGCCAGATACCCACCCAGCCCTACCCCAGGGGATAATCTCAGAATGGAGGAGGGAGGCCAGGTGAGGGATGATGGCTCCTCCTTTGTAATCAGAAAAGCCCCTCAAGCAACCCAGAATCAGAAAGGGGACAAATACTCTTTTAACATAAAAAAAAGTCAAAGTTCTGTCAACCTGAAGAATGTGAATCTCTTAGTAGACAAAGTAAGGGGTTTTAGCCAGAAACAGGTCTTTACGGTGTGAGTCTGAATTTCCAGGTGGGATTGAGAAAACAACCGTCTGCAACCCTAAGCACCCCTCCTGTCACCCCCGTCCATGCCATCCTGTCTCCCACTCTGCACTTAGCATCCCCTCTCTCTTGTCCGTGGCAGTGAAATCAGGCTTGGGAGAGACCTCTTGGAGACACAGCCCACTTGGGAAGCAGACATGAGGACACAGCAAGGTTTAGGGACTGATAGGATATTCCAGAAAATGCAGGGGCTTTGGGAGTAGGACGGAGATGAATGGAGAGAGAAAGACTATGGGAAGGGAAGGAGTGGGAGGGGCTGGATGAGAGGAGGGAACATCCATATGGGGCATCCTCAAGTTCTGGGAGGGGAGACTTCACATGCTGTCTTACTCTGTTCCAGGGCCTATAACACAACATCACAGACTCGGTGGCACTTAAACAAAAGAAGTTTAGTTCTGGAGACTGGAAGTCCAAGATCAAGGCGCCCGCAAGGTCAGGTTCTCGTAAAGGCCTTCTTATTGGCTCATAGCTGGTACCTCATCACATGGTGGAAGAGGCTGGGAGTCTCTCTGGAGCCTCTTTTTTTTTTTTTTTTTTAATGTTTATGTATTTTGAGAGAGAGGGAGAGAGTGAGAGAGAGGGAGAGACAGCATGAGCGAGCACGAGCAGAAGAGGGGCAGAAAGAGTGAAGGAGAGAGAGAATCCCCAGCAGGCTGCCAGCACAGAGCCCGACACAGGGCTCCAACTCACGAGCTGTGAGATCATGACCTGAGCCGAATCCAGAGTCCACCGCTTAATGGACTGAGCCACCCAGGCGCCCCAATTGCTAACTTTTACAGAGAAGTTCTGTTTGTCAGGCGGTGTTCTAAGCACTTTACACATGTGAGCCTATTCTTCCTCCACTACGACCTATCATTGTTGTCTCTCCATTTTATGGATGAGAGAAGTGAGACCTGGAGAGGGTGACTTCACCACCCAACGTCCTGCAACTGGGAAACCAAATAGCCAAGAAACTTCTCACCGGGGGAGGGGGGCAGTGTGGCCCCACAGTCCACACTCTCGGTCATCTCTATACTGCAAGGGGGAAGGGGGGACACAACGGAAGGGATGCTGGGGCAGGGTCGGGCTGAGAATAGTGATTTGAAATAGGGACATCATGGAAAGCCTCACGGGAAAGGTGATAACTGAGCAAAACCATGCACAGAGTTGAGGAGGAGACAGGAGTCTATCCGAGGGAAGATCGTTCACTCGCAAAGCCCTCAAGGCCAGAGGGAGAGAGGCCTAGCCTGAGCAGTGTGACCAAGGCGGGGACCAGCAGCGACCAGGCTGAACGTCCTGGTCAGGCTGCAGAGGGCGGCTCAGAAACGCAGGTGAGGCCTGCGGCTTTCAGTCTGGAGAGTCTGAGGGGACACGTGGCACGGTCTGACGTTCATATTAAAGTTCTTGCTGCTGGGCTGGGAATACACTAGGGATTTCTGGGGTAGAATCTTGGAAACCAGTCAGAGGCTTGTTGACCTCCAACAACACAACACTGCCGGGGGGGGGGCGGTGGTCAAGGGACAGAAGGGGTCAGCAGGCCTTGAGGGCCCCCCTAAGCTCACGGTGAAGCCCCATGTCCCCGGGCTGTGCAGGGCCAGTTGACTGCACTGTTCACAAAGACCCGCCGACCTGCGGGCAAGGTTGGGAGATTCTGGACACCGGAGGAAACACGAACTTCTGTTCTTGGCTGCCTTGTGCTCACCAGATATCACTGACTGACATTCTTATTGACTTGGGTACAAGCTGTTCTCGCTCACCTCATCTCACTTTCCCCTCAGGGCTCTGATTCCTTCTTTCTTCAACTGTTACTTCTGTGGAGGAGAGCCCTGAACTCCACACCCCGGCCCACACACTTCTAACTTCCACCAGCACATCTACGATTCCCTATTTCCTATCCCACAGCCTCCGGATGCCCCTATTTCCTGACCACCAGACCAGGAGGCCAGATTTGTAGTTGGACCTCAATCCACCTTGGTTTTTGGCTCTCGTCCAAATGATGGTGCTTCCTATAAATTATCCTCTGAGACTTCTTCTCTTTCCATTCCCACTGCCATGCCAACGTCCTTCCCTTGGATGACATTTCCCTCCCTCTGGATGATTTCCAGAGCTGCCCAACTGGTTGCTCTTCTCCCAGACCCATCCCTCACTACAAACTCCTGTGAGCTCAACCTTGCCAAAGGCAAGCTGTGACCCTTGCTGCAAAATCCCCAGCTGTTCCTCACTTCCCGGTGTGGGTGTGCCCCAGTGTGGCGGTCCACAATCCCCAGATACGTCCAACTCTGTCTCCAGCTTCATTATTCCCTCGACGTAACTGACCCTGCACGGCTTGTGACTTGTGAGTCTTCTGTCGTATCCTGCACATTCCTGCCTCATGTTCTTGGAGCCACACCTGCCTTCTTGCAGCTTTCCCTCATTCCCTCTTCATGAAGACCTTCTTATTCTCCCAAATTGGAAGCATTTTCTCCCTCTTCTAAAATGACATAGTTGTCTTATGCATTTGTGGTACAGATGAGGACTTTTGTCCTATTACACTCTTCATGACCTTGGAAGCAGAAAGTTGAAGGCATTATTGAATGTCTGCGAGTGTCTATCAGGGAGTACTCTAGATGCTAGATACCTAGGTGCTAGGTACCAGAGTATCGATCCCAGGCACCTAGGTGCTCACTTATTCATTAACTTCTTTACTCCACAAACACTGAAAGCCAGGCATTGAGGACACCAAGGTAATAAGATACCATTCCCCTCTTCAATATGCTCGTTAGGTATTTAACACAACATGAAATAATTTACACATTACGGGAGTGGTAATCTGACCATCCTCAGTTAACAATTATGTTTCACGCTCCCGTCTACTCCTGCCCTCATAAATCAAGGTAATTACTTGGCAATCTGGCTGGGCCTTGTAAGGCAAAAGAGCTGTTCATGTCTTGTGTCAAATGGTGAAGAGGGAGGAGAGGAAAAGGGTAAATTACCCTGCTTCCCATCTGTGCCCAATCAGCTCTAAATCTCCAGGAAAAATGTGCTCAGGATCTCCAAAGACAGATCCTTCCCACAGTGCATCCAAAAGTAGGGTTTTGTGCAGTAGAAAAGGGGCTCGCTATAGGAGGTGTGTAAGCATATCTGAAACTTTGTGCTGATCTTTGATGTTTGAGAGAGCGTGTGCACTTCTAATGGATTTAAAAGGTTACCTTACCTCCCCCGACTGTATACACAGCTAGCAGAACAGGGCCCTGAAGGTCTGACTGGGACATGTGCGGCACATTTTAAAGACGCCCCGTGAAATGGACAACACAACTGTCCGCTCAAGCTCAGGTATGATTCTGATAAGTTACTGACCTTTGATACAACGTCCAACAGGCTGAGATTTAGAAATGTGTTCTCGGGGAGCCTGGGTGGTCCAGGCGGTTGAGCGTCAGAATTCGGCTCAGGTCATGATCTCATGGTTTGTGAGTTCAAGGCCCTCATCAAGCTCTGTGCTGACAGCTCAGAGCCTGGAGCCTGCTTCGGATTCTGTGTCTCCCTCTCTCTCTGCCCCTTCCTCTCCCTCTCTCTCTCTCTAAAAAATAATAAATATTAAAAAAAAAAAAAAAAAGAAACGTGTTCTCATCATACAGGAGATGCCTAAGATGGGGCAAACAAGTAGTTTAAATGCCCCCTAAAAGTGAAAATAAGAAAGCGTGTGAAGTGTAGTCAGTATATCATAGTGGTTAGGAGCTTTCGGAGCTAGTCTGCTTGGGCCGGAACGCTAACTCCACAGCTTACAAGTTGTGTGACCTTACATGAGTCACTTAACCTCCATATGCTTCATCTCTAAATGGAGATAATATAACAATCCTCAGAAGCGTTGTTATGAGTATTAATGAATTAATATGTATAAGACGCTTCGAACGGCGCCTGGCAATCATTAGCATCATGTCAATGTTTACTAAATACAATGTTTTTTAGACTTTGTCTTTTTTTTTTTAACTTCATCTTTTATGTTTTTTGGTGGGGAGAGAGAGAGAGAGCAAGCGGCAGAGGGGCAGAGAGAGAGGGAGGGACAGAATCCCAAGCAGGCTCTGCACTGTCAGCAAAGAGCCCGATGTGGGGCTCGAACTCATGAACTGTGAGATCGTGACCTGAGCCGAAATCAAGAGTTGGATGCTTACCCGACTGAGCCACCCAGGTGCCCCTAAGACTTAATCTTTTTAAGAAAAGAAGCATAGGGCGCCTGTGCCCATCAGTCACCCCACACGGCATGGGAATGTCTTCATGACCTCATCATTATTTGTAGACAACTCTCCGTTCCCGATGGTCTACGGGGCAGCCAACGTTATTTGTAAGAAAAGGAGAGGAGTAAGTTCTGCCACGCACAGTACATTTTTGTGCTTAATACTCTCTTCAACAGAAGAAAAACATCCAAAGAGGAAAAAATCTTCCCCAAATGATACCTGAATCAACCCGAATGAAAGATGAAAGTGGGGTAGGTAACATAACCCTCTCATAGGGGACACATGCCACAGCATTGCCGAGCACCGCGTGCGGTCCTGTGGGGAGAGAAGATCCCCCAGTTGGCCCTCTTTATGCCTTGTTTCCTCCTTGATGTGCAATTTCATCTTTCTGGGGTCTACATAAATCTCTCGCAGCCGGTATTATCTTCCCATCATGAGTGAGCGGCCATAACGACAGCCACCTGTTTTAGTGACTGAGCCAGGATGTCAACACTTGCAGCGGAGTGTTGTTAATCTAAGTAACCTTTCCCTTCAGGGACGCCACCCCCGCCCTCATGCAGTTACAAGCCATTTCCAGAGCACCTGTTCCCCCTCTCGTTCTAAAAGGTAAATTCCTCCCAGAGGGGGCCCCCTGCTCCTACCCCCACCCCCTGCCACGCCATTTGTATAAATCCTGCACTTTCGGTCGCTATGGTTTTCTCCATCGCACCAGCAGGGGGAAAGAGCGCAAGATGGAGACGTATTGTTTGAGCAAGCACATTAACATGCTGAAACGGCCCCG
This sequence comes from Leopardus geoffroyi, assembly GCF_018350155.1. NCBI lineage: Eukaryota > Metazoa > Chordata > Mammalia > Carnivora > Felidae > Leopardus > Leopardus geoffroyi. The sequence goes on along the minus strand of NC_059341.1, from coordinate 9,978,826 downwards.
TCAGAAATTTGTCAACATTGTTAAGGGCCACCTTCCTGGGCTTCCGTCCGAGAACAGCTGCCCATACGGGCCGCGGGCCCTTGCGCCACCTCTTCCTGGACGTCAGGGGCAGAAATAGCCCCGGGGGGTTCGGTGCCAGGGGCTGCCATGCTCCCCACTTGCCACTCATCCGCACGGGGCGCCCCCCCCCCCCCGGCTCTCAGCACCTCCCACGAACCCGAACGCCGTTCCCGGGCTCCCCGACCCCGTTTTGGCAGCTGGCACAGAGACTGCCAATGTCAGAACCGTCCTGGCGAGCCCAGCTACTGCGAGCCCGCGTGGCAAGAGGCCGAGGTAAGACTGGGGAACACGTGCCAGGGTCTGGCAGGGAGCAGGTTCTGAGCGTCTGTGACCTGCTTTGCTCCCTCCCCTGAGTACCTAAGTCTTGACCATCCTTCCCAGGCCCGGGCTGCATCTCACCTCCTCCACGGAGCCCTCCCAGCCTCTCAGCTTGCACCGCTCCCTTCCTGGCCACGTTGGAAACTCTTCTCCGTCCTCTTATCTGTACTGCTGCACACACCTCCTCGTCCCGCTGCCCAAGTGCAGGTGGCCAAGACAGGAAGGGGGGGAAATGGAGTGAATTGTCTCCACCCACTACCTCTAACCTTGTCCTTCCTGCCCTGCGTCTCTGTGTCATGCTCATCAACAGCATCCTCTGCTCCTGGGCCACTGGCTTAGTACTGTTCCAGTCTACTCTTGGATGGAATGTCTGGGGGACCCACTGATGCCACTAGTCCCACAGATTGATCTGAAGCCACAAGTACCTTTTCTTTCTTCCATCCTGTTTAGATTTTTTTTTTTTTTTTGAGAGGGAGGGAGAGAATGCGATCGGGGGAGGGGGAGAGAGAGAGGGGGACAGAGGATCTGAAGTGGGCTCCGCTGACAGCAGGGAGCCCATGTGGGGCTTGAACTCATGAACCATGAGATCATGACCTAGGCCAAAGTTGGACGCTCAACCAACTGGGCCATCCAGGTGCCCCCATCCTGTTTAAATGGAAGGGTTGGCTCTCTTCTCTTTGGCTAATCCTTGCCATACCCTCTTGCCATACAGTCTTCTCAAGGACTGCACCCCCTTCTCCCCATCCTCTCTTTTTCCTTCCATGCATTTAGACATGTGCACATCTCTCCCATCTTTGAGAGACATCCTACCTCAAAGTCCATCATTTCCCACCAGCGACCACTGCATCTCGCTTGTCCTCCTTGATGCTGAGCTTCTTAAATGAATTTTCCAGACTTGCTCATTTCCAACTCCCTTCTAAATCCACTCCAATATGGCTGCCTTCTTACCTCGTAAGTCAATACCTGTGCTAGATACCCCTATCCCCCTGTTCCTTAGTGCATGTAATTACTGAGGTGCTAGTCTATGCTCTCTGCCCTTCACACACAAGATACCTTCCCCAGGCCAAATACGCTCCCGAGATTCAAAGGTCATCTATTTGCTAATGACACCTGAAATTATATATACACCCACACTGAGGGAAGAAGTGTTTCAAGAAGAAGGAAATGGCCAATGGTATCAAATACTTCCAAGAAGCTCAACAACATATGCACTGAAGTGTCTATACATGGGATTGGATTTAGCTGCACCTGAGACACTGGCAAACTCTGTAAGGTTCTGTTGGTGACAGTAGGGACAAAGCACTCATTTTGCAGATCAACTACCTAAACCCAATGAGGCTAAGTGCCTAAAGAGGCTCAAGGTCACACACCTAGGCAGATCCAGTACTCGAACAGGATTCCAGGGTAATATGTGCCCAAGACATACTGACTCCATCCCTTCATAGTGAGTACAGTCTGGACTTTCTCACTCTTGCGTACACAGAGCACTCCCTTTTGGGCCATCGCTAGCCCACCCTTAGCTGGTCAAGTTACAGAGTCAACCCGTTCAGGAGTCATCTGGGGTAAGTGACGGAACTAGATTTTTGAGAACAGTGTTTTGCCTAGGGCTCTAGCCAAGCATCCTGATCTTTCCAAATCCAGTCTTATAGCAGATACCCTGTTTTTCCCTATCAGAATCTGTTCATTCTAGTAAGAGGTACACACTTAAGTTTCTGCTCCTGCCCTCTATCTAGATCCCTGATCCTAGATCCTGCTCCTTTCAGGGCTCAACCAACTCTTTCTTCAGTGCCAGGTGGGGGTTCTGCCCCTCACAGGGCATCCTTTGACAGGGATACCTGTCTCATCAAACCCTAGAGCAGACATAGAGTCCCACTCTGAGTCTACTCTCAGCTTCAACTCTGGTTCCTTCTTAGCCATGGTGAGATGGTTTTCAATTACCAAAGAAATAATGATCACGTTTTTCTTGGCCCTATGATTTCTTTCTTCTTCACCATCAAGGTATTAATCCACATCACCACAAACAATTGAGTTGGTCTTAGAACACAACATTTCAACTCCAGCAAAAAATAACTCTCCATCAGATTGCGATTTGGAATCATATTTGTGTAAGCAACCTCTATAATGGCCCCCAGTGATCCTCACCATCTGGTATTTGTGCCCTTGGATAATCCCTCTTTTGAGTATGGGTTGGATCTTGTGACTCTTTTATAATGAAGGGAACACAGTAACAGTGATAGCATGTCTCTGATGAGATTAGGTTATAAAAAAGACTGTGGCTTCCATCTCATTGGCCATACCTCATATCTCACTACCTTGGAAGCCACATTACCTATGGAGAGGCCCACATAGCAGGAAAGTGGGGGAGGTTCCGGTCAACAGAAAACCAGGAAGTGGAGCTTCATTCTAATAGCCTACAAGGAACTGGATCCTTCCAACAACCATGTAAATGAGCTTAAAAGTGGGTCTTTCCCCAGCTGAGTTTTCCTATGAGATCATACCCCTGCCAAGAAAACTCTCACTTGCAGCTCTGTGACAGATCTTGAAACACAAGCCCTCAGGTAAGCCATGCCCAGATTCCTGACCCACAGAAACTGAGATACACATGTCTGTTGCTTAAAGCTGCTAAGCTTTGGGGGTAATTTGTTACACATAAACAGGATTCAGAGTAGGGAAGAAATACATCCAAGATTTTTATTTTTCTGAACCCTAAGTCAAAAGGAAGATAGAGAAATACATTTGCTGAAATTCAAACAGGGTGACAAATGCAGTGCTAGTGAAGGTCATTTGACTTTTGATTTCCAAGGTTAACTATTAAGAAGAGTATAACATTGAATTCCCATCATCCCAACAGAATAAATGGAGGAGATAATTAGTTGTCACTTGCTTGGTGTCACTTGCTTGTTTTATGTAGCTGTTTGGGTGGATGGAAAGTGAGTCTAGCATCCACGTTCAGAGTTAGCATTAATGAATTCCCAAAATATTCTTTTTTTTTCTGGGGTAAATTTACTTTACAACTACCACCATTGCCAACCAAAAATTAAATCAATAAATCAGTGTAAGGAAATTGTCAGGAGCTAGGAGTCCTGGAGAAGAAAGCAAGTGTTTATGGGCTGAATTCCCACAGCACTCTGTAACTGGCTTGCCACCCAATTCCAGGGCCTTGGGAGGCCCAGAGAGAGAGAGAGAGAGTGCAGCAGGCCTGGGGGCATGAAAGCACTTCAGTACTCCGGGTCTATGTGGGCCCCAGTGTCTCCGTGGCACATTTCTCCACTACTCAGGAAAGACAAAAAAGAAGCAATCATTGCCCAACTCTTTTTGCTTGTGTTTCTGTTTCTGGCAAGGACTACATATTTCTAACTTATTAACCCTTTGCTAGTACCGTCAAAGTCTGCATGTTTGATGTTGCTTTCTCAATGTGTGCCTTTTTCCTCTGCTGTGATTTGTCTGCAACAACATCACTCATCGCCCCAGAAAAAGGGACAAAAGAGCACATGTGGACTATAAGTTATGAAGTTAATTCAGCTGTCATAGTGAGAGAAGGTTGTATGCTAGCGAAATGGCCCTTTGAATGTTTTCACACATTCACTGAATCGAGGTACAATCATGAGGGCTTCAAAAGCTACATATGATGGGGCGCCGGGGTGGCTCAGTCGGTTGAGCATCCGACTTCGGCTTAGGTCATGATCTCACAGTTTGTGGGTTCAAGTCCCAGGTCAGGCTCTGTCCTGACAGCTCAGAGCCTGGAGCCTACTTTGGATTCTGTGTCTCCCTCTCTCTCTGCCCCTCCCTGACAGCTGTGTGTGTGTGTGTGTGTGTGTGTGTGTGTGTGTGTGTGTGTGTGTGTATGTGTCTCAAAAATTAATAAACATTGAAAAAAAAACCCACACACTTATTTTTGGAAGGAACCCCTCCCTCAAATCTTCCTCCCAACGTACCTGCATACCACACACACATATAAACACACTCATATTCATGTCTGGTTAAAGAGAAACACTCTCCAGTGGTAATTACCTACTCACATAATGAGAGCTCTTAGAATAAGAAATGCAAGCATTACACGCTGTTTCTAGATATTCTTATGCTTGGTGTCATGTATTTGAAACATCTGTGTGATTTACTGAGTGTTGGACTCTTCATTCAAAAATGTCAGTAGAATGTAAAGAAACCCACTTGTGTTGTACTGAACTTGCTCTCTGCAAACTTCCGGTAACCAAAGTGATTTTTTCATTTTTGTCTGGATGCTGGTCATGTGCTGTCCCAACGCTTCTCCCTACAACCAAGAAGCTAGTCTTTTCCCTGTTTTCTGATCTGGGACTTAGCACGGATAATCCACACAGCTAGCTCTTTGAAGATTCGCTAATAACTAGGAACTGAGTGGAATGTTGGAAATTCATATATACTAAATAATCCGAGGTGACCATCTCTTTAAAAATTAAGTGGATACAGGGTAACTGTGGATGTCCAAAGTGTAAGTCCCCTAGTGCGGGTCCCTTAGAGTTGAGGTGGTTGATACCCAGAGCTCTCTGCTCTCGTGCTTACCCTATCTTTCCTTTGCCCGTTTCCACATGCATAATAAATCTGACAGGCATAAAATTTAGATATTAGCTTGGGGACCTAAGTCAGAAGTAAAGTACCATTTAAAAAAGCGCTAAACTGAGGGTTGATGGGGGGTGGGAGGGAGGGGAAAGTGGGTGATGGGCATTGAGGAGGGCATCTGTTGGGATGAGCACTGGGTGTTGTATGGAAACCAATTTGACAATAAATTTCATATTAATAAATTAAAAAAAGGCGCTCTCTAGTCTTCCATGTATCCATATTGTTGGCTAACGTGTGGTCAATGCCAGTTTTTCCAATTCTACCTGTCACGCATTTTTTTCCCTCTCCTCCTCCCCTTCCTTATTTCCTTCACTCACTGAATAAATATTTACTGCCAGGTTCCAGGCACTAGGACAAGTGCTGGGAACGGAATGGTGACACGCTGATGAGACAGGTACTGTCCAAACCTGCTTTAATGCTCCTCATTTGCCCTGAGGGTGTCCTGCAGATCCTTCCCTAGAAGCCTGTGAATTCCTGCCTCTTTTGGTCTTTGAGGGAGTGAAAGAGCCTTTTTTCTGGCCTTTGGAATGCTTGGCTTGAGACTGGGGAAGGTGAAGTGCCCAAGAAGGAATGCTCCCAGGGTGCCATCAACCACTGACGGACAGGCCATTGTGGAAAATACCCCATCTGGCTTACCCCTCAGTGGGACAGTGTCCCACAGGTGTCCCCTGTGCTTGGGGCCCTGTGGTCCAAGAAGTAACCCTCATGAGCATCTGTTCATGGACTGTCCTCTCTTCCTCCATCACTTCCGCACTCCCTCATGTCCTTTGACTCCAGTCTTTGACTCAGGATTAGCTTTGGGGGAAACCCACTGAACTTACAAACTTACTGGGGAGACACAGAAAAGTAACTGAATTGTTGCAAAACTCCATTTTTTTTTTCCCAGTAGGAAAACAGCAGAATGCTAAAAAAAAAAATTTCAAATTGAGAATCTTCTAAACCTAAGCTGCCTGGTATGTTTGCGATGCTTTTTTTAACATATCCCGAAGTGTCAGGCAAACCCATAAAGTATTCATTCAAATGAAATTTGAAGGACATAGAAAACACAGGCATATTCTCTGAAAGAATTATCATGCGATGCCTTAAATAGAAGACACTTGCATTTTCCATTCTTCAAATTTAAAGATGATCCTTTGGCATTTGGGTCTTTGGACTGGCTGTACTGCTTAGCTTTTTGTTAAAGCTAAATAACATTTCCTATTCTGCAAAATAGTATAAGACCCTGAATCAAACCGATTCTTCTTGGTAAACTTTACTCGAATGCTGTTTTTCATCAACATCACATGCCTATTAGAAAATGAAAAACAGCTGGCTTTCCACTAACATGATTATTTTCCATTATTGAATTCTGAATATTCAGTGTTACCTGTCTCCCTCTCTATCCCTCTTGAGTCATTCCAAATGAGATTGCTATCCGAGACACCTCAGTTTACTTCAGTAACAGGGACAGGATGAATAGGAATCGAGGTAGAAAGAGGGAAGCAATACTGCTCCTATAATACTTTGCAGCTTCATATGGAATAAATAAAACAAAGACGATTTTAACATCTGCACAGTCAATAAATGTCAGTTTCCAGAAATCAGCTCCACAGCCCGTGAATTGACGACGGTGTTGAAGCTGATTCCTGAATGTGAATATGAATATATCTATTCACACTGTCATACTACCTAGACTTATATGGTCTACAGTCACTGTACAGAATGAGAATAATATCTTGGGAACTCAATTACTTGACATAAATAAGACTTCATATTTGCAAAATAAAAACTTTCTCATGGCCAAACTTCTGGTCTCTCCTGCAATGATAGCTACTTGTCATAAACTCAGAATTGAAAGTCAGATCTTGATTGATATTGTATCTTAAACTCATACGGGCTTGATAATAGAACACTGCCTTTATTTAGTTCTTTTCAATCCACAGGCTTCTACAGTGGTTTTATAGTTACTCGGAGTCTGGAAAGAAATTCCTCCTGCAGTGCTAGTTTCCAAAGTGCTTTGTACTACTTACCATGATATGGTACTTGTAGTACTGTTGTACTGTTTGCTTCTTAAAAAGTAAATAGTGACAAGCCAACCACAGATAAGGTAGAATAATATGAATAAGAGCATCAAGTCCTGAAGGCATGGATCAGAAGTTGGTAAGTGACCACTCACCAAGTGGTCCAAGGACCGGAATCCTTAGAGCTTTGGAAATGCAGAAGGTCACGTCCCACTATGGACCAACTGCATCAGAATATGCATTGAAGCAAAACCCTCTGGCGATTTACAGGCACAGGACAATTGGAGAGGCACTGTTGTACAACATGATATAACACGGTATAAACAGATACTGAAAATGAAGCTTTTGTCCCCAGGGCCAGGGATCTGGAAGTTACCAGAGAAGTGTTGGGGGGTGGGGTGAGGTACAGACAGCCAGAAAGCAGCAGTTGAAGGGGTTTCTAGGTCTGTGGCCCCCCAAACAAGCTTGAAATGATTGCTGGACTCCCTCCATAGCAAGCAAGTACTGGCTTGTCCAGCGAGCCCAAATTGTGTTGTCATGAGGACGTCCTTTTGACTCTCTGACACTCAGTCTGGTCACTTGTAAAAACAAGGAGATGACACAAAATAAGCTCCATTTAGTTCTAAAGTTCTATCATTCAACATACAAAAAAGTAACAGGCTGGGGTGTATAGTGGGGGCAGAACATTCACATAACACAAGGATATTTTCACAATTCTTGTACAGATTACTTTGCGATTTTGGGCGATTTTTGTATTAGAATAGGACTATTGTTTCACAGAGAGTAACTTTTTAAGGGAAAACATTTATTTTTGGAGAATTTTTGTATTGAGTGAGAGTAACCATTTCCTTATCCTTGGTCCTTCTAAAGCTCTTTTTGCTTCCTTCTACTTTCTAAAAGTCAACTACACTACACACGTATATCAGAGAAGGGACAGAAGCCAGCCAGAGGCAGAGAGGAAGAGAGAACAGAGAAATATGTAAGGGCCCTTTGTAGTCACTGGGCTGAGAAATCATGGCGACCTCTCTGACTTCTTCTTGTGCTCCAGACCATGGTTCTTTGGTGCGGCCTCACTTCCCGATTCTAACATAATGCAGCTGTCTCCCCTTACCCACGGGAGACACATTACAAGACCCTCAGTGGATGCCTGAAGCCTTGAACCTTGAACAGTACTGAACCCTACATACGCTGTGTTTTTTTCTACGATAAAGTTTAATTCATAAATCAGGCATCAGAGATGAACAACAATAGCTAACAATAAAATAGAACAACTATAACAAGATACCATAATGAAAGGTAAATGAATGACATCTGCGCTGTACTCACCCTTACTTGTTTGTGATGATGCGAGATGATAAAATACCTATATGATGAGATGAGGTGACGCGAATGATGTAGGCGTTGTGACAGCGTGGGGCTACTAGTGACCTTCTGACCGTATGTCAAAAGGAAGATCATCTGCTTCTGGATGTGACTGGCTGTGAGTACCTGAAACCATGGAAAGTGAAACCACAGATAAGGGGGGACCACTTCCTAGCTACAACAGGAGCACAGTGTTTTCACCTGCATAAGCATCCCTGTACAATGTCTGAATGGACACGCATTGAATCTACAAGGTTCAACAACCACTGGGCTGTAAGCTACCAGGGGGCCTCTTTTGTGATCGATTTCCCTTAACTGTATACCTAAAGTTTGCCCAAAGCATTCCCAAACTAATCTCTGCTCTTCTATAGGAAAGCTTAATTTATAATATTTAGGCAATACTATAGTTAGGTTACAAAAGAAACAGCTAAAATGTTGCACTCCTTTTGGGTTTCAATTCACCATGATATTAAGGAGAGAAACTCTTGCATCGTGAAAGTTGAACTTGGATCGAACTTTCTCAACTGAACGCTGTCAGCTGCCAGAGCTTCAGGCAAGAACCCAGAAAAGATAAAACTCCAGTCATGATGGAATTAGCCAAGCAACACCAGGCCAAGGCCAAATGAGAGCAGGCTGCATACATGACTCTGTGGCCAACAGAACCCTCTGAACAGCGTTAAGCACCAAAGTTTCATAGTGAATGTTAGGAACAAGATGGCAATTGAGGTGGGTGTTTAAAAGGAAAGCACAGTCGAATGTGTGAGTCACCCCAGAGAATTCTTTGCTTTATTCCCCTGAGAAATTGCCAGAATGAATTAGAAACCAGTTATGTATTACACTTATCTCTGCTTCAACATTGTTTGTCCTTGAGGACTTCCTATCAAACTTGCATCTCACTAACTTGGCAAAGGATGCTACTATGCAGCCACAGAATCTGTGTGCATGTTCGAAATGACTACAAGACTTCTGTGCAAAGAACTCTCAAGACCACAGGGAATGTTCATCTAGATATCTGGCTTGATCCCAAACTCAGTATCAAACAATCCTCTTTGTAGCACCACATTTTCCAGCAAACTCTTCCTCCAGACCTCCCTGGTTTTTGTGGGACAAAAACATTGTGGGACATGACATTCCCAAACTGGAAACTTGACAGTTGTTTGCTCTCTCTCCTTTGTCGCTCAGGTCTAAGAAAATACTATTGATTTGTTCTTCCCAGTATTTTCTGCAATCAACCACTGCTTTTTTCTTCCTACAGAGCCCAGTCTAGTTCATGCATTTATTATCCTCATGTGAGCTATTTAGAAAGTTCATCTTCCATTTACTCATTAATTCCTTTGGTGCATATTTCAGCACCTACTATGTGCTGTAGGCACTGTGCTAGGTGCTGGAGGATAAAAAGGGGAGCAAGCTAGTGCTCAGGTAGTTTGTGGGCTGGTGGAGCTCTTCCCATTGGGGTTCATTTTGCAGGACACATTCAGGTTACCTTCCTAACACACTCTCTGAATCATACATTCATCCTGCTCAAATGCCTCCAACAGCTTACTAAAAGCAAAGCAAACCAAAGGAAAACTCTTTCTACCATTTTAAAGCTTGCAGGCTAGCTTCTACCTACTTTTCTAATCCCCTATTTTACTATTTTCTCGACAAACCATCTGGTTGAAACCAGCTGGCTGAATCTCCATTTCAGAACATTCCCTATTTCTTGCTCTTTGCTTTGTGACTGCTGTTGCTTTTCCCAAAAGATCCACATCCTCCATCGTGGTGCTTTTCTAATTGTCATATAAAATATGTTCTTTCTTTCTTCTGAACATATATATTTGGTCAATTTACATAATACTCAATGCATTCCATAAACATATTCCCAACTTCTCATGTGATAGACTCTGTGCGAGGCGCTGGGAACTAAGGAAGAGCATGCTTTCTCCTATTATAATTCTAGTTTTCACCTTTACAGTCTTTTGGTTCTCAAAGGCAGGGATCATGGTACCTTGTAACCTCTGTAGAGCTTTATATATTTACTTGCTCATATGGGTAGTCAATGACGCAGCTAGTCGTAATGATATTGTTAATACCAGTGGAGTCATTTAAAAATTACACTATTTGTTATGTCAATAATCGTCTTCCTTACTCATCACATATTTTTTTTAACTGTGAACTAACCACAGAAACCTGTTTCTCTGAAAGCTTCATTTGGGAATGATGTTACTTTAGAAGGGGAACTCAGTGACTATAATGAATTATGAACCACCAGACATCACTCTTGTAAATACTAGTTCCATTGGTCTGAATCTGGATGAAGAAGGGTCTCAAATATCATATTATAATGGTAGTTTCCACTTATTCACTGGATACTCATGGTCCCAATATAGATTTCTCTTTAGAATCTTTTATGTAGCTCAGCATGACTCCCTAAAGTTGCATCCTCTCTCCCCCCAGAAAAGCATGACAAGCAGAGGTTTAAGGATGAATAGTCAGGCTAAAGGGTGAATTTATTTTCTCTGTTGGCTTGTGTCACTGCCTCAGTTTGGTTTTATATAGTGTTATGTGAGTTTAATATTGCTTATTTGAAAAATGAAAACAACATAGGATGCTTGAGTGGTTTGGGCCCAAAAGGAAATCTGTATTTTTGCCAGAAAGAAGGAAAAAGGGAAATACATAACAGAAACATTCACAAACCGAATCTGAAAAGAAAGGTTTATGAGGTTTAAAACTATGTATATGAATAAAAATGAATTTTATTGATTTATAGAATATCGGCAGCTTGAAAATTCCAAACATCAGTGGAGGTAAATGTTTGAGAAGGTATAAAAACCAAACCATCCCTGAACAGGGATAGAAATTCTCCCACCTGGTATTTTGTCAAAGCTCAGTGGACAGCAAAATCTGAAACCCTTCAGGGAAGTGAGAGCAGCTTTTTCTCCCAATGTGTATGCTTTCTACAACAAAGTGGCTTTAAGTAAATATGAGAAAAATTGTATTTAACACATAATTTTATCTTGTCAGCTTCCCTCTGAATACAAAAGAAAATGAACAGTGGAAGATTATGAAACAAAACTATTTACCCAAGAGGCCACAATGGCCCTTTGGATGCTGGAGCACTAGGTTTGCTTCCTGCAGGCTGTGCCTATGTGTGTGCGCGCCTGTGTGTATGTGCCTGTATGTGTGTGTGTGCGTGTGTGCATGAGGGTGTGCGTGTTCCCTTCAATCTTCCCAAGAAGAGCAACACTGACATAGCAAATAAGGAATTCTAATTGCAAAATTATACCTTCAATGGAAACCATTTTCCTACCCTTTTGCTCTAGAAGCTCTGAAGGTATGAATGCTTCCACAAACAGAATGAATGAAGCCCCAATTCTCTATGGTGACAAATTCAGGAAATGGCAGGTTGTATCTTAAAAGAGTTCAACTACTACTCAAAAGCTCTCATGCGCAAATAATGGAATTCTCAAATTGGGATAAATGTGCTTTAAAGAATTTTTATTTTGATCCTTTATTTCAGGGAACACATGGATAATATCACATAGCTTTGAATTACAGAGCAGATAAGGAAAATCTAAAAGGAAAAAAATTAGGGCAGGCCTTTATTAAATTTTAAAGTATGCCTCTGCTATACTCTTATAAAGAGCCAAATAGGGTATCAAAATCTCTGGAGATCACCAGTATAATTTCTTTATCATGTTCCATTTAAAATTTAATTACGCAGTCTACAACAAGAAGAATCTGAGCTGTTTAAATAGGTCATGCAGTGAGTAACTTAACAATATTCTAAAGTTTTCCTTGTAAAGATCGTTCCTTTGATAGTCTGTTACACATCAGAACACTATATTATAAAACAAGTGTAATTTAATTCAGTCACCACAGACCCTTATATACATCTATAAAGAATGAAATGTTTTGATTTAGGTAATTTAGAGAATTAATGAAAATCATGTTTCTGAGTGAGTTGCCCGTGTTAGATGGCCAGTATCTGCATACTGGCTTACTTTGGGTAATCACTATTTTCGTGCATGCTAGCAAGGTTAAGAGAATTTTTTATTTACTGTTTGGGGTATTTTGCTGTAAATCAATAATCATTCATCACCAGGTAAAAAAAAATCTTGCCACTGAATAATTAATGTTTGAATTAGAGGTCTGTATGGCCTCTGGTTTGCTACTCCTTCACTCCCTACCTCAAATTTCAACTAGCATGTAACTCGAATTTCTCTACAATAAAATAATAAAGTAAATGCTGTGTTGAGCACTTTACACATATCACTTCATTTTATTCTCAGAACAATTGCTCCTATTAGTACCCCTATTTTACAGATAGAAAACATGAGGCACACAGAGGTGAAGACATTTATCTAAGGTCACAGAACTAGTAAGTGGCTGAACTGGGATTTGAACATATGCTGGAGTATATGTGCCGAACCATTTCACTAGGCTGCTTCTTAACAAAACTAAAGGTGCCTTGTCTCACAGACGGACAGTGTCCAAGTGTTGGTAAAAATAATTAGCACAAATCCATCTTTGAATGGACTGCTATAAGAGCTACCGTGTATTGATTATTCACTGTGTGCCAGAAACTGAGCCAAACACGTTATATGGTTTATCTTCTCCCACCAGCAATTTGCAACAGGTATCGTAATTTCCCCAAAATGACAAATGAAAACCTGAGACAGATATTAACTGACTTGCTCATGGTCACACAATTAAGAAACAGCAGATACAAGATTCAAGCATGTCTGAGCCCAAAGCCCAATCTCCTAACCTCTATGCTAACACATACTCAACAGCAACGACTCCAGACAGCCTAGAAACAGTCAAATTTAGGTTAATAACTCGCCAGCCATTAAGATGAATGGTTCTCAGTGCCAAGTGTACAAAACAGTGAGCAGTGTGGGAAGTGAGAGGAGGCAGAAATCATAACATCTGGTCTACCGCTAGTTCTCTGGGAGTAGGCTTCAGCAGTGCTTCCTCCCTCCTTTCCTCCTAGGGACTGAAAACTTGTGCCCCCACATCCCCAAATCCATATACTGAAGCCCTAACCCCTAATGTGATGGAATTAGGAGGTGAGGCCTTTGGGAGGTAATTACATTTAGATGAGATCATGAGGGTCGGGTCTGCGTGATGGGATTATAGCCCTTAGAAGAGACACCAGAGAGCTTTCTACCTCCCCCAACTCCCAGCCATAAGAGGATATGGCAAAAAGGCAGGTGTCTGATTTGAGGAATCAGGTCCTCACCCAGGCACTAAGTACTGGATCGGCCAGCACCTTGATCTTGGACCTCCCAGCTGCCAGAGCTTTGAAAAATAAATGTTGTTTGAGCCATGGTATGGAGTTCTGCTATAGCAGCCAGAGCTGACTAAAACACTTTCCAATTCAAAGTTTTATGCATTCATTCAAACATCTATTCACTCAGATGGTCAAAGAGTGATGTAAACATTTATTCTGGGCCTACCAAGTTGCAGGCACTGTTAGGTACTGAAGATAAATGATGAATAATAATGGGATCTCAGTGTGTTTTCTACTTGGTGAGAAGGTGTAGAAGTCCTCCATTAAACTGCAGTATCAGGTAACACAAATGCTAGGATAAGACTTAGCACCCAGGGCATTGGGAATTAACAGAAGGAGCATAAAACCTTTCAGGGCAAAGAAGCTTTCATAGAAGAAATGGCATCTAAGATGTGTGGCTTGTTATTTTTTAAAAAAAATTTTTACTGTTTATTTATTTATTTTTGTGAGAGAGAGAGCACAGCAGGGGAGGGACAGAGAGAGAGAGGGAGACACAGAACCCAAAGCAGGCTCCAGGCTCTCAGCTGTCAGCACAGAGCCTGATGCAGGGCTTGAATTCACGAACTGTGAGATCATGACCTGAGCCAAAGTTGGACACCCAACCAACTGAGCCACCCAGGTGTCCCAAAGATGTGTGGCTTGTTTTTTATTGTTAGCTAGGTAGTGAATCTGAAAGGGAGGGTTCTGGGGATTGTAAGGTCTAAGGGTATAATGGAGTTCTATGTAGAGAACTTTAACTCCTTTTCTTTCCCCAAATCCATTCTATTAATTTGCCCAGATGCTCTTTTTTTTAAAAAAAAATTAATGTTCTGAGAGAGAGACAGAGTGTGAGCAGGGGAGGGGCAGAGGGAGAGGGAGATTCAGAATCCGAAGCAGGCTCCAGGCTCTGAGCTGTCAGCACAAAGTCTGACGCAGAGCTTGAACCCATGAACAATGAGATCATGACTTGATCCAAAGTCGGACACTCAACTGACTGAGCCAGCCAGGCGCCCCCAAGATTGCCCTAAAAACAGAATAGAACATTCTCTGGATGAACAGTATCAAAGAGAATAACAGCTCCTCAGACTGGTTTCTAAACCCTCCACATCAACCAGTCATCCCCAGAACTCCCTTTCCTACCTCTGTACAATATCTGACAAGATGGCACCACTTCCTGTTCCCTGCATACCATCCCTGGGACTCCGTGATGACTTTTCCTCTGTGTGGGGTGCACAGCCCTCTCCACTGACACATACTCCATCCCGAACCATCTTCTCAAGTCATGCTCAGACGTTGATTCATGATGCTGTCCTTGCTTCCTCTAATCAGCAGCGGCCCATCTTGTTGCTGAAATCCCTTAGTGCCTTTTGTTTGTTTAGATGTCTTTCTGGCTTATGGCATTAAACACTTTCCACCCAGCACTGTGATGACCTGTGCCTGCTAAACCAGACTAAGCTACTCAGGGAAAGAGACAATGTTCTGCCTGTTTTCCATCACAGAGCCTACAACTTTCCTCGGTATATAGTACTTGGTATGTCTTTGTTGAATTCATAAACAGATGATAGCTTTATGTAAATATTGAACTGCACAAGACTTGGGTCCCAGGAAAGTTGGGAGGCAGGAAATGTTCACCGTTCTAGACTACTTAGTAAGAGTCTGGCCTGAAAATACCAACATTTTTTTTTTTCCTATTTCCCTTACTACCTAGCCTGGAAAATAATTTTCTACTCTCTGTTTCTATGAATTTGACTTTTCTTTTTTAGAGTCCACGTATCAGGGACTCTTTTTCTATCTGGCTTATTTGTCTTTTTCTATCTGGCCTATTTCATTTAACCTGATGCCCTCCATATCCATTCATGTTGTAGATGGCAAACTGCTTCTTTCTCACGACTGAATAATATTCTTGTGTGTGTGTGTGTGTGTGTGTGTGTGTGTGTGTGTGTACATACACATATTCTTTATCCATTCATCTATTGACATTTAGGTTGTTTCCATATCTTGCCTATTTTGAATAAAGCCACACTGAATATAGGGGTGCAGATATCTCTTTGAGATCCTTTCTTCATTTCCTTTAGATATACAGCCAGAAATAAGGTTGCTGAATCACATGGTAGTTCTATTTCTAATTTTCAGGGGAAACTCCATACCATTCTCCATAATGGCTACATCAATTTACATCCCTACCAGCAGTAGGACTCTCTTTTCTCCACATGCTTACCAACATTTGTTATCCCTGGTCTTTATGATGATAGCCATTCAAACAGGTGTGAGATGATAGCTCACTGTGGGGTTTTTTTATGTTTATTTATTTATTTTGAGAGAGGGTGACAGAGAGAAAGCATACATGAGTGGGGAAGGGGAAACACACACACACACACACACACACAGAGAGAGAGAGAGAGAGCAAGCATCCCAAGCAGGCTCCATGCTGTCAGCGCAGAGCCCGACGTCAGGCTTGATCTCACAAACTGTGAGATCATGACCTGAGCCAAGATCAAGAGTCAGACGCTTAACTGACTGAGCCACCCAGATGCCCCGCACTGTGGTTTTGATTTGCATTTCTCTGATGATTAGTGATGTCGAGCACCTTTTCATGTACATGTTGGCCATCTGTATGTCTACTTTGGAAAAGTGCCTATTCGGGTCCTCCGCCCATATTTTAATTGGATTGTTTGTGTTTTTGTTATTGGTTTTTGTGAGTTCCTTATATATGTTAGATATTAAGCCCTTATTAGA